>NC_091132.1:70635438-70977521 GCF_040183065.1 Periplaneta americana
GATTCATAAAAGAAAAAAAATATTCAAAACGGTATGCGACAACATTACAACAAGGGAGAAAGAAGGGACGAAATAAAATAAAAAACCAAGTTGAAACAACTTTTCTTTTCATTAATAGATGTTTTCCATAGAAATAATAATAATAAAAAGAAGGGGAGCAAAAGTTTTGGAGGAAGTAATTTTCATACTCTAAAATTGAAGTAATGGACGGAGGCAATTATGTATAACCCTTTTTAATATAGAAAAGCTTACAACTAGGATGCAAGGGGACTTCTCCAGCTATTCAAGAGAAAAAAATAAAACACTGGTGAAACAAAAAGCTCCTTCCCCTCCCCAGGAACTCCAGCTCCTGTAAGTTGTCAAGTAGCCGGCTAGTCTGGTGTACAACTGTAGGCCCGAGTTAAGCACTGGGATTTCTCGTGTAGTGGTCGAGCAAAAAACATTCGCTCAGAAATACAATTGTTTGAAATCCACGACCACCACATCACTAAGAAGCATAGGATGAAGCAATGATGAATCTTTTTTACAACGAATGGCATCAAAGATTAAAATTTGGGTAATCAATAAGTATTCGGTACATAAGTTGAAAAATCATAAATATTTTGTTATGAATAGGGACTGCATTCCATCCCAGAGCGTACAGAGATAAGGTTAGTTGTTCATAGACTACTGTATATTGGCGTTACGTCATTATTTGGTGCGTGGCACAGATGGTACTGTCAGGAAACACATCTTATTTTTGTTGCAATTGACGTTCTATTCAAGATTCAAAACTACACCTCGAAGACTGTTGAAAATGCATTGTACTAATAAAGATTGATACTACTATGACCTTTACCACAATTTAAATTATTTGTTAATTTATTTCATTTATTTTTAGTGGTACTGGCACAGTTAAGGCCATAAGGCCTTCTCTTCCACTCAACCAGTATAAAAATATATATCAAATATAAATAACGTCAATACAGAACATAATGTAATAATCAGGGAAAGGATTTATATGTAAATACATATTTACTTATAAAGCTAATATAATTTATATTTTGCATTATCTTTATGTTTCACAATGTGTAGGGTTGAAAAATCCTACTTTTATTTTCCATATTTTTCCATATTTTAGAGTTTAGTACATATTTTCGTTAATTTCCATATATTTTCCATATTTCATATAAAACAGTCCATATTATATTAGGTTTAACAATAAAACAAAACAAAATTCCATTAACTTTTAAAAATACATTTCAACAATAGAGATTTAAACACATGTTCAGTAATCCCTTTAACATCAGAGTTATTTGAAAATTAGCAGTCCTATCAACAATGGGAAAGTAAGTTACAAAACTGTATTAATTTAATTAAAAATTTTTAACAGACTTCAGTTGTGCAGCTCAACAGTTAAATGCCAGTCAGAGTACACATAGGTTCAGTTTTGTAAATCATACTATAAAGACGGTAAATATGCCAAAAGTACGTCATTCAGTCAATTTAAAATCAAAACTAACAAGTTACATTTCAGAATTTAAAGAAGATGGTTTATCAACTGACAATAAAATATTATTTTGTAATTTGTGTCAGTGTGCAGTATCATCTACACAAAAGTTCCTGGTGCAACAACACATTACAACTAGTAAACATCAGGCCAACAAACAACTAAATTCCAAGCAGAGACAATTGTTTTTAACACAACCAACAACATCGAATGTAAGATCTGAGTTTAACATCGACCTGTGCCGTTCTCTCATCTCTGCTGATATTCCTCTCTACAAACTAAAGAATAAGGTCTTCAGGGAATTCCTTGAAAAATATACTCAACATACAATCCCGGATGAGTCAACACTTAGGAAGACGTATGCTCCATCCATCTACGATGAGACAATACAGAAGATAAGAGATGAAATTAAAGATAGTTCAATTTGGGTTTCCATTGATGAGACTCCCGACAAAGAAGGTAGACTTGTTGGTAATGTAGTTATCGGTTTGTTAAGTGAACAATATTCTGAACGAATTCTTTTACATTGTGATGTTCTAGAAAAGTGCAATAACAAAACTATAGTTAAACTGTTCAACGAAGCTATGGGTATCCTGTGGCCAAAGGGTATTATGTACGATAATGTGTTATTCTTTATTAGCGATGCTGCCCCTTATATGGTCAAAGCTGGACAAGCATTATCTGTTGTATATCCTAAATTGACTCATTTTACTTGTGTGGCGCATGCATTTCATCGTGTGGCAGAAGTGGTCAGAGACAATTTCCCTAAAGTAGATTTGTTGATTTCATCAGTGAAAAAAGTATTTCTCAAAGCTCCCAGTAGAGTTAACGTGTTGAAAGAAATGTACCCTGAAATTCCATTGCCACCAAAGCCAATTTTAACTAGATGGGGTACATGGCTAGAAGCAGTTGAATATTATGCCGAACATATAGACTCTATTAACAATGTTCTCCTTGCATTGGACTCTGAAGATGCAGTCTCAATTGATACTGCGAAAACAGTTACCTGTGACATAAGTGTGAAGAATGACTTAGCTCACATTCAGCATACATTTTCATGCATCATAAAAACGCTCAAAAGTCTCCAAAATAGGCACCTTTCACTATCTGAAAGTTTTGAAATTATAAATAGTACTGTGGAACAACTGAATCGTGGTAGAGGTAAAGTTGCAGATGCAGTAAGAGCTAAGGTGGACACTGTACTTTCAAAAAACCCTGGATATGAAGAACTACAAAAGGTTGTTGCTGTGATGAGTGGTGAATCAACAGTGAAGATTAACTTGGACTTATCCCCAGCAGACATTGTGAAATTGAATTATGTACCAGTTACTTCTTGTGACGTCGAACGCTCTTTTAGTCAGTATAAATCTATCCTCAGAGACAATAGAAGAAGATTCACTTTTCAGCACTTGAAAGAAATGTTTGTAACCTATTGTTATGGTAACAGACAATAAAAATTGTGTTTTGTTGAAACTACATTGGAAGATAAGGTACGTCCATTATATTTTTTGTTTAGTTTGATTAAAATGTACCAATATTTAACGTACATAGTCATTTTTTTATAATTTTAAGTCCATATTTAATTCCATATTTTGGTAAAAATCCATATTTAATTCCATATTTTGGTAAAAATAACTACATATATATTTACATATTTCATATATTTTTAGTCCATATAAATCCGTTCCCTGGTAATAATAATAATAATAATAATAATAATAATAATAATAATAATAGTAAGAGCAAAATGTTGATGTGTTTAGACACATGTAATTCTAAGAGTCAAAGGATTACAATTTAGCGTAAAAAAAGACAATTTAGATCGAAGGAATGATTGGCATAATGAAGAAAACTGTATATATTAAAATAAATATTCTACAAACATAATATATAAGCAAAGATAATATTCTAGATACGAAACAACAGTCTTTCTGACAATCTACTTTTGAAAGTAGTCAATGTCTGACGGCCCTTTACACTATGTACAGCTGTCAAAAGAAAAAGTGGCCGCTCTCCTGGAACAAAGTTCCCTTCGGGTATCTTCGCTATAATTCGGAGACAGGCGATATTACATGTTGTTGGACCACGTTGCCTGATATCTACAGTTATAATTGAAGTACTCTCTGTGATTCGATAGCGCAATGGTAGCGTTCAGGCCTCTTATTCATGAGGTCCTGCGTTCGACTACAACCTCGTGCTTTTTATGTTCTTTTTTGTTATGTTTTTGAGAGAGACAAACTATACGTAACGGCTCCTTTCTCTTTTACGATTATTTTAGTAATTAACATCAGGTTCATTAATATATTATGCCATGACTTTATCATTATGATATTGTGGCTGCAAATGGAAAGAAAAAATATTTTATTCTCAATAAAAATATCTTTCGTGGCATAAACAAAACAAATTTACTGGCGTCGGCCTTAAAACACTCAAACAATTAAGCGTTCAAAAAACAAAACAAAAAGCCACAATTCAATTTTAGTCTATCTTCCTCTTATCTCGATCATCTTGCAGTCGAGTGGGCATGGAATCGACTAGTCTTTGCAAATAGCGACTGTTCTTAGACACGATATTCCAGGCATTCTGAACATACCCACATACATAAGTGCTCTGTCCATGGGCAGGTCTTTCATTGCAAACCCAGCAATCTCCAATCTTTCCTATTTTCTGCCTTCCTCTTAGTCTCCGCATATGATCCACATATCCTAATGTATTCTATTATTCTTTTCAACCAGAGACCCAAACAATTCCTTTTTCTCTTTCTAATCAGTTTCAGCATCATTCTTTCTTCACTCACTTTTTCAAACACAATTTTATTTCTTATTCTGTCTGTCCACTTCACACGCACCGTTCTTCACCACATCCACATTTCAAATGCTTCAATTCGTTTCTCTTCATTTCGTCGTAATGTCCATGTTCCTTCCCCATACAATGCCACACTCCACACAAAGCACTTCACTAGTCTCTTCCTTAGTTCTTTTTCCAGAGGTCCGCAGAGTATCCTTCTTCTTCTATTAAAAGCTTCCTTTGTTCATGTTTGCAGTTTTTCTTGGGAAGGATAGGCCTAAATGCGGTAACATCCCGTTGCTTTCCGCACACCACTATCTCTTTCGCATCTTATTAAATTCCAGGGGACCCAAGCATGGAGATGAGGAGAGTGGATTTGACTAATTGGGCCCTCCGGACTTCACCGAAAGTCACGGCAAGGGTTAAATATTAATTCTATCAGGATGTTTGACCCGATCAGAGACCGGGAAATCTCAATTAGCCTTTGCCCCCCGCATCCTGGACTAGCTTCTACGAATCATCAGAAAATCTTAGAGTGTGATTGGGCCAATTTTTCCGAAAATGTTTCCACACTTTTGCCCTCGTAGCTCAGCGGACGAACGTCGAAATTTAGATGTCAACGTCTCAGGTTCAATTCCTCGTTACTCCTTTTCATTTTATTGTGGTTCAAGATAGTATAATGTAATAATACAAAAAGAAAAACCAATACCAGTATTATGCAACTGGATTTTTCCAAACCTAATATTAAATTTATGTTATTTATATCGCTAAAGAACGATTACAATATAAATAACTAGAATATTATTTATACAGTATCACTAAAGAACGATAACACAATATAAATGATAAATATCGGTTTGTTTAATTAATAGAAGATATTATATAATACGTATTTAATTATCTAAATAAAATAACCTATTTTACAAAGAAAGATGTTTATTTGTGTTATAATAATTACTTACATAAAATACAGATTATTTTTTTATTGCGAAAGAACAATAACAATATAAATAACTTGAATATTGTTTTATAATGCTAATGAAGGAAAACAGAATATAAATGATAACTTGAATATTATATATATCGCTAAAGTACGATAACAATATAAAAAACGTGAATATTATTCATATCGGAATTTCACAGATTTATTACAGATATATTCAAGAAATTGTAGAAGAATAGTAATTAGTAACAGTGTCCTATTTATTCTTCTTGGAGCCAAATTTGTAACTTTTAAAAGTGTGGTTACTATGTTGAAGTGTATGTGTTGTAACGGATGCTTGATTTGTTATGTATGTGAGTCAGTTATGTGATGCTTGATGTCGTCGCAATGTCGTAATTATAGTTTGATTGTGTTTGTATGACTATTGTGTATTAATTTATGATGTATGGTACGGAAAGGTGCATATTTGTGTTATAGAAGTGTTACGTATGTGTGTTGCTAATGTTTTTATATGTTTCAAATTGATACCTGATATTTATTTTGCAATCGCAATGCCTAATTTACGGTTTGTTTATGTTTTGTTTACATCGCGTAAGATAATTTAATTTTCTTTTCTATTTCTCTTTATGCTTATCTTTTTTGTGTGTGAAACTATAGCCCTAACATACATATGTAAAATAGGGCTAACCACCATTGGAGATACAATAATAAAAATTGTTATTCATATCGTTATAAAACGATAACAGAATACAAATGATGACTTGAATTTTATTCATATCTCTAAAGAACGATAACAAAATATAAATAACGTGATATCCATAAAGAACGATAACTGAATATAAAGGATAATTTGAATAGCATTTACATCGCTAAAGAACGATTAAAAAATAAAATGAAAACTTGAAGAAGGCCCGAACCCACAACCTTTGAATCACTAAACAAGCACTCTACCGCTGGCCTACGAGGCGTAGATATGGAACACTTTCATAGTTCGGGAACTGCTTGTACAAGCACATGCATCGTGTAACATCGCCGCGTCCCGAAGTGGACTTTGAAAATATTCGCTGTTCACGAGTGCGGCCACTTTTTTTTTTTTTTTTGACAGCTGTACACTGAAATGCGCTATTTCCACTATCATGAAGAATTAAGGCTTACATTGATCAAATATTATTTACATTATTGTACACAATTTACAAACAAATGTAAGCCTTAGTATACTTACTTACTGGCTAAAAAGCAACCCGGAGGTTCATTGCCGCCCTCACATAAGCCCCCTATTGGTCCCTATACTGAGCAAGATTAATCCAGTCTCTTTGATCATATCCCACCTCCCTCAAATCCATTTTAATATTATACTCCCATCTACGTCTCGATTCTCCCCAAAGGTCTTTTTCCCTCCGGCCTCCCAACTAACATTCTATATGCATTTCTGGATTCGTCCATACGTGCTACATGCCCTGACCATCTCAAACGTCTGGATTTAATGTTCCTAATTATGTCAGGTGAAGAATACAATGCGTGCAGTTCTGTGTTGTGTAACTTTCTCCATTCTCCCGTAACTTCATCCCTCTTAGCCCCAAATATTTTCCTAAGAATCTTATTTTCAAACACCCTTAATCTCTGTACCTCTCTCAAAGTGAGAGTCCAAGTTTCACAACCAAACAGAACAACCGGCAATATAGCTGTTTTATGATTTCTAACTTTCAGATTTTTTGACAGCAGACTAGATGACAAAAGCTTCTCAACCAATAATAACAGGCATGTCCCATATTTATTCTGCGTTTAATTTCCTCTTGAGTGTCATTTATTAGTAGTATAAGCGATAGTTGTATTGTTAGTCTTAGAAGTTAAAGGAATAGTATTCTTAGTAGTTGAGTAGTTGTAGTAATAGTAAGCTTAGTTATAGTAGTAGTATTTGTAGTCTTGGTAGTTGAGTAGTTATAGTAGAAATAGTAACTTAGTTGTAACAGTAGTAGCCTAGTCTTAGTAGTAGTAGCAACAGTAGGAGCAGGAGTAAAGAAAGCATAGCCTTAGGTTAGTATACACTAGCTTCTGGTCGACGTTTTTAAAGTGGTCCATGCTGCGTGCAGTGGGGGCGTAGTTTTTCACTTTCAGTAGGGTAAAAAAGGAAATAAAAATAAAACAGCAGCAAGGATCCGCAGCTCCGGCCCACTTTTAATTGAAAAAGATGTACCAAGAGATTGAGTTAATTGGGGGAGAAGGGTTTTCATTTTACATTGAACAAGATTCGCCAAGAATTCCGGAGCCTTGTTACTCCAATTAACGTCTTCCTTGCTCGCAAATAACGCGAAATCCAAACATGACTGCTTCACACCTCACACCAACAGCCACATCATTCATTTACTTCGTGTCTGTAGGCTACCGCACTATCCCCTGTCTTCATTTTTCATGGTATCCTACCATAACGAAAGAATTCTATTTCTCTTATACCAAAAACTAACTGACATACTAGTTCACAATGCAATACGACAAATAATCGAGCCTTGATGATCAACACCTAAAGAAAATAAAGGAGTTTTACAAATATTCTGAAGAGTTTCTGAGCAGATAATTTGTAACTGTAATTTTATTCCTTAGTTAAGCCATGTGTTGAATAAGTAGCCACTGGGTGCAGCTTTCACGATGAGTGGAAGACGTGGTCATGTATTCAAATCATGCCAAAGACAAATGTTGGTCAGTCGTTTATGGGATGTTCTGTGTTGGTTTATGTAGAGGTGCGGCACGGTGGTTATCCAAGGTCACTGCAGTTCTACATTTTTCGTCTAAATTTAGGCAGAAAATTATATTGTGGCCATTAAAAATCTTTAAGAGCCACAAGGTAGCAATAGATGAAAACTCCGTTTTATTATTTTCATCCTCATCATCCTCATCATCATCATCATCGTCGTCGTCGTCGTCGTCGAAATTTATTCGGGTATAACCAATTATTTCAAAATATTCAAATATGGTTGTAATTTTTATCTTCTATCAATAGTAGCTACCTAGCTTCTCGTTTTAAACATTTGTCCTCATATCACGAAACATATACTCGCTCACAACACCATATCACACTCTCCATTCCTAAACACAGAACATCCTTCTACTCTTCATCTTTCACAGTCTCTGCAGCTCATCTCTGGAACTCTCTACCACAACATGTCAGAGACTGTCGGACATTGTCTAGTTTCAAAAATAAATTAAAATTGCACTTTTTGAATTAGATTCCTTTCAGTTATAAGCCCTTTTCTCTGCCATAGTTTTGTAAAAATATAGGCTATATATTTCTTTTTCCTTTCCCCTTTTTGTTGTCTTTATCAGCCGATAAATTTATTTTCATAGCCTTTTTATCGTGAATTTCATTTAATTTTCGTATTTATTTTATTTTTTATTATTATTTTATTACATTCCATTTTGATATATTCTTCCTTACGTTTTCCATATTAACCATTTGTACTAAATGAATTGCTTTAACTATATTCCAATGTATTTTACTTTATTTTTTTTCTCTCTATTATGGTATTATTTTCACGTTGTTTAGTGTCGATTTTATTATGCTATTACTATTATTTTTTTGTAATATGTTAGTATTCTGTTCTTTAACTTTTTGTTAAATTTTAACTGCTTGTATAGCCTACTTTGTGACCTGGTAGAGTGTAAGAGAAGGCCATATGGCCTTAACTCTGCCAGTATAAATAAAGAATTATTATTATTATTATTATTATTATTATTATTATTATTATTATAGTTTCTCTTCTAGGGAATGAATGGCATTTAGCTTCGACAAAAATGACAAATTGCAGAGTCCATGCCCAAATCCACTTACTTTACTTAGGTAAGGTAACCGGGGGTAATAAGGCCCACCTAAGGAATAAAACGTTCTTTCTTTGAAATGGAGACGTTTAGCAATTTTGAAATAGGTAATGGAATAAATACTTTTACAGCTATCCTATAATATTTTACTTCAAATAAATATTCAAACAGACACATAAATGCTGTGAGCAATGAAAATTAACATTATGTCACTGGGCCTTATATCCTGCTGTGACAGATAGTAAGGCCCACAATAAATAATATAAGTATTGAACACAACTTGGGCATACAAAGTCTTCAGTTTTTTCCTCAGTGAGACCTACACATTCATCGTGCACCCAACATTCACAAGACACACACATGTATATCTACAACAATTCTCTTCGCAGACACATCCACGTCCCCTGGATGTTTACAAATCCTGAAGTTGATGGTTCATCCAATGCTCTTTCTGCATTAGGAATTGTCAGTATTTCGTTTGTTACATTTCTTGCAAAAAAGATTGTGCTTCAGAGTTTGAACTTTATAGTTCAGGGACTTCTACGAACTTGTGGGCGTTTCCACGTATTTATATCATGGGCCTTATTTCCTGCTCTAATATTCGCGCCAATTTTAGTTTATGGAGTGCTCATATGCTCATTAGCGAAAGTTTCACGGTAGCCCCAAACTTCTTAATGTTTACACAATAACGTGCATATAATATTATATTACGAGTAATAACACACAGTAAAACGATTAAATATCAACTTAAATTTTGCAAAATCTTATAATGAAAGCAGAAATAATCACAAATAACATTGTTGCCACCTGTCTGCTACAAACAAGAACGAGAATCTAATTTTTTTATAACTTACTCGAATGCAAGAAGAAATGGGTCCTAAGAGCTGTTGCTTTCTTTTGCAAAAGTGCGTAACTAATGGTAAAACTAGGTAGTGGGCCTTATAACATGCTGAGCCTTAATACCCCTAGGTACCTTATTTATTCATTTACTTATCAATTAATTAATTAATTAATTCATTCATTCATTCATTCATTCAGTGTCTGGCTGAATTAAGGTGATCAGGACCCTTCCAATCACAAGCAAACGTTCTCATGGGGGCAGATAAAAAAGTGAATTATTTTTCTCCCACCATGTTAAAAATGTTTTGTTGCAAGTAAGTTTCCTTGGGACCGATTACAAAAAGAAACCTCGTAATAAGTATTGAGACCTTTGACTTTTTCATTGCCTCTAATCATTTATAGTTGTTTAATTCTATAACAAACGACATAGGGACACCAATAATGATAGACGGCACACACATTCAGTACTGTAAACAATATGTATATTTGGGACAAGAAGTCAGCCTAACTGAAAAGAGGGACAAATAAATTCGAAGACGAATTAATCTAGCATGGGGGAAATTCTGGGGACTCAAATTCCTGCTCTTAGACAAAGATATTAATATACTATTAAGACTGGAAGCCCTACGGACCTGTATCATACCGACCCTAACATATGGCAGCCAAACCTGGTATTTGATTAAAAAACAATCACAGAAGATACAGGTATGCCAACGCAGAATGGAGAGAAAGATATTAGAGATTAAACTACAGGACAAAGTAAGAAATGAAGAACCGAGATTAAAAAGCGGTATCGAAATGGCCTGCAAGACAGCGAGAAGACTAAAATGGAAATGGGGAGGACATGTAGCCAGACTACCCGCCGACAGATGGACATACGCCACTATGGTTTGGGACCCAAGGAGGGGAAGACGTTATAGGACCGCAGTGGACGCTTATTGCGAGAGACAGAGAAAAGTGGTAAGACATAATTTTAGATTTAGAGTAAGTAACAGTAGAACACAAAACAGTGAAGTGAAGTAAAGTAAAGTAAAGTAAAAAAAAGTAAAGTAAAGTAAAGTAAAATAAAATAAAGTAAAGTAAAGTGAAGTGAAGTGAGAAGTGAAGTGACTCAACTTTGAGTAAGGCCCACAGGGACTAGCTCACCCCGTGAGCAAAAGTTGAGCTGCCCTACCGATGGTAGGAGGCCCTTGCCTGCTAAGGATGTAATGGGCTTTTCTAATTCTAATTCTATAACATAATCTTACATTTGTCACTTTTGCTTATAAACATATTTCTTTGTTCTAAAAAATAAGTAGCGTTATTACCTTCACTGTAGGTAATAGCGTCAGTATGCGTCATACTTTTATTTACTTGTATTGTTGTGAAACCTTGTCACAATTACAACTTTTGAAACGTACATCCCACAGGAAAGGTTACAAATGATCAATATCTAAAAAAATCAATATTATTTTCCTTATTTCTGGTCACTTGTAACCCATTTTTTTTTATTTATGACGTTTATACCTTCACTTACCCTAAATCAATAACAAGTTCATAACACTGCAAAAATAAGATTCACTGAATACAAGGTAAGCAGTGCCCAAAGCGCACGATATTGCTATGTAAAGCTTGCAACAAGATAAAAATTTAACTCGTATTTTACATATAAGCATAATTGCTCCATTAGTCTCTATGGGGTTTTTGATTCACTGTTTGCTAACCTGCCTGGAAGTTCCTTCCCTCGCGGCTCGTTGACCTACTTGCGACCCTCGCAGCATGGAAGAGATTACAATTCCTAGTTCAAACACTTAATGAAGAAATACAACACATTCTATCCACTTAATTCGGCGCATGATTTAGTCGGTATTTAGCTAGTTTTTCTAGAGGCTGGGTTAATTTTTTATTAGTCACAAACCCCCTCTTGATCACTGCAAACTGTCTGAGGGAGAATCCTGTTATAATACCTGAAAGCTGTTCCTACAAAGTGGCGCTTTTTTATTCGTCGTAAATGTTAATGTTCTTCTACTGAAAGATTCATACAACGCCCACAATTACCACAGAAGAGATCAAATAGTGAAGGAGTCCATGTGCGGAAATTTTCGTACCAACCCTTTGGGTCATAGCGATGTTCCAGAAACAGTAATCTTGTATTTTCTCTCCTACCTCATCACTTTCTCCCTCTCTCTCTCTCTCTCTCTCTCTCTGCTCCACAACATTGGCTTGAGTCCAAATATGAGCTTTTTCTTGACATAACAGAACACGTGGTGGAGGTCTTGTGGAGTAGATAGGACGTCATCTAAGACAACACATAAAATGTGTCCTCGGCGGAATTAAAATCAACGACCGTGATTTTTTTTTCCATGGCGGTAAAGCTATAATCTTCAACTTGCAAAAAAAAAAAAAAAAAAATGAACATCTTAAACTGTAATAGGAATTGTCTCCCCCCCAAATCATACCATTTTGAAGTCAAGTGTCCGTGAGAAGCCATATCTCTATTGAAGATATAGGGTAAAGTTGCCTAATTCCGTGATACGTTTTTTTCACTGATTGTTGCAGGGTTGGGTATCTTGCTAGGAAGTTCACCGATGTCTCAAAGGTAGCCGAAAGATGTAATCTTTCGAGAAAGATGTCTGGCACTATGGTCGAGTGGCAAAGTTTTGACTGACATTCAATTTTTAAAAAGTATCACGGAATTAGGGGTATCACGGAAATAGGAAACTTTACCCTAATCACAACACAGATTAATTCACTTAATTATTTACGCAGCAAATTATCATAATGTAGAAGAAAGAGATATGACTTTTAAAATATGTAAATTTATCAATAACACTGAAGCAATCAATCAAGTTTTTACACCTTCGCAATTTTAGAAACAAATGGCACGACTTCTAGCAACTTGATTTTTTACAATTCAATTTTGCATCCTAATGTACAGTCTTAAAGAGTTTACAACAGTGTCATTATTTGTAAGAATTTTTGTTGTGATAAGTGCGTAAGAAAAATGTAGTATTGTGGTTAAAAAATTCTGTACGAAGAAATTATGGAATTCACAACACATTTTTTTGTTTCAGGATACTAATTAATAAAAGAAATTATACTACTGAACAGTTCATTCTCTATTAGTAATATTCTTTTATCCTTAAAACTAAACACAAAAAGGTACTTTAGAAACAACTTCAAATTAGTGTAACTGAAAAATATTGAAAATAGGACCCACGTTTATGTGACTTTTTTCGGAATGTCTTCGGAAATATGCTCCGTAAGTGGTGGTAACTCCTCGTGAATCACCCTGTATATTATGAGGCAATCATAAAAAAGTGTTGTGCTATATTTTCAGCAGTCAACACGGCTCCAGCATTTCTTATAAGGCACACCATTAAATTACATGTATAACTCACGACATTTTATTACCGCAAGCGAGTTGTTACTTGCCCATATCACTTTTCGAACAGCGCCGTAATAAGCGAAACCTGTTTCCAGGCGTACACTTATCTATCATACAAGTCTTCCTATTGAAGGATGAATTAGTATCACCGTATATGAATACGCAGTACTCAAGGACAAGAAAGAACTACATTATCATATTATCTTATTTTTCTTTAAGTGTCGAAGACAACTGGTCAGTTACAGCGACAGCTCTAACTGACGACGACCTCGAATCCGAATTAAAATTTCGAAGACGGCGTATTTTTTTTTTTTTTTTTATAGTCGTGAGAAAAATCAAGATTATGAGGGCGTTTTCTCGACGTTCTCCTGTTTCTACCTCTTCATTCAATTTGCCTTTATTTATCATCTCCGTATCGGAAATAGGTTGTATTTCCAGGTTTCTGAAGGCATTGAAAACTGACAAGAGATTTATCGAATCCCTACAATTTCTTGAAATATTTATAAAGTTCGTGATTGTTATTGTGAGTATTATTGGGGTTGTAAGGATATAGGCTATAGAATTTGAAATAAAATTGTAACATTTGTTTTCATTCGTATCTTTATAGCTACTCCCTGTATTTAAATTTAACAAGGTGGAACCTTTTCCTTAATTATTTCATAATTGCTTCCTCATTCAATGTCTAATCTCGAGACAACAATGCAAATTATAGTCGAAACGATTTACAAATCAATCTGACGCCAATCAGTTGTTTGAAATTGTAATAAATAATAATATGTTATTATAGAAAATTGCATTCATTTGGAAATTAATACCACAATTAAGTACTATGTTAAAATAACTATTTATGTCTTTATACTCCCCGCATTCATTAATCACCCCCATTTATGTAAGAAAAATTATTTCGGATTCAATTAAAAATAAATTTGACTTTTCGTTATGCTTTTACAATATTGTACATACTTCCAGTCTGAGAGGAACAGTGCGGCTCCTATCATTTGTGTTATGTAGCGCGCTTCAATGACATCGTATTAACAGAAAGGATCACCAAATTCCTATAATGCCAAAGCATAAACCTTTCACGTTGCAAAAAAGTCTTCTTGTTCTTTTATGTAGCTTATTTAAAGAATCTCTATCATATGCGCTATATTTAGTATCTGTAGATTTTATAATAGATATCATATTTTGACAAGATGAGTCTGAGGTTTCGTAATGGGATTACCCGACATTCACCTTACAGTTGGTGAAACTATGACCAACCAGGTAATCACCCAAGCGGGATTCGAAACCACTCCTGAACCATTCTTTTTATTTGCTTATGAGTATGCTCAGGGTTACGTCTGTAAATATTTTCAGCTATCTCAAGCCAATACCATGTTAAATTCTGTCAATGTTCGCTTTTAAGTATTAACTATGAAATGAACATAAAAATTCCAAAACTATAATTTTTTCAAAACGTTGAATTTTAACTTATTAAAACATTAATGTATAGTAATATAAAAAAATATGTGGACTTTTTTTTTATTTCTAAAGCCGATTAAACGAAAAATTGGTATATTCCTGCATTGAAGAATTATATTAAATCCTTACTAATCATGTGTAAACAAATCAATCAAACTGATAGACATCTACACTGACTTATGCTTGAATGCTGCAAGCAGTAATATGAGAATAACAATTTTCCCGTGCCGGGAATACATGGGCCTGGCTTCCAATGCATTGATTTCGAATCTGTCTTCGTTGCTGTCCGGTCAGGAGCCGCTAACGAGGCTGGGGTAATAAGCCGCCGTCACGGCAACCTCCGTCTTTTGTCCCTCATATTTCTTTCAGATTACACGCAATGGATGAGTTACTTGGCTTCTGCTTGCACTTTTCATTTCGCCTGCTGATTTCCCAGTAGACGTCTCGTTGAATATTGTTGAGTGATAGGACATCTCCATTCGCCTATGTTTGATCTTCCTCTGTCTGTTATTTGCTCTTCAAATAAGGTATAGGGTGTTCCGTGACCCAACGTGGGTAACAGGGTTTAGATTAACTTGGCCTTCAACTGTTTCCTATATTCAGCAAGATTTCTGAATGTCGTTCCCTCTAGTCAAGAAGTTACCACGCTTGAATTAGACCACAAGTTTTTATATACCCAGCTCAAGAAACAAACTTCACATAAACAATACAGTTTGTATAACTACATGCTCTAGGGATGTGATTGGTACACGGAGTATAGGTCGCCCAAGCAGAGATGGAAGAATAATCTAGAGACAACTTATTGAAGAAGAGGTAATATGCTACTTTGGAAGGAAGAAGAAGACGAGGAGGAGAAGGAGGAGGAGGAGGAAGAAGAAGAGGAGGAGAAGGAGGGGGAAAATGCAGTGGCAGACAACCAATCATACGACATCACAATACGTGCATTTGTTGACATCAGGTTTCGCTCTTGAGTTAGATGGATAACACCAGCAGTAATATTACTAGATTTTCAATTAGGCCTATTATAGAAATTAATGAGCTTTGAAATTCAAGGTGGACAAGAAATGGTAGACTAATTTTGCCTGAAGGAAAGAATTCTTTCACGTACCGTAAATCTATGACACGAGACACACAGTTTCACTTTCTTTCCCAGGAGACCATCCTAAAGATATTTAAAATCCGTCGTCATCGGCCTGGTTTGAACTTGTTTAATGGCGATTCAGAACGTCAGCTTTCGGCAATAAAAAATGTTATGTTTTATTTAACGACGCTCGCAACTGCAGAGGTTATATCAGCGTCGCCGGATGTGCCGGAATTTTGTCCCGCAGGAGTTCTTTTACATGCCAGTAAATCTATTGACATGAGCCTGTCGCATTAAAGCACACTTAAATGCCATCGACCTGGCCCGGGATCGAAGCCGCAACCTTGGGCATAGAAGGCCAGCGCTATACCAACTCGCCAACCAGGTCGACTTTCGGCAATAAAATCTCTCAATTTGTAGGTAAATTATATTGTAGATGTAATATACTGGCTCACCTTAGGGCTCATTATAAATGATGGAACTGTTGACTGCTGGAAATGTAGCACGACGCTTTTTATACTTCTTTGTAATATACGTATCATAAATGAAAATTCACCTTTTTATGTGTACTGCATTTTCACAAAATAAACTGAACTGCACTGAATGGAAGTCAGCTGTATACTAGGCCTACTGCTCAAACTTTAACGTTCCTTCACCCTGGGTTAACTGTCGACTGTGTTCAATCTATTGAAGGGAAATGTACTTACTATTTTTTATATAGTCACGTTGGATCTACAGGGTGTAAATTACAAAATTGCCAAAAAAAAAAAATACTGATGGTATGCATTAATAACTGAAGAAAAAGTAAAGTCATATTTTTCTGTAACTGTCAAGGTTTCCCCAGATAGAAAAAATGTGTTTTATGAGTCTAACTTTTTGAAAGTGAGAATAGACAGTCACTATTTACTAGGTGACAATTTTATTTTGTATGAGGAACGTAAACAGCAACCCTGCGATCTTATGTTGTTACTCCATGAGAAAGAGAAAGATATAGTCTATGAACAGAATAAAGAGAGTGATCATAATGCAATGTGACGTAACAGCGGCGCGGTGTGTATTAGTACAAGCAACTGTCGTTCAACTGCCAGAATGGTCGAGTAATGCTTTGCCCGATATGTACACTAAAGCAGTCGTTTGTGTATTTGAAGGTCATTACTCTAGCGAACTGTGGTGATATTTTTCTTCCCAAACCAGGGAACAAAATCTGTTGTACCTCTGTTGTAAATTGGTATGTATTGAGTGCAAGTTCATTTGTTTTATTTTTGTATTTATTTTGCTAATAATTGTAACATAAAATACAATATAAACAGATAAAACTTTAGCTCACCTCTGAATGAGTAGAACTCGTGCTCAGGGACGGATTCCTGAATTTAAATTAAGTATATGTAATACAATTAGTCTTATGTCTACTACGCAATAAGAATATATAAGCCTAAATTTAAATTTACAATTTTTCATTATTTGAGCCGTTCAGAGCAAAAGTGGTGTAAGTCAAAATTGGGTAATGAGGTTTAAAGTAAAAATTCCGTACAATACAGCGCAAAGTAGCAATTAATATGTTCTTCTTGCTATTCACTGACTACTAATAGTTTAAATAAATTGAATATTAATTGCTTCTTTGCGCTGTATTTTACAGAATGTTTACTTTAACCCTCACTACCCATTTTTGACTTACACCACTTCTGCTCTGAACGCCTCATTTATAAAATCCATACCCGACTTTTTAGAACTAAAACTAGAACTATTAGAATTGAAAAGATTAGGATATTTAAATATGCATTTGTTATAGCCTATATTCTTGGGCCTAAATTACTATTATGATTAAGTGCAGTAGCAGTGTTGCATTTTGGTTCAAACAATCTTAAATAATTCATACCTTTTGTTTCATAACTATGAGAATACAATTTAAAATTATTTCGATTCTTAAGTATGAATTTTATTAATGCAATATAATAAATTTGTCTGATTTTTAGAACATTAAAGTCTAAAGTCAATTTTTGAAATGGAAAATCAATAGGTTTATGAAGTCATATTTTAATTATTTTCTTTTGTAATAAATAAAGTGGATTAAAATATTGGATTTAAATAAGCTATCCCATCCTATAATTCCATACACCATTTCCGATTGAAATAAAGTTAAGTATATTGTGCGTAATAAACTTATTGACAACTAATTCCTTAATAAAACAAAATAATATATTATTTTACGTAATTTATTAGAAAGGTAATTAATATTTTGATTCTACTTTAAATGACTGTCGAAAATTATGCCTAAATACTTAACTTCAGAAGACTCCTTAATAATCGGGCATTTACACAGCATAAGGCAACAATTAGAGTTATGTCATTTGATACTTAATATAGACGTAGGTTTGTTACATTTTTCAGATAATGAGAATGGAATAATTCGCGGGTGCTCGTGTAAAGGCTGTTAAGTATGTTTTCGCTAAACTGGGATAAGTACAGATTTCAACTCTTCACAATTACTTTTTCTTGTGTTAAAGGAGTTAAATCATTCTTCCATCCATGATGCAGTTACTGTACTCCGTATTTTGTGACAAAAGGGTTTTGTTCAGTACCAAAGGAGAGAAGTTTACATACCGTAATATTTGACTTAACCCCCTTTACACGAGCACCAGCGAATTATGGTTTTATTTTCACCGATAGAATTATAATTTATGCCAAACCATTTTTTATTAATTTAAGTCCATTATTTTAATTATTATATGCATCATACCAGGTTTTTCAATCAAAAAGTAAAACTCTGTTGTCTGCATAAGAATAATGAACACCATTGTATTGTTGTAAGTAAATTTTTAATATTAAACGAGGATTTTACTTGACCTACACTCTATATGGTTACCTATGATTTGGTGTAAGCTAAATTCTAGGTCTCCATATAAGAAAATGTAGTAATACAATATGGGATTCTGGTGATAGAAAAACACTAAAATTTTGACTTGGGTAAGAAAAGGTCGGTATACAATATAATATTCGAAGTACATGAATGGCAAAACAGCCAATATATGACAAGGAAGAAAAAAAACATTTCGGTGATGTTCTGCTTTGCCATTTGATCCCACGCCGGCTGGCCCCGCATTCCTAGTGCATGACACTTTTGAATTATGCAGGCGGACATAAAAACCCCGGTGGCCGGTCACTGAGCACGTGGCCCGGCCACAACAAGTAATCTCTGCAGCGAACGAATCAACTGACGCGGCTAATACAATTTAAAAAGTCAATAGAGCGGTTAAAACCAATTAACCGTGAAACATTAATCAATTAACGTCCCTGGCAATTTCACCAGCCTGAAAACACTAACAGTCCACTAACGATAGTGCGTCCACGAACGCGACAGGCTTTGACATTTTCATCGCGTGTAACTTGATAAAAACAAATACACAGTTTATAAAGCGCTGCGAGACAGGTTCACAGATACGTGCACTCAGCTGGTACATTAGTGTCATCACTGTCTGCCTAATCACACTACTTATTAGAAGGAATGACGAATGGGTTCAGATGTTGTGAATATGCAAGATGTTGTAATGGTACGACACGAGTCCAAAGCAAGTTAGGACGCGAGCCTCGTGCATTTAGTAAGAGTGTATTAATAGCCAATATTATTCGCTGTTTTTCTACGACCAGTTATATAAGTAGAAGGTAAAAACTATACATTTATATAGACACATTAGATTTTAATTTAGTACGAGTGTATTAATAGCCAATATTATTCGGTGTTTTTCTAAGATCAGTTATATAAGTAGAAGGTAAAAACTATACATTTATATAGAAACATTAGATTTTAATTTATTAAGAGTGTATTAATAGCCAATATTATTCGCTGATTTTCTACGACCACTTATATAAGTAGAAGGTAAACACTATACATTTATATAGAAACGTTAGATTTTAATTTAGTAAGAGTGTATTAATAGCCAATATTATTCGGTGTTTTTCTACGACCAGTTATATAAGTAGAAGGTAAAAATTATACATTTATATAGAAACGTTAGATTTTAGTGATAATGACGAAATGGAAGCATATTGAGCGATATTTAGTATCGACACTGAATCCCATATTCAGTATTGATACTCCCATAATATCGGAAGGAAAGTATCGATACTTAGAGCAGCGATTGGTGTCGCTAATGTTCATTGAAGAATAATGATTATTTTATAAAATATAATAATAAATTAATATTCAATAGCACAATTGACAAAGAAAGCTTGACTACTAATTCCACAGTTCGGGACATCTGGCCGACATCTACGGCTGACAACTAGGATGTAGAATACAAAGCAGAGGTTAACTTAAAAATTCTATAATATTATTTGCGGAGAGAATACAAAACAACAATAAATTTAAAAATAAAGTAAAATTTGATTTCGGAGAAATATGAGATGAAAGTGCAAAATAATAACGAAAGGAAGTAAATAATATTACGTAGTGTTATTGTGTAAATGGATAATGGATCTTTCAATGTCATTTGACAAATTTTGTTAATGTCCTCATTAGAAAATTTAAGAGAAAGGAGAATGGTTTTGGTTAACTTAAATGAAGTTCCCCTAGCGCCAAAAAGAAATCCTTTCACTTCCCATATATTAATATTAATTCTGTACAGTCAGCGCCAGCGTTTCTGGCGTGTATCCTTAAGCAAAAAACCAGTCAGTGAGCATTTGTTGCCAGTGTAGCTGAGAACGGTACCACCCAAATACACGTCACGTCAGCAATCTGCCAATTACAGTGTTTGTTGTCAGTCTTATTGTCCACTGACTGTGGCAAAGGCAAGATACTCGTACTTCGCGCTTTTCGGGCGTGTCCTTGAATATTTTTCCCAGTCAGTGGCATGTTGCCACTTCGACTGAGAGAGGGTGGTACTTCCTAAACAGAAGTCACGTCAGCAATCTGCCGATCATAGTTGTCACCTTTCTCTCCCACACAATGCGACAAAGATAAGATACTCGCTCTCAACGTTCCCACTACTTACTTCACACGTCAGAAACGGTGGCTTTGGTTATCTCTCTTACTGAAGTGAGGAAAAATGGATTGTAAATAGACTTCTTTTCATCGTTAACGTTATTGACTTGTTAATCATCCTTCTCAAAACGGACAGTGGAGTCAAGAATGAGGCTTCTTTGATTCCGGCGATTACAATGAAATATTAAATTTAAATACAGCTTTCAAATAGAAGATGAGTTTACAAAATTGATAAAAAACGAATGACATCTCAATGTTTCAACAGAGTAATTGACATCAACTGGTATATACTTAGTACGTATTGAGTTAATTTTATTTGAACCATTCTTCTTGAGAAATACTTCCTAATAAGTTACTATGGGCGTGTGGACGGGCGTAAGACATTTCGGACGGTAGTGTGTTTATTTACCTGAATAACAGAGGTCATTAGGGATGGTCAGTTTAAAGGATTGTGTGTTGGTTTACCTAAGTAACCCTCTCGCGTAAGCAACGTTAGTAGTAGTCAGTTTGTGGGGCGATAACCTGACTGTCAAATGAAGGTTTTTGCTATAGAGCATGTATTTACTACAAAACAGAGCAGTGTTTGTATTGTGTTAACAATTTTAGAGTAAGTAAGCGATGCGAATTAAAAGATGGAAAAATGAAGACTCTATATAAGAACAGAAAATGCAGTGTAGTGGTGTATAGTGACTCAAAACTTTCGAAAATTATAAGTGTGTGTTGAGAGCATAATCATGAACCCATTAAATTGAGGAAATTTCTTTAGAAGTTGTAAAAACTAAAAGGAAAGAAAAGGCATCAAAGAAAGAGAGGGAAAGTTAATAAACGAATTTGAAGATAGAAGACTGGGGAAGCAACTCTAATGGAATATTTGAAATATGCTTCGTTTCATTGTGGTCCAAATTCATTTTAAATCTGAAAAATATAATGCGACTATAGTTCTCTTAATTACATTTTTAATTTAAGAAACAACATTTTTATCATACCAGGATATGAGTTACAAGTACCTGGCAGTCCCAAGTCTGCTTAAAATGAGAGGGAGAATGTTGTTTCTGTAAACATCCCAAACGTCCTACGGAAATCGGTACGCGTTTAGGTGGGATCACCCAAACGTTCAACGCTGTTTCAAACTGTCCTAATTTCAAACCTACGTTTGTTCACTATACTCCATGCCTAATCTAGAGCAGTGAACGAAAGGTAAGGAATATTTGTATATGCTAAAAAATAATCATTTAAAAACCTTAACAACAAAATCATGTTACGCAATCGCTCTAATTATTAGTACCAATATTCCAGAGCTCTCAACACAGGAAAATAAACAAATAATAAATAAATATGCACCAAAGGGTAATGAATAATACAATGCAAGTTAAAGTTAAAATTTTAAATATTTCGGTAGTAATATCACACATAGAAATGGATTATTTTAAAAATGCATTCTATAATTTCCTGCAACGAAATGGTGAAATAAAAGTAACACAACTGCAGAAAAGTAAGAGCTGATTCAATTTTTTAAATTTCACAGCAAAATAAAAACTCCAATCCTCATTTTTTGTATGTGTGTACATCATGGCCGGCTCACGCATGTTCTAAATGAATTTGTAACCATATCCTGCCTATTTATGCAAAAACAAATACTGAAATATGCATGGAATTACGCATGACATTTACTCAAATGTCCATAAATATGCATTTACAATTACTGCAACAATAATAGGATAAATATCCTGTCATTGAAATTACCTTATTCTACGCTGTTTGGCTATTAAATTAAAGTCATACTGGAAAATTCGCAAGTGAAACTTCTACGCAGGTGTTCCAACATTATACGTGTCCACATATTACAGAAACGAAAATGAGCAAGACAGACAATATTACGTAAACAGAACCAAGCAACAAAATAATGAAACTATTTAATTCAAGTAGCTGTTATCGTGTTTTTACGTGTATTACATGTACCGGTAATTTACTTGGCGTAGGAAACCAGTTTTTTTTACGTACTTAGCAGTCAACAATACCTACTTAACACATGAGTGACTATTATTATTAATACTAGAGGAGCAAAATTCGCTCCGGCGCCGGGGATCGAACCCGGGTCCTTGGTTCTACGTACCAAGCGCTCTAACCATTGGGCTACGCCGAAGTTCAATCCAGAGCATCGGATTGAATCTCTCTCTCCAGTGTTTTTCCCTTTGTGGTCTGACTCCAAGTTCGACAGATATGTTGACATTTTTATATTATGTCATCTGTCATTATACAAGGAGCGCACTCAGTTGAGTGACTTGGTGGCCGGGATTCCACAGTAATATCCAGAGTTCCTCGAAGAATGTACGTAAAGATTTTTTTTGGTCCTACAGAATACGTCCTCTAGTATTAATATTGTTATCGTAACAGACGTATTCTGTAGGACCAAAAAATTAATATTTACGTACAAGCACAAGTAGTTTATCTGCAACTCAAATAATGGCTAATTTAGAGTGTCTGTGGAAATATACATTTTCGTGAAAATATGAAAGTTTGCAATTGTATGGAAATAGTTATGATAAAAGTTTTAAAAGTTGCATTTTATTTCGTGATTAGGGATGTTTACGAAACGAGGTATATTGAGTGTAGAAAAAAAATCATTTTTCACATTGTGTTGTACACTATTTTTTTTCACTTCTGTGTTTCTCCTCATATCAAACGTTATCATATTAAAAGTCGGTGGTATAACTCAGAAGTAACGTATTCAACGGCAGATCGACAGGTTCCTAATTAATTATTTATAACTACATTTAATACCTAATTGTTTCATATACATTTCAATGAAATGATCTTTGAAGCAATTTATTTTATTTATTTACTTTTAAAATTAGACATGGCATTATTTGAACCGCTTTATTGGGGGATTGTGTAACATCTGGTGGAAAAAATTGAAAATCAGTGTTAAAAATACTTTTCGCACAAAAGCGTATAACAATCAATTCTTAACATGCTTGCCTAACGTTAAAATGCGTACTTCGAGGAAAGGCTACCTAAAATTAAAATTATGCAAAGTGATTGACGACTAATAACTCGTGCTTTAGGAATCAGTTCTATGGGCTATTTTGAGCATAAAATGTGATATTAACATGGGTCTGATTATAGACCTTTAAGAAGATACAGCTGATTGAATCCTACGAAAGTAGCAGTGGTTTTGATCAAGACTAAGAAGTATTCACTTAAAATATAGAGAATATTAATTCAAAATAATGTATTAATCGTAAAATAAACATACCTAAATTTAGAAGCAAATTTTCAAATATCCCTCCTTCCACTTCAGTGCACTTGGCTGCACGTATATGAATGGCTCTTAGCGTTCCGTACCTCGCCACCGCACAGTTCATAATTACCAGACCTATATTCCCCTTCACTTCCGTACTTCACGTCACAGCGCACCTCCGTTTAGTTTAGATTTTAATTCTTGTATTACGATTCAAGCAACTCTAAAGCCTGATTCACAGTATGACGTTTGGATTTTTACGAATAACTTTCAACTGATGATAAACGCACTCATGTTCATATAACATTTATGCTCAAAATGGTCTGTAGAACTCATTCCTAAAGCACGGGTCATTAATCGTGAATCACCCTGTATAACTCCTTTAAGGATCACTTCTACATATTTCTAAGCGGCCGAGGCATAGATGTTTCCGAGTTAAAGTTTTATCCCGTGTTGTCTTGAACTCAGATATCATGCTCACCCCGAGCTATGAAAGTTCCGTTATGATTATTGTTTATTTAATGTGAAATATGAAAAATATCCATACTGGAAGGAATAATAAGACAGACTTCAATCAAATATATTTTCTCGGAAGGTTATTAATAATTAATTAAGCTTCCTTTATGTAAAGGTTGCTAGGTTTGGCAAAGCGCATTATATATATAATTTGGAAAATACACCGAAAAGGTAAAACGATCTGCATTTGCAACGGCTAGGGAATCGAATTTACAAAACGACAGAAAAATGTACGCCTAATTAGCGTATATGCTAATTTGCAGTTAAGCAAGGGATAGTAGTATCATCAGAAATGTTAGAATGATTTGAATGCCATATACCACGAGAAAAATAATAGCTATGGATTTATTGGCACTGACATCTAAACCGATCAATAGCCAATGTTTAAGATAACTTCAAATTCTCATTACCACTGCCATATAGTGTAAAGGTTGGTAATATTGTGATAGTTCTTTTTGATAATTTATTACAATTTTACTGAGCGAGAGGAAGATTGTTTTTTTTTTTTTTTTTTTTTTTGCGTCAACGTATTAAGGGAATGTTTGTGGACAGGTTTCTGCACAGTCCTTCTCTCGCTCAGTAAAATTGTAATATATTCTAAAAAAACTATCACAATATTACTAGTATTACAATTTACCATCTTTACCCTAAGTGATTTCTCAATATCTGAACCGATCCTTAGCTTATAAATCTCGGGTGTATTCACAAAATTCCAGAAGGCAGCAATTGATCAACACTGCGACGTCGAAGACTACTAGTATGAAGCTTAAAAATGGATGCAGTGGTATGCGCTCTCACGATATTCTACCTTCTTTTTTTTATTTCAGACACAATAAATACGTTCGACAGTCTCGAATCCTAGAGTCTACAACCGCCCGTCTAAATAACACGGGTATAAATAGGAACCCGATGCTCCATGTATTTATATTCAAGACTGAATGGAAAATCTCCCCGTCTTTCATCTGTTCCTTCCGGAATGAAGTTTTTATACGCCATTTCCACGAACACAAGATCCTCACTTGGTTTGGTGTCGGTCTTGTGGTTAATTCTATAATTGTTTACATCCTCGGGCATACATAATAAACCAAGCAAATGCAGTCTTTCACTTGCTTAAGAATTTTTCATCTCCGTCTTCTTTCAGCTTAGTCAGATGACGGGTGAGTCACAGTTTGATCCCGGCATGTCCTGTAAGACTCTTGCGGTTGCCAAAGCGCCCATTTGTTAAGATTTTCTGTGACATTTTGATTCCGTTTGACTTTCTTATTTCTCAGTTGTTTCCCTACTTCTATAGGTATAGCGCCAAGAATGAATTGTCTTTTTAAGTTATAGTAATAATAATAATCCGTGGCGGTATCGTGTGGTTAGCACGATGATCCCCCCAGCCGTTATAGCTGGCATTCGCAACCGGATTTCGCTACCTATCGTAGCTCCCCAAGTGCATCACGATGCTGGGTGGGTACCGGTCCCATACACTGGCCGAAATTTCATGAGAAAATTTCTTCTTCCATGAGGACTCGAACTAGCGCGCATTCCGTAACGTGAGTCCTAGGCAGAATGCCTTAGTCCGCGACGCCACGGCGCGGGTTTTAAGTTATAGTACTCACTGAAAAAAAAGTGGTAATTTGTACGTACATTAATGCGGAGTAGGTTAGTATAAAGTGTACTAACGTAACTGAAATTAATATAATTATTTAAAAAATTGAACAATCAAGATGAACTAGGCGACTATGAAATGTGTGAAGAACTGGATTTAGTTACTTGGTCCTAAAATAAATACAGTTAAGTTTTTTAAAAGTAAGCAGAAGTTTGTTAGACTTTGGCTTGTTTATTGGACACATTTTTCAAGGTTTTGTAAAATTGCTAGTAACCTCTGTACCAAAATGAAACTGGTAATAGATCATGAGGAGATATGTGAAAAACACTGAATAAGTTTTTTCTCTAACATTCACCGTTTTAGAGGAAATCATTATGTTTCTATGAAGCATTTGGCGACATCACAGCTACTGCAAGTAAGTGCGGCCTGCACTCCTTACCTTCCCCTCTCCCACTCCTGTACTCAGTCGGGTGGGACGCGTTGCAAGATTTATTTTAACGATTTTCGCTATTATTCAATTTAAATTCATGGTTAAGCGGTTTAATTTGCAAAAAAAAAAAAAAAAAAAAAATCAGGACATTACTAAGGTACTATATATGCTACTAGAGCTAAATGACAGCTGTAAGCAGTATGAAGTAAAGATAAATTCCAACAAGACGAAGATCATGGTCATAGGAAGAAAAGTAAAAGAAATTAAACTTTCAAATTCTAAATGAGGCAGAAGAGCAAGTGGACAGCTTCAAATACTTGGAGTGTACTATAAGCAGTAACATGAGCCGCTGCCAAGAAGTCAAAAGGAGAATAGCAATGACAAAGGAAGCTTTTAATAGAAAAAGAGCATCATCTGTGGACCTCTGGAGAAAGAACTAAAGAAGAGACTAGTGAAGTGCTTTGTTTTTTTTTATTTATTGGGTTATTTTACGACGCTTTATCAACATCTTAGGTTATTTAACGTTTGACTGAGATGAAGGTGATAATGCCGGTGAAATGAGCCCGGGATCCAGCACCGAAAGTTACCCAGTATTTGTTCATATTGGGTTGAGGGAAAACCCCGAAAAAACCTCAACAAGGTAACTTGTCCCGACAGGAAATCGAACCCGGGCCACCTGGTTTCGCGGCCAGACGCGCTAACCAAGTGCTTTGTGTGGAGTGTAGCATTTTTTTGGGGGCAGAAACATGGACAATATGACGATGTGAAGAGAAACGACTAGAAGTATTTGAAATGTGGATATGGAGAAGGATGGAACGTGTAAAATTGACAGACAGAATAATTTTTATTTTACTTGGTTATTTAGCGACGATGTATCAACTACGAGGTTATTTAGCGTCGATAGAATTAATGATAGCGAGATGATATTTGGCGAGATGAGGCCGAGGATTCCCATAGCTTACCTGACATTTGCCTTATACTTGGGGAAAACCTCGGAAAAAAACCAACCAGGCAATCAGTCCAAGCGAGAATCGAACTCGCGCCCGAGCGCAACTCCGGATGGGCAGGCGCGTCTTAGCTACGCCGGTGGCACAGACAGAATAAGAAACGAAGCTGTGTTGGAAAGAGTGGGTGAAGAAAGACTGATGCTGAAACTGATCAGTAAGAGGAAAAGGAATTGGCGGGTCACTGGTTGAGAAGAAACTGCCTTCTGAAGGATGCACTGGAAGGAATGGCGAACGGGAGAAGAGTTCGGGGCAGAAGAAGATATCAGATGATAGACGACATTAAGATATATGGATCATATGAGGAGGCAAATAGAAAGCAACAAAATAGGCAATCGGCTGGGTTTGCAGTGAAAGACCTGCCCTTGGGCAGAACACTTTGAATGAATGGACTTCTCAATTTTTTTTTTGCCTATCTGCTTGTATAGTAATCACTAATCAGCCATTTTTCTCGGGCCATTACCGCAATAGAGCGCTGCAACCATTGGGCAAAGATTGTTTTTTGTTTCTTCCCCTGCTTAACGGTGCTTCATCGAAGGAAAAGTGTAATAAGAGTTTTGTTGTATTTAACATGTAGAACCACCTTAAATTTTGATGCATCGGTTCCCTTCCAATCTGTACATCATACAGGACCTAAATAAAAGTGCAATGGGACATCATTTTTCTTAGTGGATTGAGCCAGGGACATAGACTCTTATTCTTGGAAAAACTAATTTTCAACGATATTATCACTTATAATCCAGATCACATATAGATTGCTCATTCCTATGTTAAAATCGGTTGCACTTTGAAGAGAACAACCGCCGTCCGCCGTAAACGAACACGAGATGGCAGTACAGTCGCTAATGTAATTCAAATGGGAGTTATGGCGTGATTCCTTATGTAACAAGTAGATGGCAGCATAGTAAACCTGACAAAAATTGTTACCGTCAAAGCCTATAACGCAGAGCAATCTGGGTATATATGATCTATGCTTCTAACCATTTTTATGTCCTGCCTTCAATTGTGACACATTGCATCTTTCTAAAGTGTTACAGAAAATGGAAAACTTAAATCCTAACAACGTGCTCCTGAGTTATGACCAGGCTTCGAGACTTTGGACCCGATACAATAAGTTTACTGTGCATGCACTATAGGCTGTTGACTCGCTGCAGGTAGATAGAGATGTGTTGAGGTAACAACGTTGCTATTTAGAGCAGATAATGTCAAAAGAATGTGAAAAGCATTTATTCTCCTGTCTTTTATAAGCATTTGTGTTTAATTATACACAGTGTTAATGGTAGAAATAAATATGTAGCAATTTTATTTTTTTCATTTATCCTATTGGTCGTCTTTAGGAAGTGCAGTTACAGTACCGAATTGCAATGTACCTGCTACAAGATACATTCTCAGTGTCTCAAACGTAAATCATTTTCGGTTATCTGCCAAAGTTTGTACTGTAGAAAGCTGCGCTCTATGTCGCATATGACGTGATAGGAGCAAAACGAAAAACCTAACATCATTGCAGTCTCTAAGAGACAGTTCTTTATTCTCGGGTGACTCTATGTCCACTGATTTACTGTTTATGTTACACAGTGTTTCATATCCGTTATTTTTACATAAAATTAATTTCCACTTCTGTTTTACACATTCAGTAACCGGTGTACTTGATGTCTCATTAATTCTCTGCATCATTTTCTAAATTAAATTGAGGACTTCCGGCATCTCTTGCTCTGACTTTTCTAACCGTGTAATAGTTTCAGACACAGTTTGTATGAAAACCAAATTATTCGTCAGAACCTTCAAATCCAGAGCGTTTTCCTTTGCATATTTGTTGGCATTCATTCTACAGTACCCCCACCCACTGTACGCTTTACCACTACACTCAGTACGCCGTTATGCGGATTTCCCACTGAACTGCTCTATTGGGTCCGAAGTATCGAAGCCTGGTTATGACAAAGTATATCTTTTTTTCTTAAGACCGCAACTGTTAAACTCTATCTCTTGAAAATGTAAATTACTTTCAGATGTATAGCCTGTTGAGGTTACTAAACAAACAGATGTCATACATAACACAGACTCAGTAAAAACAGAGAACACCTGTAGTGTCCAGTTGAACAAGCTGCGGACTTGTTACGGCAGATGTCAGCACATGTTTGGTATGCAATAAAAACTTTCATGTTGCTGTTTTTGCCGGGACCGTCAGTTCGGTTCAACCTTACACATCGACCCCAGCGGCTAGGGCAATCCACTCGTGCGGGCCCTTACTAACCCCCTCCCACTCAACTTACAGCCGCCTCTATATACCGCACTAGCTTTCGCCGACGATACTGCCCCAGAGATCGCCTGGGATACGTTGTATCCAATATGTAGTATGCAAAGTTTAAAAATAAATGTATTTCATTGAAAAAAAAAATCGTTTCACTTTTAAGTTTTTTGATAACATCACCACGTATGGATATCAGTAAAATTCAGAATATGTGTTTGCTATGTAAATGGTACGCTCTTTGCTTCTTACAAAGTCATATTGCTGAAATGTTTTAATGAAGAGATACTGTCTTATGAAAGCGAGACTTGGAATTCAGAGGAAAAAAATTGTACAGACATTAACGTCATCAGATGAGATAAAATTTTCGTTTCCTCATTACACTAAATGATGTGATGCTATGAAAAAGAAATTTATTTCAATATTATATTAAATACATGAGTTCAGTATCCCTAATATTGAAAATGCTGTTTATCTTTTGCTAGTCCATCTCTGTGCAGTAATTTCACCTAAACTATGCGACGGATTTTGTTCGATTTAAAGATCTAAGAGTCAGTCACGTTAATTTTTAGATTTATCTGAAAAGTATAAGTGCATTATAAGAATGTAAGTTTAAATTTTAGTGCTCATTCTTCACAAGCGTGTTTTTTTATTCAAAAGAAATATTTTCTCAACTTTTTTTTTTTGTAGAAAAGTGAATTTTTCAGATATGTTTATTTAGTAGCCTTATAGGTACTGACACAATATTTTCATAAATCTAATATATTGTAAATTCGTATTACTGAAGATATTGTATTACACATTTTGAAAATATTCGCATGGAAATGAATTAACAAAGCAAACTGTTACATCATAAACAAGAGATATGTGCCCATGTGTTGTAAAAAACATCAGCTCTATAGCTTCAACAGATTTCGAGAAAATAATTTAATATTCTGATGATAGGAAGTTGAGCATCAATATCACCTTAAAAGCATAGTGCGATAAGAGTTTTGTTATTTAATATTAGTTACAGTTGAAGCATATACCTAGGTAACTTTGCTTTGTACTATAATATTGTTTTGATTAGTTTGTTGATTACTTTTATAAGGCTAAAGATACCATCAATATCAATTCCAACTTACCATTTCATACTCAATCTCTTTCTTTGGGATATCACTTTTTAATGAATGATGTGTTTCATTCACTTAGTATAGTATAGTTGTACTACTATAGAATTTATGTAAATATTCCTTCTTAACTCTTTATTATGTTATTAACTTTAAAACACTACTGCAATATTAAGAAATTGTTGTTATACTTTTGTTTTACAGACAATATAGATAATATCAAACAGAAAGAAGTCATATAAAAATAACAATATAAAAATTTCACGTTCCGTCTGAAGTTGTGCACCGTTGTTTTCTTAATCCATCAGGCTGCTTATTCATATACAGTATACACAATCCTTCCTCCTTCCATACCTAGGGCTTAATGCCCGCGCACGACGTCAAGGTCAGAAAAATGCGCTTGCTTTGACATCACTGATATAGTAGATATTATGTTATTAACAGTGTTAATAAGGATACTGCCGGTGACTCAGGAGGAGACGAGAGCGGACTGAGGAGGAAGGGATGTGAACAGATAACGTACGACAACACGTGCAATATTTGTACTGCGGTAAGCGGAAACATTAGGTCTCCTTCTGTTCAACTTAGCTTTAATTTCCATACGCATTGTTACTCATGTTTCCTGCACGAGTAATAACCTGGCTACTGGGATGCTTATCTGAGCGATGTTTATAATAATCAAAAGCGATAGTCAAGAAGGTCACATTTTTTCCGCTCGTCTTCTCCTGAGTAACGGACAGTACATATTGTTTATACTGTATTCTTGTTTATAGTACTGTAAATGATAACATTTTTATTATCGAATATAATGAGGACATTGTTGACAATGTTTTTTTATTATCAAACGGCTATTCTGATGTTGACATTATTTCTGAAAATATAATCTTTACCTTTGAAAGCCATGACTTCGAAATAGAAATGTTAAGTCCAAGAGAGACTACAATATTGAAGTTTGGCAATACGATGAAAGTGTTGGTGTATCGAACGGGATCAAGGTGGAGGGAGAAAACGAGAGTCGTCGAGGTTTTGTGTCTACTGTGTCGGATGTACAGGGTCTCGCGCTTGTGTGTGAATAAAAGATGATCTGAAGTTTGTGGAAGAGGGAATGAAATGGAGATATCTGCCGCAGTTAGACACTTGGAGTGTTTTCGCACTCCCTTATTACCATCTTCTCAAAGAGACGAGTGAGTGGGGATGATTAGTTCTATTCGGCTGGCATAACTCGCAGGAGCGGCGCGTTACTTGACGAGCAGATAATTGTTCCCTGTATAAACACAGCTTGTTTGGAACTGCTCTGCAGGAGAGTTCTGGGACAGAACACTAGCGGTCTGATTCCAACAACTGGCAAACCAACTGACGAACAAGAGGGCCTGACCTCTGCTTAGCGAAGTTCATTCCCTAAGGGTTCTGCTGTAGCCCTGTCAAATAATAATGCCTTACTATCAAAGGGCGCCGGAGTTCGAAACCTGGAATATAACTGTCACATTTCTAATGAATAACGGCTGATGGGGAAGTCATCTCATAATACCTCGAACTCCCTTGGAAACTTCGTCAAAGAGTGTTGAATTCAGATATTTTCACCAGGGAGAATTTTATAATATACCAGAGGGAGGTGGAACAACAGCAAAAGAAACAATAATTTAGATCTTACGTAACAACAGACGCATTCTATATAAAATGGGGTTAATTGTAAAAATAGAGCTTTTGAATGAGTGATAGCAAGGAAGTATTACAAACACTTGAACATTGGAACAGTAAATGAATATATGAGAAAAAGAACGGAGAGAAGGTCAATGAAAAATAGGGTATCGTAAACAGGGTTGCCAGAGTCTCTCGTAAGGAATCATGACAGATGATGATACTGCATATCTTAACACGACTACACATTTGAAACAAATTAATTTTTATAATACAACTGATTTTATTCGTTTTCTGTATTTCAACTAAATGTATAGGTCCTACTATTAATTTTTTTACTTTTTGCTAGATTATGAAATTTACTTTCAATTATTGATAATAAAGTCTGGAAAAATAATATCATATTACAGAAGCATGAAAAAAATGCATGAAACATTGTTTAATTCCTGTCAATAATAAATAAACTTCCAAAGAGAGTTTCTTACTTACTGGCTTTTAAGGAACCAACCCGGAGGTTCATTGCCGCCCTCACATAAGCCCGCCATTGGTCCCTATCCTGAGCAAGATTATCCAGTCTCTATCATCATATCCCACCTCCCTCAAATCCATTTTAATAAGGTCATTTTCCTCCGGCCTCCCAACTAACATTCTATATGCATTTCTGGATTCGCCCATACGTGCTACATGCCCTGCCCATCTCAAACGTCTGCATTTAATATTCCTAATTATGTCAGGTGAAGAATACAATGCGTGCAGTTCTGTGTTGTGTAACTTTCTCCATTCTCCTGTAACTTCATCCCTCTTAGCCCCAAATATTTTCCTAAGCACCTTATTCTCAAACACCCTTAACCTATGTTCCTCTCTCAAAGTGAGAGTCCAAGTTTCAAAACCGTAAAGAACAACCGGTAATATAACTGTTTTGTAAATTCTAACTTTCAGATTTTTTGACAACAGACTGGATGATAAAAGCTTCTCAACCGAATAATAACAGGCATTTCCCATATTTCTTCTGTGTTTAATTTCCTCCCGAGTCTGCCCCTCAGAAGTTTCGAATGTCTACTATACTAGTATGTCTTCTTTTATCTATAAAGATGTGATCTATCTGGTTATGTGTCAATCCATCTGGAGAAGTCCAAGTATATTTATGTATATCCTTATGGGGGAATGTTGTACTTTTGACAATTAATTTTTTTGGTGTGGCAAAGTTGACTAACCTAACTCCATTATCATTACTAGTTACGTGTAGACTCTCTTTTCCAATAGTCGGTTTAAAAATATCCTCCCGTCCTACTTTAGCATTGAAATCCCCTAATAAAATTTTCATCTGATATCTAGGTAACTGATCAAAAGTCTGTTCTTCCAAAGAAAGTAAAGAATAAAAATGCTGTACAATACTTAATACATATTATAATGTGGATATGGAGAAGGATGGAGCGTGTGAAGTGGACAGACAGAATAAGAAACGAATCTGTGTTGGATCGGCCTGAAGACAGGGTAACAACTACCTAAAAATCTACATAACAGAATTTATTTTAGTAACTAAAAAGTCATGTCAAATTAGAATACTTATAATACTGTACATGTTTTATTTTGAAAAAGTCTAAAATCTTCTGGGGTGACATCTTGAAATCCAGGAAGGGGGGAAATTCCCTTCAGTCATACATTCCGGACCACCATTTAATTCACCACAGTCATAAAATCACTTATCCAATTGTCGCCATAACATAATTAAAAAAAGAAACATATAACTTACTGCTTGAATTAGGACAGCCGTGCTAATCAAAATTTAAAGAGAGAAAATAAAAATACTACTAAAACAAAAAACTGACAACGGTAAATCTGCGTGACAGAGGCAGTCGCGGACTCAAACTACTTCTGATTAGAGATGTCTGATGCCGATATGATTTGTTCCCTTTCTTCCTTTGAAAATAGAGGACAGTTCTCTTCAGAAACTTTTCAGCTTTAATTCTTTCTACCAATAATGATGGTCCGCTTCGTATTAGTTCTACGGATCTCTCACCTCTTTCTAAATTAGGGAGAAAACAATGGTCGATTCTTCAGAAGAGTTCTGAAATGAACCTTTTTCACAGTTGGTATAGCCTACCATATCTGATTATTTATTAACTATTTCTTCTGCTCTTCTTTATTTGTTTTTAATCCTTTTCCTTCTATCTTACATTATCTCGTTCCATTTCCTCCATTATTCATTTCTTTCACATTATCCCGTTCTATATCCTCCATCATTCATTCACTTTTCTTTAGTTACGTTCCTCTACCTCTCTATTACTTCACTGCTTTGCATTCTTTTCCTTTCCACATTATATTTTCTTTGACTTATTTTTTTCTCTAATGATTACTTTATTTTTTCTCATTTGTTTCTTCTCGGGCTTTTTCTCAGAATACCGGTACTTCTGTAACTCTTTCTTTTAACATTTAAATTTGTACGATATTTCAAAAGTTCGATGTCCCTTTGTCTTTCACTCATTCCACAACCTGATAAACCACTAATTCCACTACTTACTAATCCCCGCATTTCACTACTTTTTAATCCCTTTATTCCACTACTTATTAATCCCTTCAATACACCACCTATTAATCCCCCAATTCCACCACTTATTAATTCCTTTATTTCATTACTTATTAACCCCTTAATTTCACCATTTATTAATGCCTTCATTCCACTACTTATTAACCTCATTTCACTACTTATTAATCCCTTTATTTCACTACTTATTAACCCCTTCATTTCACCACTTATTAATCCTTTTATTTCACTACTTAAAAACCCCTTCATTTTACCACTTATTAATCCCTTTATTTCACTACTTATTAACCCCTTCATTTCACCACTTATTAATCCCTCCATTCCACTAATTATTAACCCCCTCATTCTCACCACTTATTAATACCTTTATTTCACTACTTATTAACCCCTTCATTACACCACCTATTAATCCTCTCATTTCACCACTTATTAATACCTTTATTTCACTATTTATTAACCCCTTCATTTCAACACTTATTAATTCCTTTATTCCACTACTTATTATCTCCTTCTTTACACCACTTATTAATCCTTTCATTACACCACTGATTAATCCCTTCATTCCACTGATTAACCACTTCATTACACCACTTATTAATCCCTTCATTCCACTAATTAATAACTTCATTACATCACTTATTAATCATTAATTCCACTAATTAACCACTTCATTACACTATTTATTAATACCTTCATTCTATTAATTAACCAGTTAATTACACCACTTATTAATCCCTTCATTCCATTAATTAACCACTTAATTTCACCACTTATTAATGCCTTTATTACACTACTTATTATCCCCTTCATTACACCACTTATTAATCCTTTCATTACACCATTGATTAATCCCTTCATTCCACTAATTAACCACTTCATTACACCGCTTATTAATTCCTTCATTCCACTAGTTATTAACACCTTCATTACACCACTTATTAATCCCCTCATTTCACCACTTATTAATCACTTCATTCCACTACTTATTAATCCCCTCATTTCACCACTGATTAATCCCTTCATTCCACGAATTAACCACTTCATTACACCACTTATTAATCCCGTCATTCCACTACTTATTAACCCCCTTATTTCACCACTTATTAATCCCCTCATTTCACCACATATTAATCACTTCACTTCACTACTTATTAACCCCCTCATTACACCATCTATTAATCCCTTCATTCCACTAATTAACCACTTCATTACACCGCTTATTAATTCCTTCATTCCACTAGTTATTAACACCTTCATTACACCACTTATTAATCCCCTCATTTCACCACTTATTAATCACTTCATTCCACTGCTTATTAATCCCCTCGTTTCACCACTGATTAATCCTTTCATTCCACTAATTAACCACTTAATTACACCAATTATTAATCCCTTCATTCCACTACTTATTAACCCCCTCATTACACCACTTATTAATCCCCTCATTTCACCACATATTAATCACTTCACTTCACTACTTATTAACCCCCTCATTAGACCATTTATTAATCCCTTCATTCCACTACTTATTAATCCCTTCATTACACCACTTATTAATCCCTTCATTCCACTAATTAACCATTTTATTACACCACTTAGTAACCCCTTGATTTCAATACTTATTACCTCCTTTATTATACCACTCATTAATCCCTTCATTTCACCATTTATTAATCCCTTCATTACACCACTTATTAATCCTTTCATTCCACTTTGTATTAATGTCATCATTCCACTTCTTGTTAATTATTACATGCCACTATTTATTAATCCATTCATTCAACCCCTATATTTATCGAACTACTTATTCTTGCAATTATTAATTAATATTTTCTTCATTATTTCCTTCTTTGCATACAGCTCAATTGAGGAATGTTCCTCATCTCCACGACTTCAATTAGAGCTGACCTCGACGCATCCAGATATTTCAGTCAGTTCTGGACTCCGAGACCACGCAAAGAAGGAATCATGCAGAAATAAAGCTAGGTCGGGACCTACCCGAAACATGGGCATTAGCTTGAGAAACAACAGAACAAGACGACAGGGTGAAAAACAAGCGACTGCCGCCGGCCGCAGACTGATGGACCGGAAGATTAAGTGAGGGCGGCCCTGCACATGATCTGGTGTTTTTACGTGCTGTTTGGCGGGCCGGTCGTTTGTCTCTGCCAGGCGCCGCTATCCATCGTCGGGATTTGCCGGAGAACCTCTCGTGTCACCGCGCGGCTTTTTATATCTGTTTACTGCAACTGTACAGGTCACACTCCTCTCATTCTGGTCCGCGTGCCTCTTTGTCCCCGTCTTCTCTTTTTCTTCTTTCTCTTCTTGCAATCTCTCCGTTTTCTTCTATGTAGGCTACTTCCCATTCCCAATCCTCCATTTTTGTTTTTCCTTTTCTCTCCTCTTCCATCTTTTCCTTTATCTGACAGTTTATAAACATTTTCTTCTTTCCTTTTCTTTAATTTCAACACTTTCCCTTTCTCCTTTACACTATTTCATTCTATTTCTTCCATTATTCAATAGTTCCGCTTTATTATTATTTATACATTACTTTATCTAACTTCCTCTTGCGTTCGTATTTCACTTCTGTATTTATTAATTAACATTCTTTTATTTTTCCTCCTTTATCATTCGACGTACAACTGCATCTTTCTTCTCACTTGGTATGGGAGGGATAACTAGAAAATTTACTATCACATAAAATGTAACTTAATTTATTTTCATCTTCCCCCTGTAATCCTAATACTTCCCCTGTTCTCCTTGTATTCCCCTTTTTTCTCCCTGTAGTCAACTTCTTCCTCCTGTATTCCTCTTGTTCTCCTTATTCCCCTTCTTTCTCCTTATATTCCTCTTTTCTTCCCTGTATTACATCATGTTTCGTGTAGGCCATTTCTCTTGCACTCCTTGTATTACCATAACCGTTGATTTTGCCTTGTTCTCCATGTATTTCCCTTTTCTCCTTCTTCGGCGTGCTATTCGTCAACTCGTCTACGTAAAGAAACTGTACACCTGTTGACAGGTGATTGCACATACATGTAATTCTATGTCAAGATATGCAGCATAATAAAGCTATGAACCTGTCGACAAGTGATCGTACCTACACGCAGTTCTGCGAGAAGGTATGCAGCATTATAAAGCTATGCACATGTCGACAGGTATTCGCACCTATACGTAGTTCTGTGTGAAAGTATGCAGCATATTAAAGCTATCGCCTGTCGACAGGTGATCACACTCACAATTAGTAGGTACTATGTAAAGATATTCAGCATAATAAAGCTATGTAGCCTACCTGCCATGACGACGAATCTTATCAGCAAATGAATAATTTTATTTATATTCAGAATGAAGACGGCAAACATGACCCACCCCCAGCCAATCTTTAAGCCATGGACACACAGTCCTTTATTCCCCTTGGTAAGAATACCCAACCTTCCCACATTACAGTACGCCTTCAGGATCGAGCGAGTCATATTTTATTAGAATCATCTCACTGCTAACGGGCAGGTCTCCTAAATGGAGACAACTTATCCTAAGATGCTAAGACAAATATCGGAATGAGCCGTATGAGAAATGGGGTCTTAGACCTACATCTTCTGGCACATAAATTTCGACACCTTTTTTTTTATTAATAGCTTCATATAAATAAAAGGATCTTCGTTTTTTGCGTTTCAACTTGGATAATTCGGGGCGAAATTATTCGAGTGCCACTCGCAGAGCTCAAGCGCTCGGATCCCTTCTCCCTCTCTCCACTTGATATCTTCGACGATTCTGCCTTCCTGCTACTCTATCGTGCTTTTCATATCCACGGTTCATAAGACAGCTATTAGCTTACATTCATTTTCGACTTTGCCCTTTCAGAATTCTCCAATGTTCCTTTAAATGGAGTGAGACAAGTGAGCAACAGGCTTGGAGATAACATAGACACATCCTATCAGCCCCAGCTTCCCTTACAAGGACGTGCGTTCGTTACATTTTAAATATTTCTCCTCCCATTTTCTAATTAATTCATTCATTCATTCGCTGATAAGATAATAGTCGATTGTACAAGTGCAAGGTATACGGGTCCACTTTACAAACGAAGATATTAACAATGACTGGTTACACTTGTAATGTGCTAGTTTAACACAGGAAGAATGCAGTTGCAATTTTTAGACTGTTTACGGGCCACGACTGCTTGGCCAAGCATCTCGACAGGATTGGAATATCTGCTTCACCACTCTGCCCCTTATGTGATCTTGAAGAGGAAATGGATCAAAACCATCTTCAACACTGCCCAGTCACTATCAACTTGGCGTTCTTGAGTGAAAAATACTGGAGAGCGAGAGAATTAATAACTTCATTGTCAGAAATTCAGCATTAGCAAACATCAACAACACTTGTAATGTGTTTGACAGGCTATCATACGAGCAAGATCAAAAACCTGTGAAATTATAATTACATAACCAGAATAAAGACGTTTCACGCAATCCAAGGGTTTTCATAAATCCCTTTCATTTTTTCTTATTTCCTTTCGTTATTTCTGACTTTCCTTTCCTCTTCTTTGCTTACTTATTCATTCGTTTGTATTTTATTTAACTGTATTTATAATTTTTACTTGTATCTTTAGTTCTAACTTTTTTCGTGTTCATGCTCTCTTTTTCTTTATTTCTTACACTTCCTTTTTCTTTTCTACTTTAACACCTTATTTAGCGTTCTATCTCTTTTACTCCCGTCACTTAATTCCAACTTCCTAATCTTCTTTTTCTTCCGTTCTCATTTTCTCCCGCTTTCCCAAATCGTAGTCTTCGCACTTTTCTCCTCCTCATCACCACAGAACACTCCACTCTTCCTTCTCAAGAAAATCGTCTCCTCTCTCGTCGTTACTGTGTCGTCATGGCTACAAGTTTGCTGAATACAGGCCTACGCAGTGACGTCAGCACCAAACATCCTACAAGCTCGGGTACAACACCCATTGTTTCTGTAACAATGAAATTACACTTTGCCCCGAAATGGGCTGGGTTATCTTCTCTTTGCTCGGTGGTTCCTGGAAGTTGCACATTCAGCGCTTCCCTGAAATCACCTCTGTGCGCAGTCATGCTAATTTGCACGGATATGCCCCACACGACGCGACCACAATTAGCCTACGTTTCAATACCCTCTCAGAAGGTTACCGAATTACTGAAATTTAGTGTTGTTTGGGCTTTATGTATTTACTAGCTGCTGTTTGAGATTAATGGGATTTAAATAGGGATTTGGAAAAAATGAGACAAAATAACTGTAATGTTATACTTAATCAGTAATAATTTTTAACTTTTTCTTGATACATACACAAATGTTTCCTATTTATTATCAAATTTAATTGGTAACCGTTCCTCTAATTACACGTGGAAAGGATATGAGTCAATTAAACCCATTTATTGTATTATAGCCGTACTAAGTTGTAATGTATTCTACTATACAATATTGGGCCAAGAGCTCAGTTAGTAGAGATAAAATAATTATTATTATATGGTTCCGTCAATTGCTTATATTTAATATATAAACTCAAAATAGGACCCCAGTGGGGGTGAGGACAGACGTTTAAGCCATAAATGGCATCTTCAGGTTCCCTTCATACAGACCTCAACCGGATTGGACAACGTAGGACCAATCAGATGCCAGAAGGAGAACCTACGACCTATCACCGCAAGTACTCCCCCATCGAGACTTATATATATACCAGCTCGCAGACTATTTCCTTAATAATTACATCTCACCCCTCTCTTCGTAATTGAGTCACCATAAAGCCAAATGGCTGGTCTCTAAATTGAGACGATTCAACAAGGCTCATGATAACAATCACCTCCTCCATAATAGCCAAATTGGCTAGTCTCTTATATGAGACAACTCATCCTGCCTAAGGTATTCCGTGGTTTTCCTAAGGCGTAAGATAAATGTCGGGATGAGTCCTGTAAGAAATGGGCCACGGACCTATATGCCCTTCCCCATATATATTCCCCTTTTCTTGTAAACGACGTATGCCCTAGTTCAGAACCTATATATGTCTATTAAATGTACGAGGTCACTCAATTAGTCGCAATTTGAAAGGACAGGGACCTCCCAAATTGCAGATTTAGATTTCACGGCGCTTCTTCCGACGGCCTTCACATGCCTTGTCATCGAACAACAGATGACAGCGTCTTGCCATCCTACCGGCAAACACCAGCCATCTCCTCCTCGCCCCGTCCCCTCGCGTATGTGGTACTTAAGAGGTTACGTCCAATTTCGGCTTCCCCTTCAAAATTTTCTAGAGCGCCTTCAGTGGAGCAGCGTAACCCGGAGTGAGACTAGTGGCCATATCTAGTTTTGTACAGCCCCCAACCCCTTGCAAGGACGCGATTTGCGTATCTTTTAAATTTGTCCTCCCAATTCTCTTTCGATTTTTTTATATTTCTTTATCCAACAACTGCTCTGAAGATGACCACAACACAGCGGTCGAAACGTCAGCCACCAACATCAAGACAACGCGGTAGAAGCCCTGAAGCTTATCCACACACCATCTTCAGGTCCTTTGTTAGGCAATAAACACTAAACGAACACTTTAGCATATCTGATTATCTTGGAAATACACATATACATGCAGGTACTGACATAATATATACAAGCTACAAAAAATTATTCATATTACGAGTAACGTATATTTTACAATTAATCTCTTAAAAAACATGACTATTCTATGTAGTGAGACATTGTGTTAAATAGTCTTTGTACTGTGTCAAAAAGTTGCCTTGCGTAGTAGTACCAGCCGCGCTAACCAAACCCATTCGAGTAATTGCGTGCTGACACTTGAGTGTGGAGGAAAAATCCTGAAATCACAATAGGGTGTGACTTTAATGACCGGTATTCTAATAAAAGTAACTATGGATGAGAACTGTTGTAGGGGGTTACACTATAGAAGACAGTACTTACGTGGATGCCAGCTGAGTGAGGTAGCCAACCAAGTGGACACGACTGTATTTTAAGTTTGTATAATTAAGTCATGTTTTGACTTATTGATATATTAAAGATAAGGAATTGACGGAACCATGTATAAATTATTCTATTTTATTGTACCCGCTTATCGGACCACTATGCCAATGAAACAGTTAGTAGAGCATGATTGTGTAGAAAAGGGTGAGGGTAGCCTATCGACACAATCATGAACATACCTCACCACAACAGGAAACCAGAAGACAGCGCTGGATTTTCACTAGGCTTCTAACAATGAAGGATACCACTTCGAAACCAGTCAGCCAAGCAAATTGCAATAGTTGACCCAGTAAAGATATTATAAAGTTATTCAATAAATAAAATGTATATGAGTGCGTGTTCTTTCAAGAGAATGTGAGGCTTTGAGAAGATTCTATGTGAGCTCAAAGTCTATTGGCCACTTGACTCACTACAATGTACAAGAAAATGATTGAATTTCAGCGGTAATCAAAACTCGAACTACAGTGATTACATGCGACAGACAGCCTGTGAAGTAAGGAGACGGAGGAAAGGTACTTGGCATGAAAACTACAACCAGTGGTGGTTCCTGTACTAACATCTTGATCAATCCTGCGGATAAAAATATCAAGCTTTGCTGTATCAGTAATGTCACTGCTGTCATCAAGAAACAGTGAATAATATACGATTTTTCTTGCTTCTTTTTTAACCTTCCTCTTGAATATAATCAGGAATTTTCTAATTCTTCTCTCGATACTTGGTCGAGAAATACGTAATTTTTCAAAATTAAAAACTTCTTATGGACAATTATTTGAGCTATTTTGATCATTACTCTTTTGAGATTTTCTGTTCTATTAAAAGGCTTTAGAGCACGAGAATTTCAAACCCCATTAGGTGGCTGATTTCCTTACATTTATTTATGCTATTTTTCTCTTCCTGGCTCTGATTTAAGACTTACGTCAATTTCTGGAGTTTAACAGTTCGTTGGCACGTAATACTGAATCAGTTTTTCTACAATATTATTATTAACTGAATAATTAATAAATATTTACCGTCATCTAGGGCCGCATTCATAGACATTCTTAGCGCGGGCTTCCGGTGGATGATCAGCGAACTAATGTTTTTCGTATTCATAAACCAGTGTTAGCGATATGATATGATATGAATCCTGTACAAGTAATCAGTCGATAGCCCGGGGCTAGTTTAGCACGCTCGTAGCGCGGGCTAGCGAAATGTTTATGAATAGCACTCCTAAAGATTAAAAAGATAAAAATTGAAATAAAACCTAACAATTTTATCCTTCTAGAGAGAAGATCTAAAAATTGCAATATTCATGCACGTACAGAAGAATTACAGAAACATAATAATAATAATAATAATAATAATAATAATAATAATAATAATAATAATACATTATTCAATGTGGCAATTAATGTTTCTATATATTCCTAATTGAACCGTTGAGGAAAGTAAACATATTACATATTGTCCGATAAAACAACAGAGAAGTTCTCCTCATTCTTTACGAAACCACCTCTTACTGCTTGTAGAGACAGTTAGTAGAGCGACATGATACCGCCACTACTTGCCTTCAGTACGTGAATGAAACACACAGCAATGTACAGGAAACTCCTCGTACCCCTTTGAATGTCTGTGATTACACGATGTAATCACGACACCCGATTTGATCACCGCTGAATTAAATAGTATAATACAAAGTCAGGTATAACCCAAATATAATTTGCAGATTAATACACATAATATATCATTTTATTCAATTCAAAGCTCTGAATATATTTCAAACAAGGTTAGTAGGGAAGATTTACTACTAAAAGAATTGGAATAGAACTTCTCGCTTCGAGCGCGATTACGAGGAATAAGAGTTGGAAGATGGAAGGAAGCTTGTTCCTGCGTGTAACCGGGGATATGCGATTGCTAGATGAAACAGCTGAACGGCGATGAAACTGCAGAGGTTTTTTTTAAATATTTCAACAACCGATGGGCCGCAGAACCATGAGGAATAGCGGAGTCCTGGTATTTGTTTCCCCATTCCACACTCGCATTCCGCGGAAACATAAACTCCACGCATTGTACCGAATATTCAGACCCTCGGTTCTTTACCACGTCTCTGTTATATTTCAGGGGGAGCGAACAGTGGGGGTGGGAAAGAGTGGGTTCTACACTTCAGTGCAGCTCGCTCCGCAGAACAAAAACAGCAATTCATAATATGCGCTGGTTCGAGCAACACTCCATAATAATAATAATAATAATAATAATAATAATAATAATAATAATAATAATAATAATAATAATAATAATAATATCTTCAGACGTTTGTTCGTATGCTTGCGTTTATCCTGATGAATTCTCTCATTGCGATGATTTCAATTAATGACAGAACTACCAAGATATTAAGAACAAAATAGAAGAAAAAAAGCTCCGCAATGGGCATAAAATATCGACCGGTGCATAGCTTTACTATGCTCCATACCTTTACATAGAACTTCGTGTACATGCGATCACCTGGCGACAGATGCATGACTTTAATATTATGCTGTATATCTTTATGTAGAACCGTGTGAGAGTGGTGCGAGAAATAAAACTAAGAAAATACAAGGATAATAGAAATACAAGATGAATACTGGGAAAAAAGGAAAACAAGGGGAGGGCAATGAGAACAAGGGAAAAGACAAAGATAACAAGGGAGGAAGAGAAGGAGGAGAAAGAGGGAAGAGAAGGAGGAGAAAGAGGGAAGAGAGGGGGAACAAGGTGGAGAAGAAAAGCAGAACAAGGACAGACGAGGAGAACAAGGGGAACGCAGAGAGAACAAGGGGAACATAGAGAGAACAAGGAGAACACAGAGAGAATAAGGGGAACACAAGAATAAAGAGAATACATGAGAACAAGGGGCACATAAGGGCAAAAGAAAAACATGGGGAACACAAAGGGAACAAGGGAAACACAAGGAGAACAAGGGGATAAGAAGGAGAACCAGGAAACACAAGGAAAACGAGGGAACAAGGGGAACACGAGTAGAACAAGGGGAACACAAGGAGAACAAGGTGATAACAAGGAGATCCAGGAAACACAAGGAAAACGAGGGAACAAGGGGAACACGAGTAGAACAAGGGGAACACAAGGAGAATAAGGGGAACATAAAGAGAACAAAGGAAACACAAGGAGAACAAGGGAAACACAAGGAGAATAAGGGGAACATAAGGAGAACAAAGAAACACAAGGAGAACAAGGGGATAACAAGGGGAACACAAGGAGAACGAGGGGAACAAGGGGAGAACACGGGGAACACAAGGAGAACAAGGGGAGCACAAGGAGAACATGGTAACACAGGGTGAACAAGGGGGACACAAGGAGACCAAGGGAAACACAAGGAGATCAAGGGAAACACAAGGAGAATAAGGGGAACATAAAGAGAACAAAGGGAACACAAGGAGAACAAGGGGATAACAAGGGGAACAAGGGAAGGACAAGAGGAGCACAAGGAGAACAAGAGAACAAGGGGAACACAAGGAGAACAAGGGGATCACAAGGAAAACAAGGGGAACATAAAGAGAACAAAGGGAACACAAGGAGAACAAGGGAAGGACAAGAGGAGCACAAGGAGAACAAGAGAACAAGGGGAACACAAGGAGAACAAGGGGATCACAAGGAAAATAAGGGGAACATAAAGAGAACAAAGGGAACACAAGGAGAACAAAGGAAACACAAGGAGAATAAAGGGAACATAAGGAGAACAAAGGGAACACAAGGAGAACAAGGGGAACACAAGAAGAATAAGGGGAGAACAAGGAGAACACAAGAAGAACGAGGGGAGAACAAGGGGAACACAAGGGGAACAAGGGGAACACATGCACAACAAGGAGAATACAAAGAACAAGGGGACCACAAGGGGAGCAAGGAAAATACAAGTAGAGCAAGAAGAACATACGGTAACAAGGGGACCACAAGAACAAGGGAAACACAAGGAGAATAAGGGGAACATAAAGAGAACAAAAGGAACACAAGGAGAACAAGGGGTTAACAAGGGAAACGAGAAGAAGGGGAAAAAGGGGAGAACACGGGGAACACAACAGAACACAAGGAGAACAAGGGGAGCACAATTAGAAAAAGGGGAACACAAGGAGAACAAGGGAAACACAAGAGGAGAACAAGAGAACAAGGGGAATACAAGGAAAACAAGGGAAGGACAAGAGGAACATGAGGAGAACAAGAGAACAAGGGGAACACAAGGAGAACAAGGGGAACACAAGGAAAACAAGGGGAACACAAGGAGAACAAGGGAAGGACAAGAGGAACATAGGAGAACAAGAGAACAAGGGGAACACAAGGAAAACAAGGGGAACACAGGGAGAACAAGGGAAGGACAAGAGGAACATAAGGAGAACAAGAGAACAAGGGGAACACAAGGAAAACAAGGGGAACACAAGGAGAACAAGGGAAGGACAAGAGGAACATAAGGAGAACAAGAGAACAAGGGGAACACAAAGAAAACAAGGGGAACACAAGGAGAACAAGGGAAGGACAAGAGGAACATAAGGAGAACAAGAGAACAAGGGGAACACAAGGAGAAGGGGAACACAAGGAGAAAAGGAGGAGAACAAGTGGAACACAAGGAGAACAAGGGCAACACGTGCACAACAAGGAGAATACAGAGAACAAGGGGACCACAAGGGGAGCAAGGAAAATACAAATAGAGCAAGAAGAACATACGGTAACAAGGGTAAGACAAGGAGAAAGAGTGAACGACAAGGATAACAAGAGGAATACAAAGAGAATGGGAACGGGAGAGCATAGAAAATGAATAACAATGAGAAGATAAGCAATCGAAGGGGAAGACAAGTAGAAGAAGGGAAAATAAGGAGAACAAAGGAGAAGTTACATTTTTATGTGAAGGACAATTCCCAAATTATCACTCCCAATTATTTATTTCTCTTGTTATCTCTAACTGCCACCTTATGAAAACCTAATCTTTGTTAAGAAATATGCATTCCATAACCAAAGAGGAGAAAGACGCAGTTCTACGTGAAATGTAACAGAACCACCATTAACGAATGATAAACAAATTGTACATAATTTTGATGACAATAAGTATACACATACATAATTAATATTATCATTGCCCTCATAATTACAAGTTACTTGCCATATTAAAAATTTCATGTCAGGGTGACTTCTTGTTAAAAGTGACGTTAACATTTCGAATTACTAATAGAATGCGTCGGTTTCGAAGTCGCGACGCCTACAAAGCGCCGGATCACATGAAATAAAAACACACCCTGTCGGATGTTGTAGGGGTAGCTGAGTGACGTCAGTAATTTATCATTAGACAGTGGCGACATCATGGAGTGGCGGATTTAAAGGATTTGCATGTCCCCGCCGTTTTAAAAGCAGTGTGGCCCCTGATGCGATAATGTTGTACTCCCTGGAGACCGGGACGCGGAGCGACCAATCAGATGTATTAACAATTTAGCGGAGTCCACGGAGAATCCGGGAGGCAGCAACGACCAGAAACAAACTTTCTCTTGCAAGGAGGATGAAAGAGAGAATAAAATACAGATCGACAACATCCAAGCAACCCTTGCTTATTGGTTTTCGAGACGTAGATGGGAAGATAATATTAAAATGGATTTGAGGGAGGTGGGATATGATGATAGAGAATGGATTAATCTTGCTCAGGATAGGGACCAATGGCGGGCTTATGTGAGGGCGGCAATGAACCTCCGGGTTTCTTAAAAGCCAGCCAATATTATTCTTATATTAATAGTATAGGTTTTGAACAAACAGAGCTATTCTTTTATTATTGTATTGTTTACGTAATATTAATATTATGCATGATTCCAAAAGAGTAAACTAATCTGCTATTAATAATTATGCAAACAGGAGTGTGTAACACGTTTATTTTTTTCCGGATTATTCTTTGTTAATTGCTGGTTGAAAGAAAAGTTTATTTACCAGCCGTCAATATTGGTTTGTTTGCAGATCTGTGCTACTATGCATTCAGTTGCGTTACAGTCCAAGTTAATTCAACATCAGAATTACGATACGAACTTCCTAGCTGCCATTACAACAGAAATGAAAAATTTTCTTGAAAACATTAATGGGTTTTTAATATTATGTCCCACATACCAGATACACTACTAGATTCGTAAGAAATACTGTATCATATTTTAGATTTGTTCCAGTAACGTCCTGTGACGTAGATCGAATATTTTCAGAGTAAAAATATTGTTTTTTTTTTATGAACATAAAATGAGTATTTCTCCTGATATTAAAAGAAAATGTTCGTTGTTATTCGTTATGATGAGGCTAGAATCATAATTATTGTACTCTTTGAATGTTATTTTTATGTATGTATGGGTAAATTAAAAAATATGTTATGTTTTATTTAACGACGCTCGCAACTGCAGAGGTTATATCAGCGTCGCCGGATGTGCCGGAATTTTGTCCCGCAGGAGTTCTTTTACATGCCAGTAAATCTACTGACATGAGCCTGTCGCATTTAAGCACACTTAAATGTCATCGACCTGGCCCGGGATCGAACCCGCAACCTTGGGAATAGAAGGTCAGCGCTATACCAACTCGCCAACCTGGTCGACTGGGTAAATTATTTTAAACTAGAAGTTACAATGTTTATAATTACAAATTATTGTTTTTTTATTATTAGTTTATTCTTTTCTTTTTCTAAGGCAGTGGACGATTGGAGCACAAGTTTGGTTACCACCGACTGTTTATGTTTGTTGTTCTGGTTCACTGGCATTGAAAGCAGCGCTAATATTTTTTATTCGGTAGAGATATAGTCCAAACTCACACAACTTAACAGTTTCGGTACCAACTTCCTACCTCTGTTCGTAACACATCAACTGAAATGAATTCGCGTGCGTGAAAGAGAAAAGGAATTTACAGCAGTAATTATTATGAGCACTCATCTATATGACGTGTCTTTTTTATGGAGGATACAATCACAAACCGGTCATTATGCTTGATGCATGCCGAGCTTCCTGTCGGACGAAGTGTAGGCATATTTGCGCTTCTCGAGGTTGAAAAGCAGAAGCAATAATTAAGACACTTCAAGCTTACAGGAGAGAGATTATTAAGTCAATAATTATTACATTATAATAATGAGTAGTTGTGTGAGAAAGTGAGAACCTTGGGACTCAATCCCGTGACCTTAGCGAGCTACAGCCGACACGCATTGTAGTTCTGAGTGAACATGCTAAGGGTAAGCAGGCATGAGGCGCTAAGCGGCTTCACTTAACTTTCAACAGTTGTTTCAATTCTCTCTTCCTGAAACACGCAAACAGAAGGGGCGCTAGCTCATGTTAAGTTGTCTCATTAAGATACATTTTCTAGTACTAGCAATTTCAATAAATTTTAAGAGCAATTCTTTGTTCAACATTAAATTTAAATACAAAACCTACTGAGGGATTATTTGATGTAGTGATGGTGAAGCAATGGTGACGTGGCATGAGAGAGACAGAGAAAACCTTAAAATCATGGAAAATTGTGTCCTACAGCTTCTTTGTCTATCACACATCTTATAGGATGGTGTCTCTTCGGGATTCAACTCAGGCTTCCTGGCAAGAAGTCAACTTAGTGAGATCTTGCTGGATGCCTCTTCTTCAAATTGCATTAAAGTTTACCCTTATGTACTTTTCTGTTGTCATTCCAAGAGAAAAAAATTAATAATAATAATAATAATAATAATAATAATAATAATAATAATAATAATGTATTAACAATAACGATGTCTTGCTTATTTACTTCTTTACTAGAGCTCATCTTTATGTTGGGAGGTGTTTTCTAAATGGTTCAATAATTTGTGAAAGAGTAGGCCTATATTTTCCTTCCGGACCTCTTTCACATTATGCTGGAAATTAGTAGATTAATATGATCTAATATTAAAATGTATTTTGCCTGACAAAATAAAATTAATTGTTTTGACTAATCAGTTTACGATTCACAAGACATAACCTAAAAATACATTTTATTTGATCGCGTGATATGATTAGTACAAACTCAGAAAACTAAATGTCACTTTGAAATGTATGCTTAAGAATACTTACTCCTAATAATTTTGCTGTTCTAGTTATAATTTGCTTTCTCCGTGCGCATTTTCTATCTATCACTCAAGTGCATGTATCACACCAAATTTTATATTTACTGTATTTACACTTATCTGACTATAATATTGAACTGTAACCACAACGCAACGCAACACACACAATAACTGTTATGTATTAATATAATACTGATATTAATTCATTATTAATATGTTCGAATTTCACTAGCTTCCAGTAATCGACTCAAAAATCAAGAACAATTCGAATTTTTAGAATTTGCACTACCGACAACAGCTGTTCCTGGTACCAACATAACGAAAATCACTACCAGTTCTGCAGTGCTCGGGAAAAGTGGCACAAAGTCAAAAATGTTAATTTTACATTACAAGGAAAAAACTGTCTTCACACTGGTTAATGTCAATTTGATTTTTTTTTCTGTATGAATTATCTAATGGAAGAAATACTTATGTCTCTTTTCCCAGGCGATCAGATGTTCCGTAAGTTAGCAATAAACTAATAAATATTTTTTTACAAATTGACTTATGCCACTTTTCCCAAGCATTGCAGAGTTGTATCGTAGTATTTCTCAGTATCGAAATTCGAAACGAAGTTGGCAAAAGAAAATTCAACCTTCAAATTAGAAAATCACCGTAATCCACTAGCATATGTAGTAATGGGGGAAAATGGTTAGGTTTCACACTTAGGATATTAAGAAAGCCGATCCAGACTATACAATGGAATTACTGTCTTTCATATGAATTGCTTTGTTGGAGGTCCATTAGTATGGCTGTATGTTAAGAGAAATAGGTTAGTTAAATTTATTAATTCTTAAGAACCACAAAAAAAGGTTTATTCTGTTTATTCCCACACTGCTCTTGCCTAAATGGACTCGCCCAATTGTTATAGATAGTGTGGCGTAACTCATTTCCGCTGCCAAAAAGTGACGTCAGATGTTGAACCTTCCGTATCGTTTTCTCCATTTGATCCGCGAGCATAAACGTTTCAAGTTGGAATTTTCAGACGTATGTCATGCGGAGAAGACTGTACTACTTCTAAGCCCTACTTACTGTTCAAGACTCTCATAAAAGTAACTTTTTTATTTACTGCATTCAGTGTATTCACTTGTAGGAAAGTTTAACGCTTGTACTTCAAGAGCAAGACACAAAGAAATATATCACGCTTACTCGTCTAGACTTCGTGGATTTATCGAGGTATAAACGCTTGAAAATTTTAGAAGATATATACGGCGAAAAAGAAAGCAAATGAAGGATACTTCAAGTACAAACCTACACATTGGGCGCCGTATCAGAAAGTTGCCAAGTGATTACTCCTGCTACAGTCAATAAAACAAGTAATGCGATGTAATGTGTTGGCAATGAGTGGGATGAAGAATCCTCCTTTCGCAGTTGGGTCGTTTGTTCCTAGTATATTCAATGATAAATAGGGTGGAACTTTTGCGGAAAAGTTTTCTGGATCAAGAGAAAAGATATGACGATGTCTGTTCACAACAACAAAAACAACACGAGGCGGCGCTGTCCCGCTGACGTGTTCCATTCTTAATGATCCCTCCAGCTGCGAGTCCGACGACGGCCGGTCTGTCTTCACTTTGCTCTGCACAACGCATTCAATTTATTTCGTCACCTTGACAACGTCTTCTTCATTCTGACCCAGTCGCACCTCAAACTAAACTGTGGATGTTCTCTCAACGAGGGAAAATCAAGAGAATTTCTAAGTGATACCGGTACACAGTTTGTTTTCATCTTTTCTTTCACCTTTAAAATTGATTTTAAAAACATGTAATGCGTTTCGAAGGTCGTATAAACAGCAATTTTCTTTCCTTCAGTACACTAGTATTGCTTGAATGGAATTTCGGTTGGTGGGAACTACTGTTTCACTTAATATTAATTTAGAAAATCTTCTCACTATTCGTGAGCTGCCACAAGGGACAAAGAGTACTTAACTATATAAATATTTACAAGTTCAATGAACCATTAATTTTGTTTTGACAATGAAACTCCTACAAGTACATAGCTGCAAATACATTTTGAGATTAGTGAAAATATACCTAGTTTTAGAGAGGTAAGTGTTACAAAAGAGTAAAGAATGCTAAGGAACTTGGTTTCATTTCGAATACAGGTGATGCTTCAGGAGAGCAATTGATCCTTTCAATGCAGCTAAAGTTGCAATTGGAATAATAGATGTAGGTATTCCAAGCCTCTTAAACACATCTTTCATGAAGAGAGTAGCGGTACCTCTTGCTCCAACCAGAAGTCCAATTACTTCAAGCTCTTCTAGCTGGTACTTTTGGAGGTAATATGAAATGGTAGGATTGTAGATATTCTTTTTTTCCTTATCCACATCTGCTGGCTGTTCCTCATGCGTTTCGAAACGCACAGTGGGATCAATTATGAATCCAGATCTTGTAGATTCCTTGAAAGCTATTATATCTATGCGCCGTGTACTGCCAGTGACGGAGAGACCATGTACTTCTTCAAAGGTGTTGTAATCTATTGCCCTAAAGGCTGGTTCACAACAAACCGAGAATGGAAACCACAACGAGAACGGAAATAATGTTAAAATAAATGTATTTAAATGTGAGCATTCACAATAGTTAATTGTGAATTCTCACATTTAAATACATTTATTTTAACATTACTTCCGTTCTAGTTATCGTTTTCTTTTCCGTTTTATTGTGAACAAGGCTTAACTCTCAAGCTAGGCACACTCCCAAACCAACATCTAATTGTGAATGCTCACATTTAAATACATTTATTTCAACATTATTTCTGTTCTAGTTCTCGTTGTCGTTTGCGTTCCCGGTTTATTGTGAACCAGGCTTAATTCTCAAGCTAGGCACACTTCCAAATCAACATCTAATTGTGAATGCTCACATTTAAATACATTTATTTTAACATTATTTCCGTTCTAGTTCTCGTTGTCGTTTCCGTTCCCGATTTATTGTGAACCAGGCTTAACTCTCAAGCTAGGCACACTTCCAAATCAACATCTAATTGTGAATGCTCACATTTAAATACATTTATTTTGACATTATTTCCGTTCTAGTTCTCGTTGTCGTTTCCGTTCCCGGTTTATTGTGAACCAGGCTTAACTCTCAAGCTAGGCACACTCCCAAACCAACATCTAATTGTGAAAGCTCACATTTAAATACATTTATTTTAACATTATTTCCGTTCTAGTTCTCGTTGTCGTTTCCGTTCTCGGTTTATTGTGGACAAGGCTTAACTCTCAAGCTAGGCACACTCTCAAACTAACATCTAATTGTGAATGCTCACATTTAAATTCATTTATTTTAACATTATTTCCGTTCTAGTTCTCGTTGTCGTTCCCGTTCTCGGTTTATTGTGGACAAGGCTTAACTCTCAAGCTAGGCACACTCCCAAACTAACATCTAATTGTGAATGCTCACATTTAAATACATTTATTTTAACATTATTATCGTTCTAGTTCTCGTTGTCGTTTCCGTTCCCGGTTTATTGTGAACCAGGCTTAACTCTCAAGCTAGGTACACTCCCAAACCAACATCGGCTGCTACACTAAGGTTCACTGCGTACCCAGGTTTCGAATAGGGAATTCCAATCGTCCCTAGACCAGCCCCTTCCATGCGTCGTCAGCCGGCGTTCGAGAAATGCTACTGAATGATGTCGAAATTTTGACGAAATGATGCAGAAACCTAATACGGGAAAACTGAAGAGCCTCGAGAAAAAAAAAACAATTACGACATTGTCCGCCACAAGCGTCACTATATATTTTTAAACATTATATTTTCAGGATTCAATGAATGACTTTGATATGTAATGCACGAAATGGAATTTCACGTGAATTTAGTTCGGAATAAATTAAAAAAAAATAATATTCTAATAAGATATGGCTGCTGAACTGTTGCATAACGCCTAACCCGTTATGTGAAAGGATATGTCGTCTTGGTCACATTAATTTTATTTTACAATATGTCTACGAAGAGTCGTTGAGAACCACAAGCAATAGCCCATAGAAACACAGTTTTAAACTCCACTATCACTATAGTGATATACTTCGTAACAGAGTAGCTATATAGCAAAGGAAAAAAATACAGAAAGTGAGCAGTTGTATGTTTTGAACTTCCTTTTCTAAAATTTCATGGCGGTAGTTTTTATTCAAATAAAATAAAAAATTACTTCACATAAAACCTCCCACAAAAGGAAATTGAAATTTATATCAAAGTTATTTTCCCTAGTACTTTGAAAGTAGTGTTTTATTAAATAACAGATACTGAATTGACAACGATGTTATGTTGCTATGCCTGGAACAATATGAAAAGAATGAAATATTGGCGCTCACATTAAAGTTAAAGATATACACGAGCGAGCCAAACTGTTTGTAAAGACAAAATTTAATATTTAAACTTCATCAAAATCCCAACACTCTACGTCCTGGAAGGATTCTTTTGTAAATCATTATCTTACCCATCGTATAGGCAAATCCTTCAGAGGTCATTTGTTTAGATACTCTTTGTAGTCGAGTCTTTTCTTTTCGATTAACGTGGAAATACTGTATTTTATTTAAGGACGTAGTATTTGTATTCCCTGTCTTGTATTTGCGTGATGGATACGATGCTGATTGAAGTGATATTAGTGCCACGGATAACAATGATGAATGTGGAGATGACAAAGATATTTATGATTTTACGTAGTTGTAGTGATAGCAGTAATGGCATTATGATGTATTAATGATATCTGTTTGTTATGTGTCGTAGTAATGCTCGAAGTGTCATTGAATAATTACCACCTTAAATTAAATATTAGGAAGTAATATTTTGTAACATGTTCTAAGCTTTCATTTCTTATTTAATCTATTTTATTTCTAGTTACAATTATTTAGAAATATAAGAAAAATTATGAGTAAATAATGTAAAATAACGAAATTCCACAACTAGTTTATAAATAAAACTCAGATTTATACTAATAATTAGACAGTGGATACGGGATGACTTATCGTTGAATATAGGTACACATTTACTATATGTTACGTTTTTTTTTCATTTAGACCATTGGCTCAACAGGTTTTAAACGTAAACAGACGACGTCAACATGCTACTGTATCTCCGTAAAGTCAGAAGGAAAAGAAAAATAACGTACTGCAGTACATACCTTGCAAGGTTCAGTCCTCGTCATCATTGATGCAATTACCAGCGTTGCAGTAAACGACGATATATTCTCGTAAGTTGTCGAAGCTGAATCGTCTTCGCCTATCGCTTAGACAGTTTTTGTATCGAGAGCATTTCTGAAGAAAACCTCTAATTCATTCATTCATTTATTTTATTCCATAGATCTTACATGAGCAATGAAGCTTTAAGATGTGGAACAAGTCGACATTTTACAATATTACAATTACAATTTTTACAATTTTTTATAGTTTTACAATTTAGTAATTTTCTACAATTTTTACAATTTTGTGCAATTTTTTACTTTTTTTTTTACATTTTGGCGAGATGTAGTGAGATGAGATGAGGTCCGAGGATTCGCCAAAATATTACCCGGCATTTGCCTTTTGGTGGGGGAAACCTCGGAAAAACCCAACCAGGTAATCAAATCAAAGGGGGGTAATCAAATCAAAGGGGTTGATGCCAAGGACTCGCCATAGACCATCCGGCTTCAGTACCACGGCTGGGGAAAACCTCGGAAGAAACCAAATGGGGATAACTCAATTTCTTTAGAGGAATATTTGTACTGAGCATAATGTTGCACGTGTCGTTTAGACCCGCACAACTAAATGATGATGATGATGATGATGATGATGATGATGATGGTTCTTCAGATTTCATTTCAACGCATTTCCTGTGCGTTGTACTGTTGCAATGTTTCTCTATAGCCTGAATTGTTCTGGTTTTTATTTAAATTTTACGTACATTACACACGATATTGTCTTCGTTAATACATAAAATGTCACTCTCATACTTCTTAATTACATTTCGTATCTCTGAGCGAATTTAACGTTTTGATTTCGACATTATGAATGAATCAGCACTAAACTATTCAACTCGTACTAAATACTTGAGCAGGATAACACAACTGCACACATTGCGTTGCAATGTGGACCGGGGTTCCTTCGTTATGTACGCTGCTGTACTGGCCAGGTTCACAAAAGACGGACGGCGCGGCACGTGCCATATAGGCATACTCCGATACGAAACAACTTCACTTTTCCTTAAGTCAGCCCGCATCCACTGTCTACTAATAATGCATGTTATTTGCAACATTCTACATAACAATAGATTGATATTTTGTTTCAGTGTTATATCTTAGTCTATGATTTACATGCACCACATATATATGTCGATGAAAAAGAATTTCACAAGGTTATATTTCTATTTCCTTTATTTCAGTCGATTACTTAAGGACGCTGTATCAACATACTTTGAATACTTCCACTCGGTAATGAGTTTTGGAATAATACTCTGAGGAAATTCCACAGATAGTAACAGTATATTCCAACTACAAAAAAGAGTAATTAGAATAATAGTAGGTCCCAAATCTAGGGTATCGTGTGGGACTATTTAAAAAAATTACAAATAATGTCCATGGCTTGTCAGTATATTTTTTAATAATTAATCTTCCTCGTATGTCATCGTGAAAACTTTGTAACTACTTCAACAGTTCATAACATAAATACACGTCAAAAAATGACTTTCATACTCCATCAGCAAGTCTATCGTGCTATCAAAAGGGAGTGCGTTAGTCTATATGGCAGTACAAATTTTTGATAGCCTCCCTAGTGATATAAAAAGCATCCCTAGTGATATAAAAAGCATAAGATTATTTAGGGCCAAATTAAAGAAGTACCTAATTTCTCACGTCTTCTTCTCTCTAGGTGGATTCATGCCATTCAACAACGCTTCATGAAATTGATACTAAAACTTTGTGTTGTACTAGTGGACTATATTGTAAACCTCTTCTGTATATATTTCAACTAGACTGTGACTATAAATTAAGACTTTATAGTAGTATTAAGTTTTTTGTCTTGTTCCATATTCTAACTATGAAGTAATGTATTTTTACCATGGAGTGTTAATAAATACAATACAATACAATACAACTATAGACCTACTAGGTTATTTAGCGTCGATGCAATTTCTGACTGCGAGGTGGTATTTGGAGAGATGAGCCCGAGGCTATGGGTTCACCTAACATTCACTTCACTGTTAGAAAAAACTAAACCAGGTAATCACACCAAATGAGAATCGAACTCACGCCTGAGCGCAGCTCCTGATCAGCAGACAAACCCACCTACCAAACTGAGCTAGACCAGTGGCCATTTCTCTTTCCTACTTTTTAAAGTACAGATTGTAAGAGTACAGTTCTTACTTTCTTTGTCTTATTTTGATCCGTATGTCTTCAGACCAACACTTCATAGACTCTCTCATACTGTAAATCTCTCTGATCGTGTGGGAGACGGTACTACTTTTTGACCAATAAAACGGTACGAAAGGACGTGTTTCAACTAATCGTGGCTGTTTATCGCTACAATTTTATCACTTTCCTAGCATTTATTTATTTTATCACTTCCCTAGCATTTGTTTGTTTGTTTGCCAACATTTCAAACCGCAAATTCTTTACGGTACTATAAAACATGCTTTGCGATCGTCATTTGTTTACCCCATAGACAGTCGACTGAAAATGGCAGTTCTATTCAAACGTTTTGGTGAAGCTAACATTAGTCAAATAGAATTTTAGTAAGTCATTAATACCTATTTTATTGTATTAGAGTAGGCCTATGTTATTTCCTACAATCCTTATCTACTTTCTTCTAATTGTGTAACAGTAAATTAAATCTCACTCGAGTTTTGATTTTCTCTACATAAATTAAAACCTCTAATGATTTTACTGTTGATAATTCGGCGTTACTGAGTCCAAAACAGAACATCAGAATTCAGAATAAATATCACAGAATCTGGCGTACTTTGAACTTTAACTTTGTTGGAGAAATGGACAGGAAGTTCTGATGGTTTAAAATGTCGCAAAAGAATAAGGATTTACAGTAGTTTTATACTATCACACGTTTTAAAAGGAATTAGGTTAAAAATACATGACTGGAGTTCCAATAGACGTAAAATGTCGCTATGCGCACACCTGCATGCAGCCAAGCGTCCCAGATCTCAACCTTATTTAATTGAAGCATCTACAGTAGAAACGTCTTCCTTCTATAGGAAACATATTTCATGGCGCTGTCGCATACCCTGAGCGCACCTAACCTGCGTCCACGATTGCGGCTCTTTCATCAGCACTGGAGCAATAGAAATGGCCGACAAGTTGACAGTGGCTGTAGCAAAGGAAGCTGGATTATTACTCAATTAATTTTGCAGGCCTTGGAGCTGGATTCCAAAACGTTCGTTCGGTGGATAGATGGAGAACGGTGAAAAAAAAAAATGCTTCCCTTCTCAGCCGCTCGGAGCACTGCTTCCTTCGCTTTTGTACTGCAGGCATGGGAAATGCCGTGTTAAAAATATCAAGAAGTCTTCGCAGAACATCATTCCTCTATATAATTTCTCTTTCTCTCCTTGTGCCTTTCTGTGTGGATGTTTCAGCCCGGAGCTACATTTCTAGTCACACGTTTATTTCTGTTGTCTCCTTCACTTTCTTTCCTTCGCGAACGGAGAAGTTTTTTCTTTAGAAGCGCTGCGGAAATGAGTGCCACTTTACCAACCTTATTACCTCAACTGCAATCGACTACTATGCCACTGTCTTAAAAATATATCAAGATGGGAGTTCAAAGATATGTTACAATGTCTACGTAGTCATACACACTCAAATTAATCTGTTTATTGTGTTCGTAAAAGAAATATGGCGAATACACAAACAATTGGCGTACAAATATGTCTACCACCAACACTACCACCACTAATAGCACAACTACAACTAGTAGTACAACTACAACTAAAACAACTACTACTGAGGAACTTGCTACTACTACTACTACTACTACTACTACTACTACTACTACTACTACTCGTACTACTACCACTACTAAAATAACAACTACTACTACTAAAACAACTACTATTACCATCACTACTACAACTAAAAATAACTACTACTACTATTACCACCACTACTACAACTAAAAATAACTACTACTACTATTACCACCACTACTACAACTAAAAATAACTACTACTACTATTACCATCACTACTACAACTAAAAATAACTACTACTACTATTACCACCACTACTACAACTAAAAATAACTACTACTACTATTACCACCACTACTACAACTAAAAATAACTACTACTACTACTACTACTACTATTACCACCACTACTACAACTAAAAATAACTACTACTATTACCACCACTACTACAACTAAAATAACTACTACTACTATTTACCACCACTACTACAACTAAAAATAACTACTACTACTATTACCACCACTACTACAACTAAAAATAACTACTACTACTATTACCACCACTACTACAACTAAAAATAACTACTACTACTATTACCACCACTACTACAACTAAAAATAACTACTACTACTATTACCACCACTACTACAACTAAAAATAACTACTACTACTATTACCACCACTACTACAACTAAAAATAACTATTACTACTATTACCACCACTACTGCAACTAAAAATAACTATTATTACTATTACCACCACTACTGCAACTAAAAATAACTACTACTATTACCACCATTACAACTAAAAACAACTATTAATACTACTATTACCACCACTACTACAACTAAAATCAACTACCACTACCACCACCACAAATAAAATCAACTACCACTACCACCACCACAAATAAAATCAACTACCACTACCACCACCACAACTAAAAATAACTACAACTACTACTACTACTACTACTACTACTACTACTACTACTACTACTACTACTACTACTATTACCATCACTACTGCAACTATAAACAACTACCACTACCACTAACACTAGGACTTTATTCTTCAGGGGTTTAGGCCTACAATACGTTGCGACTTCTTAACACAGTTGTGTTCATCTCTTTTACTGTTCGTATATTTCTTTTTCTTGTTGCGCTACATTTAAGTATTTACTTGGGATATTCATGGCTAAACATGCGTTGTACGCGTATATGATCTCACATTGGTTTCTAGAATATATATATTCCATTATTTGATCTTCTAAGCTTCAGGCGTTTATTTGTTGTCTTATTAATATCACTTCAATTTAAATGGAATTATAAGAAAATCTCTACAAAATTAAAATGAGAAAAGATATAATATTTAAATTTGATAAAATAATGCCAGTGCCAAAATTATTATATGAAAGTGAAACATGGACAATGCCAAAAGATAAATAAAAATAGATTTGAAGTGGAAGAAATTAAGTTTTTAAGAAGAGTTGCATGTTATAAGAAAACTGACCATAAAATAAACGAAGATAGGCTATCAGAGGATAATTGGGAATATAGTATAATCTGAAAAACAAAATTAAAGAAAACAGAAGAAAGAGGATACGCCTTACCCATGTTCAAAGAATGAAACCGACGGTCATTTTATTTAAGAAAATTATAAACCAAACGGCAGAAGAGATATTCGTCGACTGATAAAATGCTGACATGACAAGACAGATATATGTAGACTGCTACAGATAGTGATGCCTAATCCATGAAGGAGAATGATGGTATTATTTGTAAGTTGCGCTCTTCTGTTAACTCCAATTATCGATCTCAGAATGCGCATATCAACTGCCTGAATTCTATTTCTGTAACTTTCTTCTCATATCCGTACTTAACTTCCATGGAGGCAGCTCGTTTTAAGGCATGACTTTATCAAATTTTACTTCTGTATCCAGCCTCGTTTTTGGTCCGTTAGTTCTTTTGATAGAGCCACAATTGTAATTGAAGTCTTCTAAGCTTTGGCTTATATAATTTATTTCATCTATTTATGAAATATGACAACCTAAAATGTTAATTGCATTAACTCATTCAATAATTTTGTCATTAAGAACCAACGGGGTCAAATGAAAATTCACTGCTTAAAAAATGTACCGGGGATACTCTAGTTTTTCTTCCTTACTCTCTTTTTTTTTTGCGCCTCCCTTTACCTTTTCTTCTTTCTTTTTCTCCTCTTTTCAACTATCTTCAGTGTTATCTTAATTTCTTTCTAGTTATCGTTCCTTCTTCAGTTCTTACAATCTCATGATTTTCAAAGTTATCATTTAAAAGTTCTCAGGAGTAGGGGAGAGTCGGGTAGTATCGGACATCGGGTAATATCGGACAGTGAGTTTCTTTCATCTACCACACGATGATAGTACCTGAATGACATGGTTACGTTTCTGTGATGTCGCATAGAGAAACGTAACCATGTCATTCAGGTACTACCATATGGTGGTAGATGAAAGAAAGGCACTGTCCGATACTACCCGACTCTCCCCTATATATTTTGTTACAATAGTAAGACACGCAATAATAGCAGTTACTGTCTAACACGCGTGCAAAGAATGGAAATAAAGCCACATACGAAATAGCTAAAATTTTAATTACACATTAAAGTAAGTAAATGAAGTACGCCCAAATAACACACTCTTGAGCAGTTGAAGCGCCAGTGAACTTCGGAGCCTAATATTATTGCTGGAAGAATATTTCTTTCTTAGCCCATAGTGATCAAATTTCTTATTCACTGCAGTTTTTGCCTACGTTGCTGATTTGAATGGTATATCGTAAGCACTTACAAATCTAATATCTCTGGAATATCATATGTTCACAAATGTATTATAACTTCGTCTTGATACTCTGTTCAACAATTTGTACGTTTTTGGTACTTTCGACGCATGAAGGTATTCTGCAGTAAAAATGAGTCTTGAAGTGCTTACGATATTATAATTCACTAAGAGAACTTTCTTTCCGTCTTTTGTCACAACGGCGATAACACACTCACTTCTCTTACAGCCATCCAATCGCCACGAATATCTGCTGGAATATTAAACGGAACGAAAATTCAACCGACACGTATTTTATTCCTTTCACTTAGCCTATATTAATTTCATCAACTGCAACAGATGTTTGGATTAGAGTTGGAATTCAAACTAAAAAATAATAATCCGAGGCACTACAGCCCATCAAGGACCATGACAGACCAGCCGGCTGCTGACCTCACGTCCACATGCCGAAGCATAGGTGGACGATCATCCAATCAGAATGGAGATATCGTGTGGTTATCACGATGATCCCCCCAGCCGCTATAGCTGGCTTTCGTAACCGGGTATCGCTATCTAGTGCATCACGATGCTGGGTGGGCACCGGTCCCATACATTGGCCAAAATTTCATGAGAAAATTTCTTCCCCCATGAGGACTCGAACCAGCGCGCATTCCGTAACGCGAGTCCTAGGCAGAATTCCACGGCCACGGCGCGGGACAAATTCAAGCTAAGTCATGAATTTTCTAATTTTGTCAGAGAAAACAGAAGTTTTTACAACATGTATCCCAATTACCCTACATTCAATGTGAGTCTAAAACATTCACCGGATATCCTGAATGGAAATACAATGTTTCACCACTGAGCCACCTCGTTCGTTCTTCATTATTTTTATCATTAAAATTAATAAACGCGGTTTTACACATCAGAGCAATGGCCTTCAATTCACACATATTAGCACTGCTGGTGCGTTGAAGACATAATGTAACTACAACTCTTACTTTAACCTGCTTTCCCGATAAGAGAGCGTTATGTTGCCAGCTTCTCAACTGCTATTAAAATTAATGTGATGAGCAAGTTAAATGTTATTATTGTGTATTGTGAACAGCTCTTAAGCTGTAAACCTTGTAGAAAATTCTTAAACATATTTTATTGGAATTAAGAATGTTTTAAGTTCTCACACAAAGTACAGCAGTGGCAAAAAAACCGGACCGATCCTTGTAACTGATTTCAGAGCCTTGTTCACGCCAGAGCACGATAGACTGGTAACTAAGACTTTCGTGGTTCGAATCCTGCCAGGGAAGGAAACTTTTTTTTGTTCCTTATTCAAATTTATTCCCAATACTTTTCGATTGCTGCTATATTTACTACTTAATTAACTTATTCCCAGAACATGAATTTTACCAGCAATCGAAAAGTATTGGGAATAAATTTGAATAAGAAACAAAAAAGAAGTTTCCTTCCCAGGCAGGATTCGAACCACGAAAGTCTTAGTTACCAGTCTATCGTGCTCTGGAGTGAACAAGGCTCTGAATCAGCTACAAGGGTCGGTCCGGGTTTTTTTTGCCACTACTGTACATCGTAAAAGTAAGTAGATTTCTTTTAATCAGCCACCAAAGTTTGTTCAATAGATTTTATATGAAGACAAACAAAACAAAGAAACAAAATACCGAAGATATTTTATTTACTTCACCGATTCAATAAATAAAATAATGAAAAAGGTATCATTCCGTTCTGTACGAGGATCGTAGCATGTCATAACGCTGAACTTATGAATCAACACAGGCTACATAATAAACAACACGTGTTGGTCTGACGGGACTGGTTTAAGATTTCGGAGCCATTTGTATTCCGTGCAATATATTCCGACTGTAGAGAGGTCATTGAATTGAATACCAAGTGAACAAGATGATACGAAAAATCAATACCAGTAAAACAATGTACCTGCTCACGAAATTGGATGTACTGCATAGACTATTCGTATTTTGTGTAACATCATAGTTTATTCCCCCCCCCCGTTACCAAGGGTGGTAATAGGATTACCCCACTGATGATTTTTTAATATTGTTTCAATTGTTCTCCAGATTTATTTTTGAAATTCAATATATTTGTCCGTTTCATGTCTACTAACATTTTGAAACAAGAATAACATAAGTAATTCATCTACTTTAAGTAGTAACACGTTTTATTCATGTGGGGTGATCTCGTTACCCCGCTTGGTAGTCTGTGTCATGAAAATTCCAGGATATTAAATTCATTCTGTAGCCTAATTTTCATCATAGCCGAGTTTGTTTGGTTCCAAATTATTTTCTTTCGTGTTATTTATATTGTTATATTATAATGACCATTGGTTTCACTTTTTTTATTTATTAGTCTTGTGTGTTATGGTACCGTTATTCTAAAATTGATTTTGTTAGAAATAACTATTAGTGAAGCCTTTTTTTCGAGATATCCATTATAGTAGCTATGGGTGGTGTTCGAATATTTGAATTTCAACAAAACCAAAATTTGTCTTATTAGATTTCGGCTAAAGCAGGGAGATGCTTTACTTTTTAACTTCGCTCTAGAATATGCTATTAGGAAAGTTCAGGATAACACGGAGGGTTTAGAATTGAACGGATTACATCAGCTTCTTGTCTATGTGGATGACGTCAATATGTTAGGAGAAAATCCACGAACGATTAGGGAAAACACGGAAATTCTACTTGAAGCAAGTAAAGAGATAGGGTTGGAAGTAAATCCCGACAAGGCAAAGTATATGATTATGTCTCGTGACCAGAATATTGTACGAAATGGAACTATAAAAGTTGGAGATTTATCCTTCGAAGAGGTGGAAAAATTCAAATATCTTGGAGCAACAGTAACAAATGTAAATGACGCTCGGGAGGAAATTAAACGCAGAATAAATATGGGAAATGCCTGTTATTATTCGGTTGAGAAGCTTTTATCATCTAGTCTGCTGTCAAAAAAATCTGAAAGTTAGAATTTATAAAACAGCTATATTACCGGTTGTTCTGTATGGCTGTGAAACTTGGACTCTCACTTTGAGAGGGGAATAGAGATTGAGGGTTTTTGAGAATAAGGTTCTTAGGAAAATATTTGGGGCTAAAAGGGATGAAGTTACAGGAGAATGGATAAATTTACACAACGCAAAGCTGCACGCATTGTATCCTTCACCTGACATAATTAGGAACATTAAATCCAGACGTTAGAGACGTGCAGGGCATGTAGGACGTATGGGCAAACCAGAAATGCATATAGAGTGTTAGTTGGGAGGCCAGAGGGGAAAAGACCTTTGGGGAGGCCGAGACGTAGATGGGAAGACAATATTAAAATGGATTTGAGGGAGGTGGGATATGATTATAAAGATTGGATTAATCTTGCTCAGGATAGGGACCAATGGCAGGCTTATGTGAGGGCGGCAATGAACCTCCGGGTTCCTTAAAAGCCAGTAAGTAAGTAAGTAAGTAAGTAAGTAAGATTTAGGCTATATTTTTATTTATTAATTATTTATTTTTAGAATTTTTTTTGGCTTTTTATAATTTCATTTTATTAAAACCCAATGTTTTGGAGATGTTCATGGTTGTACAGATTTTATTACAATATTTAAATTTCAACAAATAACTGAAAAGATTTCCAATTTGTGTTATAGTACTATGACATTCATAGCTTGTACCTGTTTTTCCATCATGTCAAAACTATACTGTATAGCTTCAAGGAGTTTATCTTGAAATGAATGGAAGACAAGTTTAAATTTACTGTATACCAGTGTCTTATCATATAGCCTCACCAGTAACATATTATATAAAGTTCTTTAATTTTGGTGTACGTTTTCAACAATATGGAACGGAACTTTTGAACCACCCTGTATTTAAAAAAATAGGATGATTATCTTACATTTTTACATTTTCTGGAGATCTACAGTCAATAATACATCAATTGTGAAATATTTCAAATGCTTAACAAAGACTGATGTATGATTTTGATGGGAGTAATTGTATTACCCTCCTTGGATTTAGTAAGTTGTAATAAACCTTGGTAGCAGGAGGGTTAATGCACAACTCAGTAAACTTCATTTTTCCAAACAAGAGTAGGATTGAATTCAACATATTTCAAGCTAATGTTCACATATAACGCGTTTACTCGGAAATGAGACCTTCTCGATTCTATGAAGCGTCTCAAGCCAGACAGACTATCTTACAATATCACAAAAATTAAGTTTCTCCTCTTAATCATACCTTATTTTCATCCACATTGCGGTCAACATGAATGACCGTTTCCTTGATTCCTGAAGGCTGCAACTCCCATATAAAATTTGGCAGCTTATGGATTTAAAAGTTAGTAGTTAACTTAAACCTTGAATATTTCCGAAATTATTTCATATGAATTAGTCTTGTCTGGTTTGAAACTCTTCGTACGATTATACTAATTATTGGAGTTAATAAATACAATTTATGCGGATATTTGACCCGTAAGAACACATCGCTAACCAAAGTTTAAGAATTTATTGTGGAATATATTGCACTCATTCCTATTTAAAAATCTATTAGAATGAAAACATCCGAGTAAAACAAATTTGTGAGACATAATATCAATGTTCAATGTTTTTCCAGTTAATATATTAGCCTAAATGCAGATCAACGGCCTTACTAATAAACCATGTATAGTTTTTATACGAGACTTATGCAGAGTTGAGAGAGAAAATGTTACTAATAAACCATGCCTAAGCGATGGAGGTATAAACAGTCTGTAACTATACAATGGGAATTGCTTTGCAGTAGTTACGTACACGAAACCCCTTGTTTAAGCGTTGTACATAGAGAAAAAATGGCCGCTCCAGTAACAGCTGTTCGTATCGACTGTCACTTTATGATGATGGTTGCCTTGTAACCACAGAAGAACAAACCAAAGAGCACAGAATAATTAGAATAATATTGCTGTAGCTTGTACTCTTTGACCAAAATATAGTGTGGTAATCGATCAGAGCCAGTTTTACTATCGATACTTAACACAGCACACCAGAGCGCTCTACAGTTATACTGTTACACACGACGTATGTAGTGATTATCAGTAAGGAATTAACATACGATTTATAAACGAGCTACTCATTGTATAAGTATAAGACAGTTAAACGTCTGTATATAGAGTTTTTATTAGTAAGACCATACATGTTTAAACACCTGAATACCTTTAAATCCACGTTAATACAACTCCACCTTCCTCGGCTAAGACGACTAGACCGGTGAGGAGTTAAGGGGAATTTGTATGACTTAATTGAGCATCCAGGCTTGCACTAGAACAATACGAAATATACAAACACACAAAAACACACCCACAACAAATCCTCAACAGACACTGAATTTCGGAACACACACATTATTTGACTCCACACTACATAACACAAGAGCACCCCCAGCAAAACAAATGAAGAGACGGAAGACTCAAGGACCTCACTAGTTCTGAAGATGGCTCCTACTAAGCTGAAACTAGTCAACTAGGTTTATAAACTTAGTTCACAATTAACACGTTAAGGTGATAACCATAAATAAAATTATACACCACTGTATGTAGTATACATTTTCAGTTTTAACGATTTCTTTTATTGGCGTTTTAAGCTGGACATGGTGTAGGTATATAAAATTACATAATTGTTCAACAGTAACGGAACCAAGACACCTTTGTGTTTTATTCTGCAGCATTATTAAAAGTCTATTTTCTCATTATACAGAGCATATCATGAAGAAAAATGGCGTATTCAATATAAAACGAAGAACAGGTGGTCCAACTGTTACAGAAACAGCAAAAAAAAAAATGGACGAACGCCTCGTCGTCTGCAGAAAAATGTAAGGACTCCGAATGAAAGAATGATGGGCTGGAGTCTGAACTGTAACCGACAAATGTAGAGGTTTGACATGCGTGTTCTTAAAAAGGTCCGACTACATATACTCTGTGTTGGGAAATTGGATTTGCATTTTCACTGAATTTCCCAAGGGTGATGGCTGTGGGAAGAGAGATTCAACGCGCGTGAGGAACAAAAATTTTCTCCTGATTGAATTTATTTCCACTGGCATGGAGCAAATCAATCACACACGCGTTATCATCTCTCAAATGTTATCATCGACCAAAGCGGGCGGCCTGCCTCGGACAGTGTGCCTATTTTGTTCCTGTAAAAATTTAAGTTAATCATTGAGGCAAATGTTCTCTTCCCCTCCCCTCTCATCAGCCCCCTCTTCCGCTACCCTCCTTTCGTTGTTAGGCTTGTGTACTGACCAAACATGGAGTCATGGGTTCAATTGCTGATGGGGATATTTTTTCTTTTCAACAGTAACAGAGTTTCTCTCTTTACCTCAATTTCCTATAGGCTATTGTCCCAACCGCTACTTGTGTGCCATGTTCACATATGGTAGCGGTGAAGTGCATAATTTATTCTTACTCGAGTACGGACTAATGAATGAACGAAATGCTAACTGAAGTTATATTGTTAACCCTTTTCAAGAAAGGAAATGAAACCAATCGCGATAACTGCATAGGCATCTATGTACGTATAGTAAAAACAGACAAAACATTATTGCTTAAATAATAAATAGTGAGCTCAAGATCATGGTCGATGCAATCTCAAAGGGAGAGGATGTTTTTGGTTATTTAACGACGTTGTATCAACTACTCGGTTATTTGGCGTCGATGGAATTTGTGATAACGAGATGAGGCTGAGGATTCGCCATAGGTTACATGAAATTTGTCTTATGGTTGGGAAAAACCTCGGAAAAAACCCAACCAGGTAATCAGCACGGTCGACAATGCGTTTGCTGATCCGGAGCGTGTGCTGGGTTCCCCCGTGGGCTGATCACCATATTTACGCATGTATAAGACGCACTATTTTGACTAAATTATTGATTCAATATTGGAATACGTCCTATACTCGAGATAATTAAAACATGCTGTAGGCCTACTTCAAATAACATTATACTCAATTTTACATACCTAGGTAACATGAAAATTGTCGGTTATTAGATGTTTTCTCGAAGGCATCTTTTGCTTCAATCCATCGGCGAATTAACATCATTAACATCAAATTTTCTCCCTGCAACCCCATTCCCATTCTCTTGTGCATAACGCACTACTTTTAGTTTGAATTTCGCATACAACATGCTCTAACTTTACCCATTCTGCTACTTTCACTTTCATTCACTCTTAGCAGACACCGTCCGTAATGAACAATGAATACTACCACACAGCTCTGCCTGCAATCCCTAACTGTTCTGCACGATACCATTACAGTACTGTATGTGAGCGACAGGATCTAAAAAATTTACAATGTTGCAAAATGTATCAATGTGTTTACTGGTATGTCTGCAAGAATATAAGAAAATAATTTTTCCCCAAGAGACTAGTGAAGTGCTTTGTGTGGAGTGTAGTATTGTATGAGGCAGAAACATTGACATTACAACGAAGTGTTGAGAAGCGACTAGAAGCATTTTAAATGTGGATATGGAGAAGGATGGAGCGTGTGAAGAGGACAGGCAGAATAGGAAATGAAGCTGTGTTGGAAGGAGAGGGTGAAGAAAGAATAATGCTGAAACTGATCAGAAAGAGAAAAAGGAATTGGCTGGGTCACTGGTTGAGAAGTAACTGCCTTCTGAAGGATGCACTGAAAGAAATGATGAACTGGAGAAGAGTTCGGGGCAGAAGAAGATATCAGATGATAGACGACATTAAGATATATGGATCATATGAGGAGACAAAGAGGAAGGCAGTAAATAGGAAAGACTGGAGAATACTAGGTTTGTAGTGGAAGATCTGTCCTTGGGCAGAACACTATGAATGAATGAATTATTGTCTTAAACCTGGGGGTGCGCCTTATACACGCGTAAATACGGTACCACAATGGGTTATCTCAGACATTTTACCCAATAGTAAGGCGAATGTTATTGTTGGGAGAATTCTTGGCCTCATTCCGCCAAATGCAATCTCGCTATCACCAATTCCAACGACGCTAAATAAACTAGCAGTTGATACAACGCCGTTACAGATAAAATTTATTTAAAAATTGGCAGGAATCAAGTAGTGCGCATTCTAGAATAATTGCTGGTATCAAGTCTTTTAAATCTACCGTAAATATCTTTCAACCAAAACAAAACGAGACTCATGAATAAGCAAATTTAATAAAATCACTGTCCCATGTCCATTTTCATAGAAAGAGATTTCACATGAGTACACAAATTTGATGAAGTTCAGCTAGTTAATTGTCATCGATTTTTCCCTCGGGGAGGGAACCTGTTTCTCGGGTCAATAGAAAGGACCCATTGCTTAAACTGGGCGCCTTGTATGCCCACAGGGCTATACCTTGGGCTGATGACGGGCCGATCGATTTGATCAAACACAGGTGAGAGGCGCTGCGCTGTATAAGCCATTATAAGCCACGGACAGGGGCTTGCAAACCTTGGCCTATCTCACCATCCCACAATCATGCTGCCGTGATCTATCCCTATACACGAGATTATGAGATAGATGTGTATCTTCAGCTTATATTAACATAATGTAACATCAATTTAAAAACCACTATGTCTATCTGACTGTCAGTCTAACAGTGCTTCCTTCCATTCGCTGGTCCGTCTACCAACAGAAAAGATATTCAGTATTACGAACGTAACACATCGAGGGTTAAGAATGACAAGGTTCTAGCTAGTGTTCAGTAAATTTTACAGGAGAACATTTTAAAAGTTTGGTTGTTAATGTAATCAATGCAGATAAGAACCTTTTCAAACTAACTTTATCACTTTTATTTTAATACCCATCTTTGTTCCGATAAATTGTATTCATTTATCAATGTTTTTCATAAAAGTCCGTCATAAACTTATCTTATATAATGGTGTAATGTTTTTATTTAATTCCTTGATTAACGTTTTCGGTTTTATTAAAACCATCTTCAGATCATAATTACCTCTAAATTGAACAGTTACATTGATGTGCAATGGGTTACATTAACCACATTATGTTAAAAGTATAAAATTATGTAAAATCATGCAAAGGATATCATAAAAACTTTAATGTATATACATATTTAAAAAACTGTTAAAGTATTAGATTAAAAATAGGTCTAATGTGAAGGTTATTTTGCAGAGTGTACAGTCTTACGCTTCCTTTCAAATATAAAAAGGTATCCTATGACTATTTTACATAATAACTGCACAGTAACATATCTTGTAAATGCAGACTTAATGACAGTTATTATATAAAATAGTTATAGCATACCTTTTTATATTTGAATGGAAGTGTATGACTATACACTCCGCAAAATAACGTTCACATTAGATCTATTAAAATCAGCAGATACAAATTCAATTGGCTAGATCATGTAAGAAGAATGGAAAATTCAAGAATCCCAAAAATTATGATGCAATATAAACCTAGAGGACATCGTCGACCAGGAAGACCTTTAAGAAGACTGCTAGATGGGGCCGAAACAGGTCTACAGAGGCCTAATTCGTGAAGGATGATGATGATGATTAGATCTATTTTTAATCTAATATTTTAAAAGTTTTTTGAAATATGTCTATGCATTAATGTTTTTATGATATCCTTTGCATAATTTTATATTTTTACATAATGTGGTTAGTGTAACCCATTGCACATCAATATAACTGTTTAATTTAGAGGTAATATTGATCTGAAGATGGTTTTTATAAAACCGAAAAAGTTAATCAAGAAATAAAATAAAAAACATTACACTATTATATAAGATAAGTTTATGACGGACTTTTATGAAAAGCACTGATAACTTTATCACGCAAAGCAATCGAGATATCAACATATAATTTATATGGTAGATAGCTGTGAAGTAGCAGAATTCAATCCAATAAAAATCTCAATTTTGCTAAAAAAAAAAAAATGTCAGATAGAACCTTGTCATTCTGAGCCCGCGACATGCATTCTGATTACACATTTTAAGCGATTCCCAATAACTAAATCTCTATAATGTTGTTGATGATATTAATGTTTAAAGTTTATTTTCTTTAACTGTGATTCAAAAGGCATAAATCAGTTATTACGAACAAATATGGGCTAAATTTTCCGTTTTGTCACTTGTACACATAATACATTCTTATAATTCGTTAAACGAACATATAATATAACAATATATAAATGTTATAATAAAATTTAAGTAGACTATGTCTTTAAAGCGGTACTGGAAGAGGAGTAGGCCTATGATAAGGGTGTTCTTTAGCCTATCACTACCCTGTACAACATCTGTTATGAAAACCGTTTAAGATAGAACTATATTTTCTCATTATACTCTTACAGCCTTACTAATAAACCATGTATTGTTTTTATACGAGACTTATGCAGAGTTGAGGGAGAAAACTTTACTAATAAACCATGCATAAGCAATGGATGTATAAACAGTCTGTAGCTATACAATGGGAATTGCTTTGCAATAGTTATATACACGAAACCCCTTGTTTAAGCGCTGTATATAGAGAAAAAATGGCCGCCCCGCTAACAGCTGTTCGCATGGACTGTCATTTTATGATGATGGTTGCTTTGTAATTGCAAAAGAACAAACCAAAGAGCACAGAATAATTAGAATAATATCACAGTATAGTATATACAGTCGCGAAGCTCAATACGTAGTAAATATGCAAACATTAGGTAGTTGCTCACCACTAGGATCGCTAATATCGCCTCATTACAGGTAATGCAAAATAGAACCGTCACAATCTATTGTTTCTAGCACCCTCAACACTCAATCTTCGTGACTGTATATAGTAGACTGTGATAATATTGCTGTAGCTTGTACTCTTTGTCCAAAATATAGTGTGGTAATCGATCAGAGCCAGTTGTATTATCGATACTTAATACGGCACACTAGAGCGCTCTACCGGATGCAATAGAGAACCTCAGATATTTTATTACCTTTCGTAATGAAGTAATGACGAAACTATGACGTAGCTGTGTAACAGTTATATTGTTATACACGACACGTATGTAGTATGTAGTGATTATTAGTAAGGAATTTACACACCACTTATAAAGGCGCCACTCATTGTATAAGACAGTTAAACTCTGTATATAGAGTTTTTATTAGTAAGATCGTTAGACGATAAAAACTGTTTACATTCGAGCACTTCTAATCACTATCTGTCATTCTTTTGTATAGCCTAATTGTTCCATTATTGTCATATAATCGCTCCTTAGTATAGCTTCTGTAGATAAAAGAAAACTTACAAAAGGAAAGACAGTGGTTGAAATAAACCTTACAAACAAGTCCAATTATGTAACAGTTTCAAATTATGTACAGCACATCCGATGAAAAAGTTGGAACAACCACGCAGTCATAGAAATGAATAACACACAATGAACAATTCTACAACTTTCTCTACAGAGGATAAAACAAATTAACAGTGCTGTCAATTATAAAATGGCTCTAATACATAAATATATCCCACTTTATAACAATGTTTGATACAAACAGTTCGTTTTTATTAAGAGAAATTGAGTGTAATGATAGTCTAACGGATTCTCTATTGTATGAAACTGACAGTTTCAACTGCAGACTAGTGCAAAAGCATCAAACCCATTCACTGTTACAAACGGGCCTCACACGGGCGAAGCAAATAAAAGAACACAGCCCGTGCTCAGCGTTTTGGGTGACTGGCCAGTCAATTTCAATATTTATGCCGGATGTTGCATGGAAAATGCTGTAAAATATACTTCACTAACGCTGAAATAAATTGCGTAACAAAATGAGAAATATACGTAACTCAGATAACTGAACTGACAAAAGTTGAGGAAAATTATTCCATCAATAGTACCACGATTCACGTATGACTAGTATCACCATAAAGAAGAGACAATTTAAAGATTTCTTTATTTTATTATGAGACGAAATATGAATAAGAAATGTGTTTCTTTAAAATATTTAGGTACTTTTATTATTTATTCCGTTATACTGAACAAATAGATGCAGTGATTAACATTCTTGCCTTTTATTCGTGAAATCCGTGATTAAAGCCAGGGATCTGACGCCTGTCGCGGTTTACCAAATCTCTCCAGTCGAATGCTAGGATGGTATCATTTAAAAGGGCCAATGTAACATCATTTCGTTGTCATCTTTCGCGACAGGACGGCCATACATCAGACAAGTATCGCAACTGGCTGAGTTTCTCTCCTCTATCGAGAGGGAAAAGCATTAGAGGCATCTTCTGAAAGCGGAAACGTCCCAAAAAGAAAATCCAGTTTGCAATTTGAATATATTTTGATAAATACATTTTTGAGTACCTTCTGCCTGAGTATTTATGCGTATATGTTGTTCTTATTGTTTAGTCAACTGTACGAAGACAGGTTTGAACCTCATATACTAAGTAACACCAATAATGCATCACTCATGAGGCAACTAGGCAGGAGATAATTGGGTAGGGTGGCCAGTTCCTTTCCCCTTGAATATATGTATATTTTCAAAATTACTTTGACAAATTTTGTTTATAAACAAAATATATCATTCGCGAATAAACTTTAATACTTTTATCAGGGTTTCATTAGGTATATAAATACAAAGGCAGCAAAATGAAATATCTAAAGGCAGTGAAGATATGTACAACTGTTATGAGCCGTTTTATTGGCAAGAATTAAAACAACAATATACTTCAAAATATAAACAAAGATATTGGTAAATTGAAAATTCATGTACCTATACTAACAAATTTAAAATATCCTCACTTAACTGCTAACGAAAATGATGACCAACTGATAATGGTAGACTACACAAAGAGACCAAGAACAAAATGGAATGAAACAGATTCAGACCAGATCATCAGAATTCTCTGATTAATAAAGTGATAAATAATGATGGTTATGAACACCATTTTAAATTAACTTTCTTTAAAACTTTCTTTCTTAACCGATTATCTCGAAATTTTCTGAATTTTTATGTTATAGGACAAATTTTAAATAGTTATCAATTGATAATAACTTACGAGTCCAAATGACAAACATCTTCTAGACAAGAATTTTAATTACTTTGTGTTAATATTTTACCTGAAAATTACAAATTCTTCAAACAAATGTTATGGCGTGTAAAAAATATAGCTAGCAAATACAGTAATTTGTAAGGTGACACGATTATTTACATGATTAAATTCTTTCTTTGCCGTTTCTTAGGATATCTTTTTTGCTTTTATTTTCTATGTATTCCTTCCTTTCTCCTCTTCTTTTTTTTACTTGTGTTTTTTTCTAATTTCTTTGCCTATTTTTATATTTTTCTTTCACTGAGTCTTAATGTCCTTCGTCTTTTTATTTTAATTTTGTCTTAATCTCTTTCTTTGCAACTTACAGACTTGAAGAGCTGCAGTCTGAAATTTGAAATTACCTAATAAATAATTTATTTAACCGGTTGTATACATAAAGGTATGTTACATATGTCCTACTTTTTCTGCATTTCTATCTTTTATAACTTTTTTGAAAAGTGCACTCAAAATTGAGGAATTTAACATTGTAAGCTATGTAAGTACAGATTCCCCTTAATACCTATTGTGTTTATCGTAATAAATATAGGGTAAAGGTTGATAATATTGTGATACGAGTAATATTGTGATAGTTCTTTTAGAGAATTTATTATAATTTTACTGAGCGAGAGAAGAACCGGTTTTGTGCAGCAACAATCTCTTAATACGTTGACGCAAAAAACCGATCTTCTTCTTGCTCTGTAAAATTGTAATAAATTCTCAAAAAGAACTATCACAATATTACTCAAATCACAATTTTACCAACCTTTACCCTATGTCATGAAAACTTCTCGTTGTGCACTCTTTGAGAAACAGAACGAACTGTTTACAGTGCGAAAGCAGTACAATTGTTTTTCAAAGGGCATGGACCCTGTTTGCGTGCAGAGCATTACAGACGCTTTAATGGCCGAAACATGACTGGAGACACGAGCAGGCGGGACGTGAGTGCTGAGCATAAGACGCTTCGTTGCTGTATAAATCCTCAGTTCATCACCGCCTTTCCATAGAGAGGAGAATATTGGCCTGGGAACAAAACTGAGCGCGTGTTTACAGGAAACAAATAACACAATTTCGTCCCGGAATGTTGGCATCAGTGGGCGCGCAATCGACTCGTAGCCACAGATGCATGCGTCTGGCGGGCGCGACGGAGCTGTAAAATTGAAAAAGTTCGCACAAACTTTGATGGGGAAATGAAGAGAGTTCCCCACCACAAGGTGGGCTCTGTCTGACAAGCGGCCAACTCTACTTCGCAGGGGTTTCTTTCGAATCCCGAGTAGGCGTCATACTCGAGCCGATGGAGGCAAAAACAAGCGAAACGGTGCCATTTGTAGCCCAGTAGACGGCTTAAAATGATAGGATCCAGGAAATATCTGAAGTAAAGACCTATTGTACACATTCTTGGTAAGGGATTGGTTTTCGTAGAGTCTATATTATGTAACGGACGTTAAAGAAAGAATTCACATCATTTGCTTTTATAAAATAACTCTCACAAGACGATGTTGCGAACGCGATTTTAAATTACATTCATAACTCGTTTGTATCGCGTGAAGATAGATGTTATAGGGGTAGATGATCAGCCCTTTTTCCAAAGATAGTTTTGAAACGGTCTTGTTATTAGGTTTGAATATACATTAAATCCACATTGCAAATCACCTCCAGGTCAGTCGTTACAACTAATATGCATAAGGTCATAGTACCGAATCCTTTACTTGCAATTTTCAATAATTTTTCGTTTAAAATTTCACTGATCAATAATTATTTTTATTTTTATATTCCTAGGCCTACATGTACATTGCCGTGTTTACAACACTTTTTTTTCGAAATGAAAGCTATAACAATGAACAAGACAAATCTAGCTAGCTATCGCTCGTTTAGTTAAATTATATGCTCGCATGTTAAGTTCTACATAACGGTCTTGCAAACGTAAATAACTAAAACAGAAACAATTAAACTAAGGGCTAAATTGATAATTTCAAGTAAAGTAATCGATCCTAGAAAGTCATGCATATTTATCTTTCACACAGGCTATTCGGATGGCCCACTCACGAAGTACAATCTAGGGAAGACACCTAACCTCGACACCATTTAGAAAAATTTTCCTTTTTCCAGAAAAATTGCTTATTATTCACGTCTATAACCTAGGTGCAGTATGTTGGAGTATACTCTTCGTACCTAATGTGATATGGATTTCATTCAAATTTTTTCTTTCTCGTTCGCGATCGCTCCATGTAAAGCGGAATAAATTATGGAATTTTCGATGCAGAAGGGGAGATTATCAGTCCCAAGTCCTTCCGAATTAAAACTCGAGCTCTTTCAGAATGTATCTAGCTGATCTGTCAACCACCAGAATCAACTCTATTCTATGTTTAGCCCTATTACCAGACTGCGGCCTAGAGTCAGAGATTCGCGAAACTGAAGTTTGGAACGTACGGAGTATACATACCGTCATAACTAGACTTCGGGATTTAAGTAAACACCTATTTTAATCCTTAAAACATAAGCTTATAAAAACTAGCAAGTACACGTATCGTATGAAACTATGCCTAAAATTTGTATTCTAATAGCACTTAATGTCTATTTTGACGACAAAGCCTATTTTGACCTATTAAGCAAGTTTTACTTCTAATAGGTCAAAACACCCATTCTCATTTTGAAAATTTATATTTTAAATTCAAAATGTGTTCCTGGTTCTGTTGGAAATAAAGTAGGGATAAACTGGAACAAGTTCTGCAGAGAAATGTAGGACTGAAGGACCTGCGTACTGCTTCAGATATCCTAGCAGAGAAGATAATGGATTTACAATGGAACATTCCTGTCCAAATAGTGTCAACATTTAAATACGCTCCTGTTACTTCAGTGGATATCGAGCGTTCATTTTCAGCATACAAATTTGTGTTGAGCGACAGACGGCATTACTTTTTAGTTGAAAATTTAGAAAAAAGTATTAGTAATTTATTGTTAAACTAATTGTGGACATTAACGGACAAGGCTTTGTAAAAATTGATTATATTTTTTACTTTTTTGTGTACTGGATTTATGTCTAAAACTTATTTTTCACATTTAATTATTTAGTTTATGTAATAATAAGTTAGATATTATTTGTTCTTGTACTTTTAGTAGTAGTAGTGGTAACGGTGTATAAGCATTTAAAATTATTAAATTCTAGAAATGAATTCCTGATTATTTGGAACATGTTTTTAAAGAAAACGTTATTTTTTGTTAGAGCCTATTTTCAATTCTTTAGAGACTATTTCCTACACTTTTAAGCCTATTTTAGGCACCTAAAATTACATTTTAACGACCTAAAAATCCGCACCCTAGTCATAACCCATGGGGTGGAATGGCACTATGAGAGTACAGTTTGTTTCGTAAGGAATTACATTACCGCCTTCAATAATATGAATAACATGCCTTGCACATACGATGCAAATTCAATTCATACACTATGATATTCCGTAGTATTCTGTCCGCAAAAGAGGTATGAAGAATTGCTGGATGACCGTTTACGTGCTTTAAATTCAGGGCATGACATTCCTGATTTTGCTTCCGGAATAAAGACTTTCGTCACCCGCGTAAATCAGACGGTAGTGCGTTTACCTGCTATTCCAGAGTTGCGCTCTGCCATGGATTCCATTCTCGCTTGGGCTGATTATCTGGTAGAGACTTTTCTGAAGTTTTCTCCAACTGCAAGGCGAATGTCTGGTAAATTATGAGAAGTCTCCGACCTCATTTCGCCAAATGCCACCACGCTATCACCAATGTATCGATGCTAAATATCCTATAGTACATACATAATTAAATAAGAGACTAAAAAAGTATTTTCATCGCAAATGTCCATTACGCCCAGTCAAATCTGAACCTGCGAAATTTGGATGAAAACGACGAACATTTTGCACACCAGAGCTCGGAAAGTAACTAGCGATAACGATCCTATTAAGCACACGTGATCTCTCAGCTCTAAGTTGCTTAATTTGTATATATTTTTACTGTTTATACAACTCAAACGTCTTCCACATCTCATCACTCCACAGCATCTCTTACCCCTAAAATAATCTCACAGGATATAAACGAAGGATTTGTGTAAAATGAGAGCTCTGCCTTTTTATTCTGAAGTCTTGAGTAAACGTCTTAAGTTTAATTTAATTAACGTCAAGGTTTACTTTCCATGAAGAGGAAGAGAAAAAAATCCACTCGAATCATTAGACAAAAAAGAATCCGAGTTGAAATAATGTTTGCGCGGAGACATTTGACTGCTGTTCTCTCAGTTGCGCCGAAGTTTCTCTTAGAACTTCTCTTCTCATTCACAGAAGAGGGAAACCAATTCAAAATTTATAACCGGAATGAAAATTAATCCCATTCGAAAATAACAAATCCCAAAATTTGCATAATACTACTCCTTTTGATGATAACGGGGGGCGGAATTAATATTCTAACTGCACAGCAATCTATTACACCCTTCCTAATCTCCAGGAAATCCTCCCCCGGGAACCGCATTATTACGTAACAGTTCAGTTCATTTGTTCGTCTCGATTCGCGTTTGTTTCTCAGAATCCCGGATTTCGCTTCCACGAAAAGTTTTAAAAACATTCTTGCGGTGCGTTTTGCAGTTCGGCGGGGAACTGTTATCAACCGCAACCCTCCGTCCAACTCGACTCTGAAATCTGCTGAAAGTAAACTACGTGGATAAAGTATAAGTACTGCTCATGCTTTCCACGCAAACGTGGCAAAATAATGAGACGCTCTCTTCTATCCACTCTTACTGTAGGAAGATTCCATGGAATATCGCTACGCTATATGGAATGAATTCCTATAGTTGATCATCAGTGTTTACAATATATTTTTTGAAGAGTACCAACCAATTACAATTTCTTGTAATAATCATATTTTATACATATTTTTTAATACTTCATTATTACATAAAGAGCGCAAGGCACATGTACGACAAACTCGGCTAATTTCGTGATATTTACTTTTAAATTTATCACGAAATTATACCAGCGACAAATGTAACTTTGATGGTATAGTATAAATGGCAGAAGATGTACTATAATATAGATTTTATTCACTGCACTCTTGCAGTGTCATGAGCGGATTTTTTTTTATTAACTGATGATTTGCAAGATCTATAGTTTCTAATTTGTAAGTGAATTCACCATGACATTTCTTTTGTTAAGAGAAGAGGTTTTTTTTGCTGTTTTTTTTGTGGTCCAAATTGAAGGATTCAGAACTATAGTGGGCCAAGCGCCATTTGCTAAAACCGTAGACAACAAGGGTTAAAATGAAGTTGTTACCATAATTCAATGAAACATATAGCAAATAATATAAAGTATACACATTAAAACTAAATTATATGTCAATCTTCATTAAACTATAGTATTCACTTCACTTTAATCCTTGATTTCTCCGTTTCTAATAAATGGCGCTGTTCCTCTATGGCTCTGAACCCTTCAAATATTTTCAATGGTAAATACTGACATTATATACTTTTTTGGTGAAAAATACATGCCTATCAATGCACTGGTTATGTAGCATAGCCTTATCTAGAGAGGTTATTTTCTTAGCGTTTTTTCTCATTTCACGAGGGCATTTTTCTTTTCTATAATTCTGTTATGTTATAATAAAACTTTCTAGTGGAAGAAATATAAAATGCATAAAACGTAAAATATGTATTGTGCATTATTGACATGGATTTTCAAAATGTAGTTGTACTGTGTTTATTTACATTCCATGGTATTCGTACATCGCTTCACAGCTAGCATATGAAACATGTCAAAAATCTTAATAGTACTATAAAATCTTAATTATAATCACAGTCTGGATGAATTATGACTAATGAGTATGCACAGAAGAGTTTTACAATATAGTCTACTAGTACAACAGAAAGGTTTCGTATCAATAATTAATACAAAATTTCCATAGTCTCCAGATGGTGCTCTATATAGACATATTATAATGAAATTATATGTATTATTTTCTAATTCAACAGCACAAATTTCCAAATCCCCTTCTTTGAAAAAATGTGAAAGATGAATACTTTTGAAATTAAGGTCAGATCTGAGATATACTTACAGCCACGCCTCCATCTTCAAGAATTTGTCTACAGTAACGAACACCAAATTTATATATTCCCAATGAGAGAGAGAATATTTCCTGTTGTTTCACATGGTGTTCGGTAATACATAGCACATTGGGATTTAAATGTTCGGAATTTAGGGTTGCAAGGAGTTCATCAGTCTTATTTCTTATACCTCTTATATTCTGTTGGAATACACTCAATGTTGTTTGCATTACGATTTGATGATGATGATGATGATGATGATGATTATTATTATTATTATTATTATTATTATTATTATTATTATTATTGTCAGTTAGCGGGAAAAGAGCGTGAAAGTTAAATATGCAATGTAGTACCATGTACAGCGTCTTTCATTAAAATTCATAACTTTAATAAAATACACTGACACAATAGTTTCACTAAAATAAACAAAAGGTAAGGGACACAACAAAAAACATTCCCTGTTGACGAAAACTCTCCTTATCATAAATTAAACCAGGATCCTCTAGAATTTTAGCCCAGTACGCCATCACTTTAAATAGAGTCGGAAGAACTTATTTCAATAAATTTTTGTTAAAAATATTGTAAAGTATTAAATATTCCCTTTGTATGAAATACAGTATAATAGCATAGCACCGAAAGTATGAAGGTGAAATGAAACCTAGACGAGTCCAGTGCCACTCTACAAAGCAAGAGCCACGGTAATTGGTTCATTACCAGGACGGGCAGAAAGATACATAGATCAGTCACTGCCCTCATAATCCTTCGTTACATTTTCGGCATCAAGGGTGGAGCGAATGTGGACGAGAGGGTGTATTTGCCTTGAAGTCCCCTCGTGTTTATCAATTAGCAGGTGTTGCAGAGGGCAGCATTATGCAGATAACACACCATATTGTTTATTATGGCGGCATTCACTGCCCCGCCTCGGGGCAGTCGCCCCATTATACAGAAGTAAAATATATTCAACCCCTGCGCTAATCCCTCATATACAAATCTTGTTTGGTTCTCTATATCAAGCACGATATTTGCTTCGAGGACATGTGTGGGCTATACCGGGGGACTTATTCGGATAATGGACATCACACGTTATCACCCGGTTATTTTTAATTAGTGATTAAGGTTGGTGTTAAGGTAAATAGTGATGTGTGTGCGGTGGGCTTTTATCCTTACTTCATCTCGTTAAAAGGATAGAAGTATGAAGTTACAATAATAATAATAATAATAATAATAATAATAATAATAATAATAATAATAATAATAATAATAATAATAATCTAGAATTGGATGACTGATCTGTTGAGACATATCACTTACTATAGTCCCGTCGCTCTAATTTCCGGCAGCCAATCACGTTGTAGGTCGGCTACATTTAAACGTGTGCGTCTTGTGAATCGCTGATGAAGATGTTATGCATTTCCTAAGGCGGGATAAATACTTAATATAATCGCCCGCCATTTTGGCTCTTTCGTTGGCGTTCGCAGGAAGCACACGAGGACGTTATTTGCTGCTCAATTATTTGCTGAATTAAAGTACGTTTGATTTATTATCATAGGAGCTACGACATGATAATGTTTAACGGTGTGGCAAATAGATTCCTCTTGTGGTAGCTCTGCAACGAAAGAACAAAAATGGCGAACGATACTACCTACCTAGACTTCATAGAGCCTTCACTTCCTAAGAAGTAATCAAAGAGGAGGAGTCACGCCGGGAATAACAGCGTCGCGACTATAAATGTTTGAAAGTAAAATTATGATTATCACAAGAATAGAATCAGAAGTAGGGAATGTAGCTGTAACACGAGAAAAAATCAACAGAGCGAGGAGCAGAAGTAAGGCGAATATCAGGATAAGATGAATGAGCAGAATCAAGAGGTGGTTAATTACTGTAAGGAACGGGAGGATAAAACGAAGAAGAAGAATCAGGACGATGAGCAGAATGAAGGGGAACGTAATGAAAACGGGAAGCAATCATGACGAGGAGAAGAAGAATAAGAATCGAAATGAGGATGGGATACAGAATAATTAGGCTAATGAGAAGAGAAATGAGAAGATTAAAAATCATGAAGATGAACAAAACCAGAGTTAGGAGCAGGATCAGGAGGAACGATATGAAAGAGAGAACAAATTCGGGAAAGAGAGGAAAATCAAGAGAAGGGAATGTAGGTTAGCAAAATTGGGAGAAAGAAGAACTAGAAACAAAATTAGAAGAAATGGAGCCAGAATCAGAAGTGGGAGAAGCATAACTGGAATTAGAAGTAGGAAAAATGATCAGCAATGGGAAAAGCAGAACCAGAATCAGAAATAGGAAAACGAATCAGAAGTGGGAAAAGCATAACTGGAATCATAAGAAGGAAAAAGAACCACGTGGAAAAAGCATAACTGGAATCAGAAGTAGGAAAAAGAATCAGAAGTGGGAAAACATAACTGGAATCAGAAGTAGGAAAAAGAATCAGAAGTGGGAAAATCATAACTGGAATCAGAAGAAGGAAAAAGAATCAGAAGTGGGAAAAGCATAACTGGAATCAGAAGGAGAAAAGCATAACTGGAATCATAAATAGGAAAAAGAATCGGAAATGGGAAAAGCATAACTGGAATCAGAAGTAGGAAAAAGGATCAGAAGTGGGAAAAGCATAACTGAATCAGAAGTAGGAAAACGAATCAGAAATGGGAAAAGCATAACTGGAATCAGAAGAAGGAAAAAAGAATCAGAAGTGGGAAAAGCATAACTGGAATCAGAAGTAGGAAAAACAATCAGAACTGGGAAAAGCATAACTGGAATCAGAAGTAGGAAAAAGAATCAGAAGTGGGAAAAGTATAACTGGAATCAGAAGTAGGAAAACGAATCAGAAGTGGGAAAAGTATAACTGGAATCAGCAGAAGGAAAAGGAATAGAAGTGGGAAAAGCATAACTGGAATCAGAAGTGGGAAAAGCATAACTGGAATCAGAAGTGGGAAAAGCATAACTGGAATCAGAAGTGGTAAAAGCATAACTGGAATCAGAAGTAGGAAAAAGAATCAGAAATGGGAAAAGCATAACTGGAATCAGAAGTAGGAAAAAGAATCACAAGTGGGAAAAGCATAACTGGAATCAGAAGTAGGAAAAAGAATCACAAGTGGGAAAAGCATTGAAGAAATGCTATCAGAATCAGGAAAATAAAGGAGTAGGGAAAGGAACTAATTATATTTATGGATCTGTTGAGATGCTACAGAACTAGTTAATTATGATGTCGTCCACACCTGTGGAGTAACGGTCAGCGCGTCTGGCCGCGAAACCAGGTGGCCCGGGTTCGAATCCCGGTCGGGGCAAGTTACCTGGTTGAGGTTTCCGGGGTTTTCCCTCAACCCAATACGAGCAAATGCTGGGTAACTTTCGGTGCTGGACCCCGGACTCGTTTCACTGGCATTATCACCTTCATATCATTCAGACGCTAAATAACCTAGATGTTGATACAGCTAGATGTTGATACCCAAAAAAAAAATTATATCATAAGTGAAATCAGATAAATGGCGTTGATGAAAAATAAGAGTTGCAGAAGTGGGACAATTAGCAGGAATATAAATATTAGGAGAAATAAGTGGAAGAGAAACAGAATAGTAGTAGAAACATGGGAAGCAGGGGCAGGATTATTCAGGAGAAAGAGAAACAAATGAGCATGAACAGAAGGATCAGCTGACGCAGGGGCGGAAAGGGAAAGAGGTGGATCAAAAGAAGAAGAATTAATAGTAATATAAGACAAATTAAAAAACGGAGCATAAGCATGACGAAAACAGGAATTAACTTAACGGAATGAGTAGGATCACAAAGAGGAGAGAGATGAAGAACAATAGAAGTACGAGAGGCAACATATGGAGCAGAAAAGAATTATGTTGATAAACTGTATGAAGCTCCTTGAGAATAATCGTGAAATAAGAGTACAATTGTTTCATAAGGATAGACCTATAAGAAATAAAGTGCTTTTCGCATAGATCTATTATTGAATATGACATTTTTATGTTCAAATGTCATATTTCTATTGGCTAATAATCATGCCAACAGGTATGAATTCGACTGCTTTATTAAAAATTCAATCTGATGTGTGGGCCATAACAAGATTATATTTGTTGTGTTGGGAACCCTAGGGTGCACTTTTTTAGAACACCCGCCCAGGTAAGCACGTTTTTTTAATTACTATTCGTATACTTTGGTTTGAATTGAGGGGAGAAAAAAAGGCTATCAAGTGTTCAGGCTATAGAGCAAGGTCACATGTTTTAATTACATTTGCAACTGTGCGATTTTGGAGAGCACCATTTTTCACACAAGAGGACACCAAGGGTGGTCGGGGGGTTGAGAAGGTGTTCTATATGATTAAAAATACCCGTAGGTGACCAAACAGACCCCTAACATAATGGGCCGCTAAAGCAAACCAATCGATAAGGCCTGGATCCGACGAACAAATGAATTCATCATAGAATGAGGTCATTCCATTCCATGAAACGGCCTCTAGACAAATGAGTGCACAAAAGCTTAATACGGTAATGTGTTGAGAGTCTACCTGGTGCTAGAAAAATGGCTGCTGTAGTCAGCAACCATTGAAAGCAAAGTTGCAAACTCAGTGGTTTAAAGTTCAGTTCCCTGTGAGGGAGGTGGAAAATTCTATCTTTTCCATAAGTAAAGTAAAAAGATGGAAATCAGTCGGCTGGTAACGTCTAACACGAGGACATGAGATCGATTCCGGGGAAGATGTTAATGGATAAAACAAATAGGACTCAGAAGAAGCTGAAATACGCTCAAAGAATCCACTTCACAGCTTCGTCACCAACAAGTTTCATGAGAATCACCAGGTTAAACACTTGTTCCTTTAGAATGAAGCCATCAACAACTGAACTACGGCTGGTCAAATATCATGAACTATTACCCATGCAACTCAAGAATAAAACCTAATGTTATCAAATGTACGTGTTCTGATGTCATAATTGACGGGCTACTAAACTAGAATACACCTCTCGGTGTAAAGAATATAGATCTGTATCATACTGCATACTTTACCGCTTATCTGTTATTGTCAAATAAATGTTATAAAGTAATGTAATCTGCTACATAAACAATTACATTTTAATTTTAAGAATATTTACCATAAGATTACATAATTCCTAATTTTATCATGAAAATTCGGCCAATATATTGTCCGCGAAACTTACCTGGGCAGTTAAAAGAGAGACGTGCGTGGTGTAGAGAGGTCGCTTCTAGCGGTAGCGAGGAAAGAGAAGGGAGGACAGTCTACGAAACCGGGTAAAATACATTTGCTTGCTTAGTGTGAAGTGTTCGATATACTTACAGTTGTGTATTTTATTATTATTATTATTATTATTATTATTATTATTATTATTATTTTACGATATATTTGTTAATATCCTTATAAAATCTTTGAAACGTAATTTTTTTTCACAGCGATCCAATTTTTAACAAATTTTAACGTGTGTTTAATTTTGTATAATAAAAAATGCTAGTGTCATTATTACTCCTACACAATAATTACACACACAGTTATTTGCATATGATAGCTAAGACACTTAACATAACAGGAAAATCCAGTGGAAATAATCAAATGTAATAAAATATATGTAATTTTATTTTAAAGTTCAAGGGGGGGGGGGAGGGTTCAAACCCGGTAACCCTCTCCCTTGCGTACGCCACTGTAACAGGCCTATATCTCTTCTACTTGGAAGACTTTATGTTTCGCGTACCATCAGTAGTTCACGGTCAGATACGAATTGTAATAATTGTAGTTGTGATTATACTGTATTGTACACAGACGAAGAAGAATGTAATTTATTCATATTTGTTATTTTGTGAATCCATATACTTTCACTTGTCATATTCAATGGAATGCACTGAAAATAAATACCGAATGATGTTTTTGTAACTGTACGTACAGCTGCTGCAGCGACGGTCAGGTAGCTAGCAGATAGCTGCCCCTACTACTACGGGGCAGTGAGAGAGCACTAGGAGACCCGGCTGCCTAGGTAAGTTGCGCGTACAGTATGAGGCCAACATCGTGATGAATTTGGGGAGCTAATAGGTAGCGAAAACCGTTACGAAAACACGGATTATTATTATTATTATTATTATTATTATTATTATTATTATTATTATTATTATTATTATTATTATTATTATTGTTGTTGTCATTCCTGAACTACCAGTTGTTAACCGCTACATTTAACGCCCGTATCTAGAATTACATCATTCGAAAGAGAACTACATCCGAAAGTTATCACTGCCTCTTCAATGAACAATAATGATAGACAACCAATCATGAAACATCACAAAACGTGAATTTGTTGACATTAGATTTCACCCTTGAGTTACATGGATAACAACATTGAATTTGAAGCAGATTTATAGTCCCTTTCGCATAAAAAAGAGGATGACGTACACGAAAATGATGTAGTCATTAAATGAACTGTTAATGTAGGTGGCAGAAGGAAAGAGATAGAAAAATAACAAAATCTCCAGATCACTACATAAGCTTTAGCGTCTCTTTTTGCACTTTGAATACGTTGACTATATAGGTAGCATATTACTTCCGCCCAGCTGAAAGAAGCAGATGAGCATACTCTTTGACATTTCTATGACTAACCTGATAAATTCAATTTCCATTAAGAAAATTAAAAGTAGGGTCTATATGGCGTCAAAATAGTTTCAACGTAATGAAATTACTTTACAATATTAAGAAGGCACTAATAAGCTTACAATTTTACCAGCGATGTGCAAAAGGACAAAGCCTGAATAACACACAATAAATGTACGTGGAAAGAAGAGAGTTTGTATTTGAAACCGATCTTCAATAATGATATTTGTCCGCTGTCAATGAGATGTTGACACATACATACAGTGCCAACTGGAAGCCAGATACCGGGTCAAACACTTAATGTACCGAGCGAGAGTTTCAGTATGTGTTTGTCTGGTGCTATGTCGAGATGAAGTGCAGATATGGCCAAGACTGCATGTAGTTGGCTGGTTGTTTGCATTGTCGAGCACTTGATAACGAAGTCATTGTATCTTTCTGACTGGTCTCTTGACTAGTTATATAATAGTACATTATGCAACGAGCCTATAATGAAGGTAATTAAGAAGCGAGCATGGATATTTTCATACGAGCTTCTTAATTACCATTATAGGCGATTTTCATACGACTTTTTATGCTCGACCATATTTCTAACTTGATATTATTAATTTTCTTTGTATCTGACCTTGGCCAATGTCCCGTATGTTGTGAGATGTGCGCAGACGCGAAAGTATTGATTTTTTCCGAGGAACAGATGTTCACATTGACCTTGCTAGGCCATAAGAACCTACAGAGATAACATTAAAATTAAATTAGACATTGAAAAACGAGATGACAAATTGAATTTATTTGAATATTATTTACAATTAACGCTAATTATTATAGTAACAGAACATAACCTTCTGCGACAGTATTGGATTTCCAGCCCCCGTGACTTTTCGCTAATTCTCTTTCGATTGCATATCCGAGAATAATCGATACTTGCGGTTTTATAACGGTAGAAAGCTGACCTGTCATTGGCTGAACAGTTGTAACCTGAGTCGTCATTGGCCGAAAGACCTGACCTTTAATGAGTAGGTGTACTTTAATGACATACATTAAAGGTCTGCTACCAGGTGTATAATTACTACATTTCGGCATGGTCGAGCATAAATAAAAAAGAGTGATATTTTAATTGTTCACTAAAAAATAGCCTATAAGATCTCATTATATTTGGGGTGTCATCAACACCCCGCGCGATTCTTACTGTTACAAAGTTGGGTGCGACTGATTAAGGGTTTTTTTCACAGCTATAAAACGACCCGGATATTGAAGTAAAAATCAAAACACAGAAGGTTCCGTTAGTTTGTACAAGTTATCAGAAGAGTGGAAATTAGACAACGTTTTGAAGAAATGCCAAGAGGGAAAATACCGCGTAGATGTTGTCGGAAGAGATTTCGAGATAGCTTAGAAAAAGGCGTTACATCTTTAAACTTAAATAAATGGATAAACATCTTTGTATTGATAGAGTTAATTGGCATAATGTTGTAAATTCATGGTTTATAAAGCTTGCTATTAATAACAGTAATAATAATAAATTCTTACAGGACTTAAATTCCTAGCCCATTTCTTACATCCAGAATCTTAAATTTCATTCGTTATGAATGGTGAACGGGAGGAGAGTTCGGGGCAGAAGAAGATATCAGATTATGAACGTCATTAACCCCTTCAGACCTGAATTTATATTTTAAAAATAAAAAACAAAAAATAAAAAATCTGGTCACATAATCATTCTGCGGATTCAAAATTCCCAAATCAAGTCTTCACAGATAATCAAAATTTGGCGACAATTTTGACCCCTGGGGCCCCAAAATTTTAAATTTTATTTTTAATTCAGGTATAGAAATATTTCAAACATAATATTCTCCATTTCTATCACACTGAAAATTTCAAAATATTTAAAAGTATCGAAGACATTCCAAAAAAGGAACAATGTACACTGTAATGTACATCACGAACACTAGCAGTACGACTAGCTGCTAATATAATTGCTGGACACTTACTGCTAACTTTACTAGGAAATACAGGCCCATTCTTAAGTTATATAATATTAAGACTATTAATTATAACCCAAATTGCATTACTAATTATAGAATCAGCAGTGGCTATTATTCAATCATATGTATTTGCAGTATTAAGAATATTATATTCCAAGATATAATATTAATTATAGATAGAAACCAACCTGGCTCTCGCCGGTCTGAACTCAGATCATGTAAGAAGGGGTTAAGATATATGGATCATATGAGGAACCAAAGAGGAAGGCAGAAAATAGGAAAGATTGGAGAAAGATGGGTTTGCAGTGAAAGACCTGCCCTTGGGCAGAACACTAAATGAAATGAAACCAAACATTACTTAGGCCCATAGGAAATTAAATATTATGAATTTCAGAAGGAATGTGAAAATATCACATGATATAGCCTATTCGGGAATGGAACCCTCTTCATTTTGTAGAGGCGTCATTTGATTCAGCAGCGGCTGAATTCTTTTAATTAATTAATTTACGTAACATAAATATTACTTACAATACGTCCCGGTTAATATTGTTTTCTGCGTCCACTTTGCTGGATTAAAACAGATATTCCAGTTATTGAAGTAAGGAAAGACAGTTTTTTAAAAATGAGGAATATGATGGAGATAAAAAGCTGGACTACAGACAACTATGCTTTGCTTAAGTAATCCCTCATATTTCCATCAGAAGTCCAGTACATCCACGTGTCAAGTTCCATGTCCGTCCGCTCATCCATTTACATGTTATTCAGTGTCCAGATAAAACTCTAAAAACCTCTGTGAGTCTTCCTGAGGCGATTACAGATTAATTCTACAATTTGCAGAGGCACAGAGATGGGCAGACGGATAGAGAGACGGGCTCACAGAGAGCGTAAGGAAGGTCACTCGGATTTTCCCGGTTTATTCAGGCAATTAAAAAAGAGAGAGATAGAAAGATCACAGAGACAAAGTTACAAAGCAAATATCAGAAGATTTGCATTCACTACTTACAATAGCTGCCCGTCCCTTTGTAGAGGGCTGTTTCATCTCTTGAAAGCTCGACATCGTGGAATTTTGAGAGCTGTTGTCATACAGCTTCTTCTATTTCAAAGTTAAGACTTAATTACTCCCAGAAAAGTTCCTCTCACAGCGGTCTTACCTGAAACAGCAAAACAGAAGTAGCATTCAGACATTTGGACATGTGGGGAAGTCAATACTGCTACTTGGTAATCAAATTATTTAAGTAAACAAGTTCATAATGCAAGCCAATCAAAGTGTTTGCTTCTAAGTAACATCCTGTTGATAATTTGTATGTCAAACCGGAGCGTTTAAAGCTGAAGTTTCCATAGCCACTCGGAATGGCAGAGTAGAAACTGTAAAGGCGATCTGCAAGCACGTTTGGAATCTATACAACTTTCCAAACCTTCAAATAATCGACAAAGGTGAAGAGTCGTTTGCTGAAAATTTATACTCATTTTATTCTAATTTCTTACATCAGTAAAATAAATCAAAATAATCATTAATCATTTAATAACTCGCTAAATTTACCAGTCAGTTAAATCGATATTCTATTCATTCATTCATGCATTCATTCATTCATTCATTCATTCATTCATTCATTCATTCATTCATTCATTCATTCACCAATTATTTTATTTCGCGAGACAGTCAAGTTATTCTTTAGTCCAGGGATGCAAAACTGTGCTACAATTGTGGCAGACATCACAAGCCAGAACACATAACTTATCCCTTCCTTTCAACTCTCGCGTCATTGGACATGATAGGAGGAGAATAGATCAGTATGCTTACGAAACGTCACAGATACGTCATTGAAGGTCATGGATTGTGGACGGGGGAACAAACTCTTTCCCCATGCTTCCATCTCTCTGTTCTCCATCCTGCATCCCTGTATCTAGTCATTCATTTCTTTTTAATTCATACCGTCAGTCAGACTTCTTCCGGTCATTATTAATTCATTTAGTCGGCCAGCCACCCATACAGTTACCGGTAATCATTTAGACAATCATTGATTCAACCACTTATTTATTGTCATTTAGTGGTAAGCTAAGGCACACATACATTCACTCAGTGAATCATTCTCTTGAAAATTTAGTCTTTCGTTCGGATTCGTTCATACATTGATTAATTCACTTAATCTGTAAATAATTAGTTGGTTCTGATATTCATTAAATTAGTCACTCAATAATTTCGTCGCCAATTTCAATTATCGTTTCATTAATTCAGCCATTCATCTAGTTCGTTACTGATCGAGTCGGTCATTAATTCGTTCAATCAGTAATTTAACCGTCGGTCATTCACTCAAGTGATTCATAAATTAAGAAATTCAACCAGCTAAGCTATTCATTAACTCGGTCATTCAGTTAGTATTTAATTAATTACTTAAATAAATCGATCAGTTATTAAGATGGTTATTCATTCTTTCATTTATTCAATAAGTCAGCCAGTTCACTCAGTCATCATTCATTCATTCAACCAGTGAGCTACTCATTACATTAGTCACTCACTAAATATTGATAATTCATTTAGTCATCCATTCCATTTGGACATCAATTTATTCATTCAAGCAATCAGTGAATCAATAAGTCAATCATTCTTTTCTTTATTAAATCAGTAAGTCAACCAGATATTCCTTCATTATGTCAGGCATTCAAGTAGTTATTTTATAATTCATTCATCCAGTAAGTCGGCGAATCAGTCATTTATGAAGTTAGGAGTAGTTACTCACTTAATCATTCAATTCATTCAACCAATTATATACTGATGTAATCAGTCATACATTTTGTTATTTATTCAGTAATCCAATTAGTCAGTAATTTATTTAATTATTCATTCATTTCATTCATTCAACTAGTTAGTCACTAATTAAATATTATTCGTTATGTTATTTATTCAGTAATTTAGCCAGTCTCTCATTTTCTAAGTCATTGATTGATTGACTGATTCATTCATTAAATCAGTTTGTTACCGAATAAATCGGTCTCTCATATCGTTATTCATTCAATAATTCAGCCAGTGACTTATTTATTAAGTCATTCATTCAACTTATTAGTTACTCATTAAATAGTTTTATTACTCATTCAGTAATAGAGCCAATCATTCATTCATTCATCTACTTAGCTATTGAATAAATCTATTATTCTTCTCGCTATTCATTCAACAATTTAGTCAGTCTATCATTTTTACATCACTGATTGAATGGCTTCATTTGCTCATTCATTGAACGAATTTGTTACTGATTAGGCCTAAATTAGTCATTAATTTCATTATTCATTCAGCAATTCAACCAGTCAGACATTTATTATGTACTATAAGTTATTAATTTCACACACTGAACTAGTTAATTACTGATTAATTCAGTCATTCATTTTGTTATCCATTTAGTAATTCTCCCAGTTATTCATTCCTACATTCAATCATTATTGTTAGCCACTCAGAACCAGTAACACTGAACAACAAATTTTTACTTTTTGTCTTGCTCGGAAATAAACATAGGTGAATATTACTTATATTTGTGCCGTAGGTCTGATTTTAAAATCCAAATTGCCTCAGCACGTACCATTTTCCAGGGAAAGTGAATTGAATTTTTTATGAAAAAACCTTTTTTTTCACTGTTACTGATAAAATTACAATAGACTAGGGATTCAAAATGCCTCACAATACTTAAAAAATATGTACTGGATACTAAATTAGTGAATAAATAACAAAACAAATTATATGTAAACTTTTCTTTTAAATACTGAAAACCACACCCTTGTTTGTTCATTGCGTAGATCTCACTTTGAACTGTTACGAAATTTACTGTATCAAAGGGATCAATATCAGTTTATTTATTAGAAGTACAAAGGAACATTCCAAAAACCATAAGAAACGATAAATAGGTCATAAACTCATAAATTCATTAGGTTTTGTTTTGGTTTACAACCAAACCGCGCCAGATGTTTTCTGGGAGAGCGCTTATCGAAAAGTGAAATCATCATATCTTAAAAACCTTACGTGATACGATGAAGAGAGATGCATTTTCGGATTCAGCGCACATCAAACCATAAGGGACACATTATTTTAAGTCGGAGCAAAATTCTTGTTGTCCGTGTAATCAGTCGGTTGCTGAGTGGATAGTCGGTCTGTCTTTCACCCAGTAAGTTGCTCTGTCAGTATGTCAGTGTGTGAATAGTTGGGTTAGTCTGTGAAAGGGCCAGTTGAAGAGTGAATTAGTGATTTAGTTAGTTGTTAAGTCAGTGAGTTGTTTGGTCATTCAGTGAATCATCAGTAGGGAAAGGAAGTTCATACATCTGCATATTTGTTCTTTATCGTTGTGTGAATATGCTGAAAGATTATCTAAATTAATCACAAATTTCTGAATACAATGATGTTACTTTTATTTTGAATAAAAGTGCATATTTTACATTTATTTATAAAAGCCTCATATTTTAACATTTATGCAGGAAAATGCATATTATGTATGCTTATTTGTCTTTCCCTCATTTTTAAAAGCGTATAACCTCGTAAACACGACTAATTTATGTTATGGGTTTTGAACGTAACGATGACGCCCTCATAGGGAGCCTCTCAAGTTAGCAATTGATATTCCTTTACTGCAGTCTTTAGCAGATTTCGATAGAACATTATCCAGTTTAATATCAGTTCCAAGAAATGCAAGAAAAAAATGTGAAAGAAAAAAACAGCAAATATTCTTTCAAGAAACCCTGGCTTGTATCAACTTAAAGAAATTCAAGATATTTCCCAAGGAAAAACACCCCAAAAACCAACAAAATTTTCTATAGAACAGCTGACAGCTTTTGTGCAAGCCCCACTTACTTCTTGTAATATAGAACGAAGTTTTTCGCGCTACAAAGAGCGTATTCCGAATCTCACCGGTGAGCAATCCGATGGCATCACGGTGTTCCGAATTCCACCGATGACGTCATTGATGCTCCACCGGTGTCGCACCGGTACCATCAGCTTGCAGAGGTGGTGGCAGTCTCCATCAGCCGCCATCAGTGAATCTGATTGGTTCTTGTATAGGGCGGGAATTAGCAGACGAATGACATCGTGCACTTTTGTGTCATGGCGGTGTGTTCTGCTGTATTATTTGTAATGAGCACAACGTAAAAACAATATGTTAATGGCTTATGAGCGAACATGTCAACGGACCAGTTATTACTACCGGTTCAAGAAATAAGTTGTTTGTGATCTCTTTTCTTTGAACGAGATGGCAGTACGGAAATTTCGCAAAATTTTGCTAACGTAGCACAGGTAACAACTTACACAGTCGCCATGACAGCCATCGATCCTTCCAGCAGTTTTGTTCCTATTCCGCTGCAGCGTGACGTCATTGTTGTGCACCGGTCCGGTGAGATTCGGAATACGCTGAAAGCTACGCTGAGAGATAACGGGCGAAGAATGACAACAGAAAACATACATCACTGGTTAGTTGTGAACTGTAACAGCATAAATGGAGTATTCAGCACTGAGGCAAGCACTTCAAAATCCATAAACTAAACGTAAGTTATCTATACCTTATTATTCTGTTAAAATAATCTCACACTGATAAGTATGCTACAGAATATGCATCATCTATTTTTACGGCATAAATGCATAGATATTCTTCACGTTTTTAGGGCATGAACTTCCTTTCCCTGATCATCAGTCTACCATTCAGCTAGCCAGACTGCCTGCAATGCACAGTGCATCTCTATATCGGCAAACTGTGTTCCTGCGCAGTGTTCCGTGAAGGCAGAGATCAGGCCTCATCGCATGATGGAGGTGCGGCGCTTGTCTTGAGTCTAATCCCATTACGACTTAATTGTCGCTTAAGTAAGTGCGCTCTTAACCCGCGGTCGCGGCTGATGGCCCTTAATGTAGTTGCGAGCACCTCGATCCCATCAAGCGCGCAATCTCTTCTTTATTTGACGGCACAGCGAGCTTCGCATACACTGAAATATGCTCGGGAAATTAAACACGCCCTTTCTAAATATTTACCATTCCGCTTAACGACTCTCGACAGCAAAGGTGAAATTATGGGGTGATCGTGCATGGTGTAAAGAATGGATTTTGAAAGAAGTCGTTCCAGATTAATATCTGTGAGGACTACCCAGAATAATTTTCAAGTCTTAGATTAGTAATGAAAAACTTCAGCTCTGTTTGTAATGATTATCAAATTACGATTACAGAATGTCAGTAAGTGAGGAATATCATTTTTGTGTGTTAAAGTTTAAATAATTTATTTAAAAGGTTACGTATGAGACAGACAGCATAAGTACAAACAAAGACAAAGAATAGAAATGATATTCAATGGCTACAGGGTGCAAGAAAATTAAAATTAGAATTTTTATTCTTTATTTGGTCAATGTAGAGTTATGTCGGAACATTTTTAAACTGAGGAGCGGTCTGAGAGAAGAAATCAATCTGAAAATGCAACCTGAAAATCAACGACGATGTATAATCATGACCTGTCAAGCATCTTAAAGTAATTTCCGGATACACAAAAAATTACAGTCACAATGTTTAATTTATCCTCAACTCTCGAATAATTAATTATATTTTAACATAGTTTAAAAGTAATTATAAATTATTCGATCGACTTTATTTATTTACTTATGTATTCACTCATTTATTTATTTATTTGTTTATTTATTAATTTATTCATATTCATTCTTTTATTAACTTATTTATTTATTCACTCATTTATTCACTTATTCATTCATCCATTCACCCACTCATTTATTCATTTGCTAAACTTCTTAGTCAATCTTATTTATAAACATAATCATAAACTTAATTGTGAATAAACATTTCCTAGACATGAGATATGGTGAATTTTATCGTATTATGACAACTTCCTGTTTATGACAGAGCGAACACGAAACATCCAATAGCTAGATGTTCTGGTCAACAGCTCATTCGTCGGTTTGCTTCTTCACTTGGACCAGTTTAAAACGTGACTAAACAATGTTGCTGATGACGTAACAACCACTCGCAGCTTGAAATGGCGGCGTCCCTAGCTGCAACGTGAGATCTCTCCAGGGATAGCGGGATTAAGATCACAGAGTGCCTGTATAGTCCCTAGGGTCCACGTCACAGAACTGACGCGTTCTGAACAATAAGGACCTATGAGTACACATTAAGAGGTTTAGGCGATCCATACGATGAAATTAATATATATCTGATTGGGAGATCAGTTGGATTGCACAGGTAGGCCTCATGTTTGTGCAGTTCAACTTTACGTTTCAAATTCAATTATACTTTATAATTATCCCAATCTTAAATAGTAGCATATTTCAATAATGAAACAACTTATTACATCCACATTCCTATTTTTCTCTCCTTTGCCCAAATTATATAATTATAACGATGACGATAATTTTACCTCCTTTAGAGCTCCTATAGGGATCCATTAGGTATACAGCTGTTATCCGAACGGATAGTTCGTCGGATTTCTATTCAAGAAATCACGGTTCTAATAACGGTGAATTGAAGTTCAGTTTTGGTGACTAAAACATTGTTAGTTTAATAAAAATTTATTAATGTAACCATTTAATTTGTGCTCAAATAAGAAGAGAATTTTTATAGGGTTCTAGCATTCTGTATAATTCCAAAATTACGGTTTAAGAAGGTATTGATAGCTACTATTCATTAATATGTCATACATCTTCATAACATGCAGTAACATGGGATGAATCAATCAACATTTTCAATTTTCCAAGCATTAATCATATGATTTAGTTTCATAATCTCTTTTTCGGCACCCTGTCTACAGTATGTAAATATCCTCCATTGTTTTCAATTTTGCTTTTTTTAAGTTTATATTGTTGATCGCTGTCACCTCCATAGGCGGGGTTAAGTCGATCACAAATTATTTTATCAACAGTAATCTCACTAGAGGTTTTGATTTATCTAGAGAAAATCAAAACTCGAATGGGATTTAATTGCCTATTAATTACACGATTAGAAGAAAGTATATAAAGATTAGAAGAAATAAAGCATTCTAATACAATAAAATATTAACTGACTTGCTAAAATTCTATTTCACTAATGTTAGCGCCACCAAAACGTTTGAACAGAACCGCCATTTTCAGTTAACTATCTGTGCGGCAAACAAATGTCGATCGCAAAGCACGTTTTATAGTACCGTAAAGAATTTTCAGGTTGAAATGTTGGGAAACAAAGACACAAATGGTAGGGAGATGATAAAAACAGAAGAAAGTATATATATATATATATATATATATATATAAACTTTATGTTATCTTACTATTTGTTCTTATTTTGCTTTCTGTCTTTCGTAAATTCTTCTGTTATTGTTTTTCACAGATTGTAGTTTAATGACTTTTCAATTATGTTGTATAACATATGTATGTGTTCATGTATAGCCCCTACATATGAATTATACTCGTTGGGGCATACTCAATAAATTAAAAAAAAAACATTAGAAGAAATAAAGTAGGTATATTGTAATACAATAAAATAGATATTAATTGACTATCTATGTGGGAAACAAATGCCGATCTCAAAGCATGTTTTATAGTACCGTATAGAATATTTGCAGTTTGAAATGTTGGCAAAGAAACAAATGCTAGGGAAGTGATAAAAACAAACAAATGCTAGGGAAGTGATAAAAATAAACAAATACTAGGGGAGTGATAAAATTGTAGCGGTAAACAGCCATGATTGGTTGAAACACGTCCTTTCGTACCGTTTTATTGGTCAAAAGTAGTATGACGTAGTAAAAGTGTAGGCTAATAGCAATTTGAAATCGGATACACCCAACTGAATGTGTGAAAATGTACTAAATGAAGTTTTATGAAAGTTTTTCAGGAATATTTCAATAGAAAAACATTGGTATGAGATTAACTTTCTTCGAAAGAAAGTAAGAAAGGGTAATACATTTTTTTTTTATTCCTTGTTACTCAAGTAAAAGAAAGGGAGATATTTCGAAGGGTGGTGCAACAAACCATGCGAAGTGGGAAATATACAAGCTCTAATATTGAAGACTACGATATAATAAGGTATGATCTTGTTCTAATTATATTTTGCATCGTGTGCAGTCGGAAGTTGACTTTCCTGAGTGACACTGAATAGCATATTAGAAGTAGTAGCTAGTCCTTCGGCAAAAAGGAAATACAAATGCGGGAAATCTTTGAAAAGTGGAGAAGGAACCTGGCTCAGATTTAGAAAGCATCATTCCATTACTTGAAATCGGCTGTTAATGTAAGTAATGGCAATTTCATTAGTTTAGAATTATTTATTGTACAACAATCTTAATCTGACAGTGATCATAGTATTAATTTGTTTGTGGGTCATTTTAATATTGCGCCTTGCCTATTGAAAGTAGTGTGGGACTGAGCACACCGGCCCTGACCGGAGCGGAATATCACAGGAGAATCTGGGAGTGGGGAAATAGAGGAACTGATGAGGGATGTTGACAGGCTAAAGGTCTGACCATTCAACTATCGCAGGGGTTAATACAGGTGTATAGTGGTTCGTTAAAGTTTTTATGAAGCTTGTAGACGTTATCAGTTCAGAAACTGGTTTCAAGTAGCTTTAAAGTGAGTAACAGTTGATACATTCCTTCTGCATTCTTCACAGGGCCGGTGAGGTGAGTACCGTATAGTAGTACCAGTATCATGCGTTATTGCTTAAATCACAGCCGTCGCTTAAAGATGAATACAATTTCATTTGTTGACATAAAAATTAGAAGTACAGTAAACAGATTTTGGGATATTCTGAAGTGTACGTTTCTAAGGTACACCCTGTAAGGAACATCACAGTTACCGCTCCACTAAAATCACCACAGTGCAGACATGAAGATGAGTGTGGGAGTAAAAAATAATAATCTCATTATGAGCACTCAAAGGGTAAAGAAAAAAAATCCATAAGAAAAATTCTTGTAGGGAAGAGTGTGATAACACAGAGGTCAATGTTTCCGAGTGCGACCGGTCGCAGCGCTTCTGTCGCGTTTAATAATTAATGCTCTCAGAGTGCCCCGGACCCCAACAAAGACAGCTTTGTGCACGAGACCACCCACAATAAAAATCGTACAGAAAAACAAAAATATTCGAGACGACAAGATAAAAAGGGTTAGCATGTTGCCTTGTAGCAATTAAAACCGAGAAGCAGCTGTAAATGAGTTGGGTGAATCGACTCCACAATTTGACACTTTGACCCCACGTCTACACGTATTAAAACGTATGTGTAGGAACACCACACTTGAATCCGGGGTGTTATTAGAGACGGTTATGTTCACTCCTAGACCATAAAAGAAGAGCTCGTTGTTACACGATAAGAGTAGAAAGCTGAGAAGAAGAATACATGTACCGAAAGAAACAACAGAGAGAACGGTAATGAGTTGAAGTACTATAACGAACACACGAAAAATAAATTAATTAATGTAGTTTATGTTTGGAAAGAAGAAAAGAATAAATGACAATTGAAGGAAAGAAAATGGCAAGGCAGTAAGAAAAAGAGCGCGCAGCATAAAATGATTCCTAAAATTATGAAATGAAAACCGAACACAAAATTGTGAAAGAAGAACTTATTCATAAGAAAGATTAATGTAGCTTATGTTTGGAAAGAAGAACTGAATAAATGACAAATGAAAGAAAGAAAATGGCAAAGCATTACAAAAAAGACAGTGTAGCATTAAATTATTGTTAAAATTATGAAATGAAAGCCGAACAAAAAATTGTAAAAGAATAACTTAACCATAAAAAATTAAATTGTAAAAAAATAACTTAACCATAAAAAATATATGATTATGTCTCGTGGCCAGAATATTGTACGAAATGGAAATATAAAAATTGGAGATTTATCCTTCGAAGGGGTGGAAAAAATTCAAATATCTTGGAGCAACAGTAACAAATATAAATGACACTCGGGAGGAAATTAAACGCAGAATAAATATGGGAAATGCGTGTTATTATTCGGTTGAGAAGCTTTTATCATCTAGTCTGCTGTCAAAAAATCTGAAAGTTAGAATTTATAAAACAGTTATATTACCAGTTGTTCTGTATGGTTGTGAAACTTGGACTCTCACTCTGAGAGAGGAACATAGGTTAAGGGTGTTTGAAAATAAGGTGCTTAGGAAAATATTTGGGGCTAAGCGGGATGAAGTTACAGAAGAATGGAGAAAGTTACACAACGCAGAACTGCACGCATTGTATTCTTCACCTGACATAATTAGGAACATTAAATCCAGACGTTTGCGATGGGCAGGGCATGTAGCACGTATGAGCGAATCCAGAAATGCATATAGAGTGCTAGTTGGGAGACCGGAGGGAAAAAGACCTTTGGGGAGGCCGAGACGTAGATGGGAGGATAATATTAAAATGGATTTGAGGGAGGTGGGATATGATGATAGAGAATAGAGATAGGGACCGATGGCGGGCTTATGTGAGGGCGGCAATGAACCTTCGGGTTCCTTAAAAGCCATTTGTAAGTAAGTAATCATAAAAAATTAATGTAGCTTATGTTTGGAAAGAAGAACAGAATAATTGACAACTGAAAGGAAGAAAGAAAGAAAATGGCAAGGCATTAGGAAAAAGAGAGGGTAGTATGAAATTATTGTTAAAATTATGGAATGAAAGCCGAAAAAAATTTCTAAAAAAATAATTTAACCATAGGAAAAATTAATGTAGCTTATGTTTGGAAAGAAGAACAGAATAAATGACAACTGAAAGAAAGAAAATGGCAAGGCATTACGCAAAAGACAGTGTAGCATTAAATTATTGTTAAAATTATGAAATGAAAGCCGAACAAAAAATTGTAAAAAAATAACTTAATCATAAGAAAAATTAATGTAGCTTATGTTTGGAAAGGAGAACAGAATAAATGACAACTGAAAGAAAGAAAATGGCAAGGCATTACAAAAAAGAGAGTGTAGCATGAAATGATTATTAAAATTATGAAATGAAAGCCGAACAAAAAATTGTAAAAGAATAACTTAACCATAAGAAAAATTTAATGAATCTTAAAAGTTATCAATTATGAACAAATTTTAAGTCGATTTGTTCTGCTCTGATTCATTCATTCATTCATTCATATCCTTCACTCCACGTGGGAGCATAGGACCACTGTGATATTCGTCATCGCACACGATTTGATGCCATCGCCTTCATTTCACTTCAAGTGTTGGTTGCCCTGCTGTCCGATTTCATCATAAACAGTCCTCTTCTACGGGATCCTTGAGAGCTTCTTTTTCTACCGAAAAATAAGGTTTTATTTGTAAGTATTATCTATCCATCGCCATTTTCTCTTTCGTTCTGCTCCTGTTACAAAAATATTTTTATCTAATATCGTCTATACGTCTCTTCCTCGAGCATCCTACTCTTCTTCTGCCTGTAAACTTATAATTAATATAATTGGTAAGGTAATCTCGTTGTAGGCTACAGACAGTCACCAAAAAGTGGAGAATAGATGGAATCAATATAGAGATGAACTCCGTATTATACAGAATGTCTCTAAATGATCAAAAACGGTTTGTCGGAAAAATTGTTAATTGCACCAATTTGGCAACACCGTACAACATCTGTTTAATGTGTTTATCATTGCAACTAACGAGCACTTGAATGCAAGAAACGATAGACAATAATGTATTGCGAAGTTATCATGGAACAAAATACAATACAGAAATAATCCTTACATTACAGAATACAGGGTTGTTTCCGATCTGTTACCGAATTTGAATGACATCATGTGCGTCAGGAATCACACCGATAGCTGAATTGCGGCGAGAGGTGACGGACCAGTAGTGAGTGATTTCATAATCAGAGTGCATGGTGTATCATAATAGCAATGCCCAAGAAAATCGAGCCTTTTTGGGAGGGGTACATAACTCTTTCCGATGCCAAGTACAGTTACGTGAAACTCATAGGAGCCTGCAAAACATGTGGTTTTGTTATTTCCAAGAAAGACATCTTGTGTGTACCTAATAAGACTGTCAAAGCTCATATGGGATTAATTCCAGAGTGGAAAAAGCAAGCAAATCCACCCACGTCACAAGTCGCCGCACCCCACGAGATGATACAAATTAATTTGCACATACTAATTTTCATTATTGTATAAGATACAGTACTGGAGGAAAAAAATGTTGAATATTTTCAAAATTTAAATGCTGTAAGCTGTACCTAACCCCTTAATTATACCTCTTATACGCCGCTCTTACACGCAACTAACACTGCCACTGTACTGACTGCTCGCCTGCCTACCGACGCAGCGCCACTCGAAAACATATTACTTGCTACAAACAATATCGAAATAATCACTACGATTTTAAGAAACGTTGTTTGTTATATACACACAGACACACACATATAAATTGTACAATAGTACAATTGTATTATCTACACATACCTGAATCATCATCCTCTGTGATAATGTGGCTCTGTTACGAAATGGTCAGGGCAGAGGATCCTTTTGCAGTGCAAACATGTCACAATAGCTGCTTTTTCATGTCCAGTTGTTTCACAAACACTATTTCCAGTACGCAGAATTGTTTGGAGAACATTACTGAAATCGTTTCTGTCCTTTTCTGTCATATATCCACATTTCTGCCAAGCATATACCAGCATGTCTCGGAGTTAGGATAGAACTGATGATCAGACTTCGCTTTTTTGTCATACTGAATTTATCGAGAAATATAGCCTTGTATGGAGGGAGTTCAAATGTCTGGAATTCACTGCATAAGTAGCGGAACAGCAGGCCTACGGGAATGTACTGTACATTATGGAGCATATCATGACAAAACGCTACTTAATTTTAATGGTTTGAACAATCGAAACGTTTTGAAAAAAATATGTTTGCCACGCTATTGATTACAATTGCATTTTAAAATTAACAATCTGTTAATAAATATAGCTACAATAAAAGTTGTATACATACATACATACATACATACAAACAATAATCTACACCTATTTATTAAAATAACTACTGTTACAATTACGAAATATATACATTATGAGATCATGTAACTGAAACCTCTTCCGATTATCAGACAGTTTTTAAATTGAGAAAATGGTCTCTCAACGTCACATGACGTATCGGCGCAAATTTATAGCATAAAATATTGTCATTCTCTAATGCATCTCTTGCAGCAAGAAACAATTGCAAATGTTCCGCATGTTTTTAGTGCCGCAGAAGAAGATATCAGATGATAGACGACATTAAGATTTTGTGGATCATATGCGGAGACTAAGAAGAAGGCAGAAAATTGGAAAGACTGGAGAATACTGGGTTTCGAATGAAAGGCCTATCTTGGGCAGAACACTATGAATGAATGATTGAATTTGAATGTCGCGTCGTCTTTCTATCTCCAGTGACACTCTGCACACTTTACAGAACATATTACCATTCCTTACAAAAAAAAATCATTTCCAAATTCCGAAATAAACAACTGTAGTATTGACATTGGTAACGTGCTTGTGCCTTTGACTGACGTCATTAATGTACCAGAAGAAACTACTCCATCCAATATAGCTCTTGTGACAAACATGCGAAACCTGCTGATGATACACAACAGAATGCATTTTTAGAATAAAGATTCTATCATGTAAATTTTTTGATGATTCCTGAGTAATTAGTTTGACCTGAAATAATCTTCTACTCTACGAAACACAAGCTTATACTGTCTAAAAATACATCTAATGGCTGAATAAACCACTTATAGTTTTTCCATCAAGCAAGCGAATTATTTCCTCATTTGTAAATATATTTATATCTGTTTGTCCACTCCAGGGATCTAAAAGTAATAAAGCATCTTTCTGTACATCAGGAATGAAAACTTTCTTCAGCTAAGTTTTTACATGGAGTTTAGAGAGTTTACCTTTTGAGCTAGCACTTACTACAACATTAAAAGAGGTTTCCCTCTCTATTAATTGATTTACTCTAGGACCAAATTCACCCGTCGGTTCTTAAAAACATGAACAATAGCGAACCCAATACACCAGCAGAGGACATACGAACTTGGATAGTATAGGAATGTATTGTGGATGCTATGGACTACACTACTACAAGCGTATTTTTTTCACCTTGATGAGAGAGTGTCCTGCCAGACATCATTTCATATTCAGAACAAGATTGGTCTGTGTTAAACACACTATCGGAACTGTAATGCTTTTCATCAATGATTTTATTAATATCTTTTACGAATTCATGTGAAATGCTTTGTGTGGAGTGTGACATTGTACGGAGCAGAAACGTGGACATTATGACGAAGTGAAGAGAAGCGAATAGAAGCATCTGAAATGTGGATATAAGGATGGAGCGTGTGAAATTGACAAACAAAATAAGAAATTAAGCTATGTTTGAAAGAGTGAGTGGAGTAAGAATGAGTGTTATTTAGTTATTTAACGACGCTGTATCAACTGCGAGGTTATTTAGCGTCGATGGGATTGGTGATAGCGAGATGATATTTGGCGAGATGAGGCCGAGGATTCGCCATAGATTACCTGACATTTGTCTTATGGTTGGGGAAAACCTCGGAAAAAACTCAACCAGGTAATCAGCCCAAGCGGGAATCGAACCCGCGCCCGAACGCAACTCCTGATCGGCAGGCAAGCGCCTTTGCCGAGTGAGCTACGCCGGTGGCTAGTAAGAATGATGTTGAAACTGATCATGAAGAGAAAAAGGAATTGGTTGGGTCACTAACTGAGAAGAAACTGTCTGCTGAAGGATGCACTGGAAGTAGTGATGAGCGGAAGAAGAATTCGGGGCAGAAGAAGAATTATCATATGATAGGCGATATTAAGATTACATGGATCACATGCGGAAACAAAGAAGAAGGCAGAAAATAAGAAATATTGGAGAATGCTGGGTTACAGTGAAAGACCTGCCCTTGGACAGAAAAGTATGAATGAATGAATGAATGAATGAATGAATAGTAAATAATAATAACAATAATAAATTATTGCTATTATCATCATTGTCATCATCATAAAAATAATATAAAACGTAATTTATTTTCGTCGCTTTACTTACTTACGGCTTTTAAGGAACCCGTAGGTTCATTGCCGATCTCACATAAGCCCGCCAACGGTCCCTATCATGAGCAAGATTAATTCACTCTCTACAATCATATCCCACCAATTCAGGAACAACCGCAATCTTTTCTTCGCCATTTTAAAACGTTAGTTACGCCTAAAATGATCATACTTGTAATCATTTAATCCAAGTCAGGACTGTATGGAAATGAAGTAGTACTCACCAGCACACGGTGTCAATTGTTTTCAAAATTCTTAACCATTTTGTGGCGTTGTCTTTAGCTAGCCAATGCGGACCTTATGTCTAGCCCTCAGAGCTTTACCAAATGATAGTTCCGAATAGTAAGCAGCATTAACAGCCTCTTCGTTTTTTCAAGAAATGCATATGCATAACATTATAGTGTCAGAATACAGATGCCGCCGGTAATCTTATGGGCTGAGTTTCAGATGTGGAACTTCTTGTAAGGTAAAAAAGAATAATTTTTTTGTGTTTTGTACCTCGTAAAACATTTTTAATGTCGTAAATAACCTATTAGCACAGTCTAGTATATACAGTCACGAAGCTCAATATGTAAGGAATATGCATCCTTAGATAGTTGCTAACCACTAGGATCGCTACTATCGCCTCATCACAGACAATGCGAAATAGTACCGGCACAGTCTATTGTTTCTAGTACTCTCAACAACTCAAGTTTCGTGACTGTATATACTAGACTGTGCTATTAGTTTATCTGACGGTTCAGTAAGAACTAACCAACTAATGATCGAAGTGATTGATATATTATGTGTGCCTGCTTATTCTAGGAAGTCAATCTCAGCGTGCGGACCCCAGTTTGACTAAAACACGAGCTAAGAGTCGAGGTCAACTCGCTTCATCTTGATAAGTCCTAGTCTCGTTTCCTGCGGAAGTTAATCGCAAGTATAAAGCACTTTTTATTTAATTGGATCTCATTTTCTTTTATTTCGATTTGCTTTCGGTTCGCTGCTGATATATTCAACATGCAAAAGACGTGTAACAGAGGAAGGAAAAGGGAAGGAGAAAAAGAAAACTTTTATTTTTACTTCACGCTAAATGAAACCAGCGGACCGTAAATAACATCAATTCAGTCTGAAAGTCTTCGTTCGATACTTGCATCAATCAGCAGATATAATCTAACAAGTCCACATTAATTACCAATTCCTTCCAGGGGTATCTTAACGTCTCCCCGTTCGTCTTGGCAGATTCAAAGCATACAGATGATGCGCCATCATCTCTGGTCGTTCCGGTACTCAAGGTTTAAAAATGAATTAATAATTCTATCGTTCATATTCTGACGGATCCTAGGTTTGTTTCTCAAAATCACATTTTTTTCGTTAACGTGTTCAAGTCTTTTCCTGTATTGAACTGGAAAAGTTAACTCCCATTCAAAGTAACAAATTGCGTATTTTTATTGGTTATTTTACGACGCTTTATCAATCAATCAATCAATCAATCAATCAACCGTTTATTAATGTCATGAGCAACAGTTTGTTGCAATAGACATAAAATATACTAAATTACAAGAGATATAAAATAATATTTGACATAAAATATAAAAACAGATGAATATAGCTCGCGCAAGAAACGATTACCGAAAACCAATGGTGGCGTTGCTGTCTGTTTTGACGTGTGTATGTAGGCACGCCGAGGTGGGAGAGGAGAGAGCCGATGGAAGTACTGTCTCTTTGAAGAAGATGAACACATGAAGACATCGCTCTGGAAATAAAGAACGTAGCAAGAGAAAAATTCGAAGCTAATTAAACGCGCAACATATGTTTACGAATGAAATAATGATACCGTGCGATACAAGACACGTATTCACATGCAATGGAACAAACTAAAGTCGTAATGTAACTATCACAACGCAAGACTGATTCTATCGATGTTATTTCTCTTCCGACTGTACTCTTGAATATCATTCAAGTTATCCCGTGACCTTTCCTCTCGCCCGCTCTTCCCTATCGCAGTGTTTGATTCGCATTCCTTCCGTCGGTAATCCGTACTTGCGAGACCTATACAAATGAAATACAATACTGGTAATAACAATAACCAATACTAATAATAATAATCATAATAATAAAGAGCAATGCAGCTTATAAATTTAGAATACATTTAAAGCTCGTTCACAATGAAAATTAAACATAACGTAAGCGTTAACTTAAGAATATAAACGTTACGGTAAAATCAAGACGTCACACCATCATTCACGATGGGAACATAAACATAACCGCAAAACATACTTGGTAACCATGGAAACATAACAACGACGCCATTTCCTCATATTCTGTCGTATACTTCAGCGCTCCACGATTGTGTTCTGTTTGCAAATAACGTAAGCATAAGCTTGAAAGTTTGGAGTTTGCAAACTTTCATGTTAACGTCTTACGGCAATGTTTATGTCAATGCTTATGTGAATCATTGTGAATGATCGCACTTGGTAGTCTGGGCGCAAACTTCTGTGTTTGTGTTACGGTTATGTTTAATTTTCATTGTGAATTGGCCTTTAAAGTGGAGTCAAGAAGTATACGAAAAACATTATGGACAATGCAATGATGAAGAAAACACTGATGAGCAATATGATGGTAATGGTGATGAAGGAAAATATGAGCAATATAATGGTGATGAAAAGCATGATAAGCGATACAGTATGGTGGCGAAGAAAAATATACGATGACGAAAAACATTGTGAGAAATATGAGGAAAAAATTATGAGCAATATGATGGTGATGATGAAAAATATGATGAGCACTATGATAAACAATGAAAAACATGATCAGCAATATGATGATGGTTATGATGAAAAATATGAGCAACATAATGGTGATAAAAATTTGTGACGGTGTCGTGTATAGTTTTTAGGGTAGCTCAGTCGATAGAGCATTCGTGCGCTAAGCGAAGGGTTCCGGGATAGAGACCCGGCCCCGGAACATTTTTTCCTTGAAATTATTCAAACCTGCTTTACAGGGAGCTACTACCTGAAAGCCAGATTTGCATAATAATGGTGATAATCACGAAAAACATAGTAATAGAGAATGCTGGTGATGATGAAAAAACATTTTGAGCAATATGACGGTGATTAAAAACATGCTAAACAATATGAAGGTGATAGCCAGGAACATAACGAGTAAAGGCTGGTTCACAATAAACCGGGAACGAGAACCAGAGTGAAAACGAGAAGCAGAGAACGTGAATATGAATTTTTTTTATTCACAATAAACAGACAACGTAGACGACTATGCATATCGATATGCATGTCAATAACGATATGTAAAGTCGATATTACGCATTCTGATGTTATTTGTGTATAATTGACCAATGGCGTTCTCTCATGAGTACAAGGCAGCCAACATAAACACAGGTTAACCAACTTCAAAATTTCAACGGTACTATAAATATGCCCATGCATCTTTATTATCACAACCTATTTTAAGTCTGCCATAACGTAAAATAATTAGAGAAGAAACATTTGTAATTGAACAAAAATGAACACAACAGTAGTTATTGAATTGAAGCATGAATATGTAGTGTTTAATACAACCAATACAGTAATAAAATATGATTCACTTACGATCGGTGTTCAAAGATGCAGCTATTGAAAGCCATGTATTCTCCTTCATTTTCTTATCTTTATACGAGGTGCGCCGCTTATCCTAAACGTGAGAATTTTCTTCAACACTCGATATTAGAATCTCATCAAATAAAACTTGCTCCATGATGCACAGCACAGAACAATTATCTAGCTTTAATTAGTCCGGTAATCTTTTCGTACTTTGATTTTATTGTAATTGTAATTGTAAATTTAATACTAATTGTAATGTTATTTGTAATTGTAATTATAAATTTAATACTAATTGTAATTTTATTGTTCATATTATAGTTGGAATCTCTTGGTAGAGGGGCAGAGAAGGCCTGACGGCCTTATCTCTACCAGGTTAAATAAATAAATACTACTACTACTACTACTAACAAAATAATGCATAGGTTATGTCACGGTCTTCTTGCTACAAAATATACGACGAGAAAATAGCTTTTAGATGGCAATAGAATGAATCTAGTGGGCTGTGATCGGAAACGTGAACGCCAAAGTTGAAACTTGGCCAACTCTCCGTTCCCGATCCCGGGCTCCGGCAAGCTTTTCGTTAATTGTGAATGCTCACATTTAAATGCACACATTTTAACAATTTTACCGTTTTCGTTCCGATTCTCGTTTCCGGTTTATTGTGAACCAGCCTTAATAAGCACAATGATGATGTTAAAGAATAAGGTGAATAAGAGAAAGGCGGTAATTATGACAAACAAAACTGGTGATAGTGCAAATGATGGGAAAAGTGAAGCTGTAGAGAAGGAAATTCTAATATCGTACCATCGTCATAGTTCTGTATTTCCACAGTTAACTTTAATTGTTATAATATGCTCGGCATGTGTGGGTACTGCACTATCGTTGCCACAACTGCTCTATAAATAGAACGAAATTCAAGTTTCCACGCTGCGTGCTGGACCGCCTCTCCTTTCTTCTCAAGCAATTAACTGCAGCCGAGACTCGACCCACCAGTCGCTCGCATACATGCATAGCGGATTAGCTGACCGGGCCGACGTGCATGCATAAAGAACAAGTGCGATTTATTGGGAAGAAGGCGGGCTACTCAACGACTCTTAACTCAACTTGGAATAATTAGACATCCGATGGTCAGGAAAATGTATATTTTCTAAGGATGAATGTTTCGAGGATCTAAAAGAATATACAGTATATTATAGAGCCCGGATGTTAGGCAAAATTATTTTTTTAAATAGTGTATGAATGAAAGAGCTATTAAAGATAAATATGTTTCCACACATTTGGGGACGACAGGCCCAATTTTTATTTTGCCTTTTTTGCCTATTTCACCTCCCGTTGCCTATTTTAAAGTTAAATGCCTTTTTTTTAGCCTTTTTACGACGTTATTGTACATTTTCTATATTTTTAATGCAGTTAAAATAAACCGCACATAAATTATATAAAAAAAAACAAAAAAGAACGGTTGTACAAATTAAAAATATATATTCACCTCACACAAATATTTTGTGAGAATCTAATTCTCCAGCAATACATGTGTTTCCAAGAAGTCGTAAACTTTTCTCCCTACCGATTCCATTTTTCATGTAAAGATGTTTGAACAGTATACCCTCAGTGCTCAGGTCACTTCGTGGTTTACCAGCGAAAGAAAGGGGATGAGGGAAGTATTAAAAGCACGTCTCCAGGTCCCGTTACTGTTGTCGCTTGCACGCACAAGTCACGCGTACTTCGAAGTCTCTAATCTCTTCTTACACCTCTCTTTTCGAGAAAATACACAGTCGGTTTTTCCCGATCTCTGAAAGAAAATGGAGATAGTCCTTCTGAAATAAGTTGTTTTAAGTTTGCTCCAATCACTTCAGTAGAAAAACGTTCTCTCTGACAGGCGGCTCACTATGACAGTTGGCAACTTAAAAAAGCATCTTGTTGTGAAATGTAACCAAGGAAAGTGAGTACCGTATGGGATAGTTTACTATTCGTCTATTTTTTGTCTGTTTCCATGAATAATAAATGCCCATTTCATTGCATATTTTTACTATTTTAGTGCCTATTCTAACCAAAATAAATGCCTAAACACCGTGGCTCTAATTATGACGAACCATGAAAAAGAAGCGATACAAAAAAGTTTTATAATGCTTATTTTTGCGTTGAAGGATAAATTTTCCAAATTATTTCTTCCAAAAGACAAAAGTTCCATACTACCTTTCATCCAAAACCTTTAGTTCCACAGTACCACCTTTTCCAAAATAATAAGTTCCATGAATTGTTACCAGTCGCAGACTACTTCGAACAAAATTACATTCGAGGAAGAACAGCGCGAGGGCTAAGAAAAGTAACCAATCCATGCTTCCTTCCCCAGATGTGGAACCAGTACTTTGCTGTCCGGTAAAGGCATGCAAGAACAAATAATTTGTTCCATAACAGGTTCCATCACCATCCCAGATGTTATGAATTCCTTACACATTACAAAAAGAGCAATCCGATACAGAGACGAAGTCGAATCAGTTCGATATTGGCCAGCCAATAAGGAAACCTCGGGAGAATAAGGACGAGATCATGAACAGAAGAATTTTCGGTATTGTATCTAAATTCGGCGATTATTAGGAAGAAAGAAATGTTATTGGATATCAGTGTGCCATTCGGCATATTTTCTTCTAAATTGTAAATTTTAAGTACAGCCGCTGTAATTGAATTCTGCAACTTTCATCAAAATGATTTTCCAAAAATGTACATGGATTGTGAAATTGATTGATTTGGAAAAAAACTCGTATATAGTATAAGTAAAGTCTTTTGGAAAAATTGTCCGTGACTGAATAGGTTTCTTAATCTGAAGGGATATGGACGGAAGTTGATCTCACGGTAAGACAAATGTCTCAATTCCGGTGAGAAATATGTTGAAAAATATCTCAACAATTGCTGTATCTGTTCCAATAAATATTTCCAAGACATTGTGTTTTCTTTCTGTAAACGGCCCCAGGGAAACTTATTTTACAGCCCTCGTAATTGCATTCGAGTGGCCAAATTTTGTATGAGCACTTGTTTTGACATTGTTAACATGATGGAGAAAAAAAAACTTTTTCATCTGTCCCGAAGGAAATGTTTGCTTGTGAGTCTTAGCCAGCTGAGTTACCCCGGTGGCTGCTGATATATGCATGTGAAAACTGGACTATTAACAGATTCGGTTTAAGAAATATCGAAACTGCAGAAATAAAATTCCTCAATTCAGTGTCTGGACAAGTAGCAATTAGAATATTAGATGAACTGGAAATATTTAACCTAAAGGATAAAATACAGAAACTAAAATCAATTGATATGAACATATACAAAGAGTCTCATCCCATAGAAAACCGCGCATTTTACTGAGCTATAAACCTAAAAGAAGAAAAGTATTAGCAAGATGGATGGACTCAGTTCCTTGAAGCGAAAAAAGGTCTATGGACTAATTACAGGAAGCAGAAGACGATATTTATGTGTCATAATGTTGCTTTACTTAACGTCTCTCTCAAACCACGAAAAGAAGGTAATATAGAGTTAACGGAGCAATGTTTAAATGAAAATGACAGAATAAATTGAAGTACTAAAAAAAGTCTTCCACTGACACTTTTTTCATGACATATCTCATAGCTACTACCCATCATCAAACTCTATTCTCTTTGGTAAAGAACAGTAGACAAGCTGGGCACTATAAGGCCGACATTAAGAACTTTTCACTTCTTACTCAATCTCAGAGTATTTTAGTGCCTCCATACATTGTATGATATAACCGAGACGAAATGTTCCCGCAGAAAGAATAAAGCAAAAGTTTATTCTCACAAAAAGAAAAAAGAAAAACGCTCTCAAACTGTAAAAACGAGGGAGATGTAGTTAAAATAAGTATTGCACGGTACATTAAAGTTGCATCGTATTGCCAAGATAGTTTCATTATAACACAGTCTGATTCTGCATTACCAAGGAGTAACAGTTGCCAAGTCACGAAAAGGAATCCAACATTTCTATAATATTCGCAATAATATTCTGCTTAATTCTTTTTGGAATACAAAATAGCGGTATATAGAGAAAACGATAAATGATGAATCTTCCGGCAGAAAACTGCAGTCAGAAAATGCTCACTGCAATTTATTTTTCTGAGCGTGAGTTGACGTAAAAATGTAAGCCAAGTGCAATGTACCGGGTGTTCCAAGATATCTCAAATATTTCCATTATTGTAACATTTCAATTTACATGGATGAACTTCAAAATTAGATATGCCTATATGAATGCATCGTAATTTAAATCATAAGGGATTCTCCATCAGTAACAGAATTCGACATTCTGAAAATAATGTTGTTTTCTTATGTCGGCAACTGGTCTGGTATAGTATATACAGTGTATTAATTAAGTATGGAATATTGCTAATAACTCCTTATATATTCATTTTATGAAAAAATATCAAGAACAAAATTTGTTGGAGATATCTAAAACTTATGGCTGTGGTCTTAAAAAAGCATTGATTCATGTACAGTGTGTGGCAAAAAAATAAACTTTTTTAAATGGCACTCTATATTAAATTTTACATATTTGAAATCTCCATTCAATTTTACATACAAATAGAAGTTTGACTCAGCATAAATGATGAATACTCTCTTGTAAATGTTACGGTTCTTTCATTTAACAAGAGAGTATTCACCATTTATGCTGAGTCAAACTTCTATTTGTATGTAAAATTGAATGGAGATTTCAAATATGTAAAATTTAATACAGGATGTGATTTAAAAAAGTTTATTTTTTTTTTGCCACACCCAGTACATGAATGAATACTTTTGTGAGATCACAGTCATAAGTTTTAGTTAGATATTTCCAACAACTTTTGTTTTTGTTGTTTTTCCATAAAATGAATATATAAAGAGTTATTAGCAATATTCCATACTTAATTAACACACTATATTTATTTAACCTGGTAGAGATAAGGCCATCCGCTCTACAAGGGGATTACAACTAGGCTAATGCTATGCAAACAAAAGAAATAGAACAGACAAAGCAACTTTGAATAATTTACTATTAGTGAGGAAGATAATAACAAATAAATCGCTACAACATTCAAATCTAAATGGAAGACCTCCTTTTCATACACACATTACACTATATATTTATTGGGAAGGTAGTTGGTTGTATTTTATTTGGATGGAAGCTACGAGCCGAATAAAATATGACTGTATTATTTTTAATAATTGAAACTGTAAATCAGTTACGTTAGAAGTTATATCATATTACGCTTTTCCAATATAGTGGTTCCAAATTATTCTCTTTCAAAATGACAGATACACGAGTTTTTGTGGAGATCATCTAAGTAAAAATCAATCCAGTAAAGTAACGAGGGAAACGATAAGTGTAACTCTTTCAGAATAGCTACAAGCACAAATGTTTAAAACGAAATAGTAATGAAAGAGTTAAATGTTGGTTTCTGGTATTTGTTTAAGGCTTGAGCCTGTAGTCCTGCACTTCTATTTATTTTACCGTTAAACATAAATGTGCATATCATTGAAGATCATTCCTTCCATCCTGTCGAGTCAGTCTATCAAACAGCGTCGGATTGTTTTTAAAAGAACTGAGCTTCTACAAGTGATTTTGTGCAGCATGATAAGAACTTGTTGCGATTTTTCTGGAATCTCTCTATATAAGCCTTACAGCTAGTCTTCTTCTTTGTCTTTCCAGTGATGCATTTAGTATAGACACAGTCTACTATATACAGTCGCGAAGCTTGAGGTGATTTTTTGCAAATCTCGTGATAAAGCGCTCCAAGCGGTTAGCAACTAGAAACAATAGACTGTCCACGGTCGACTTTGACTGAATCGTATTTCCATCGAGTGCCAGCTCGTTGCGTATTTGACATTGATGCTTGTGAAATGTTCGTTATTGGTTGTAATGAAAATGTTAATGGCTAAAATACAATAATTGGAATAATAATATTTTACTAGAAAAATTAAGTTTGTTTTAATGAAATTTATTGATCACGTTTTATTTTCAATTCTGGTGGGATTGTTATTGCTTAGGCCTACTTTTTTTTTTCAAAGGATATGTCTTTAATTATAGCTGTTAATTTTGTTGTTATTTTTATTTGTTACTTTATTAGAAAGGTAGAAAAAGTCTGTTACAATAAAATTTATTAATCACGTTTTATTTCAAATTCTGGTGTGATTATTATTGCTTAACCTCAACTACGTAAGCCTACACTACAAGTACCGGTACACGTACATAAGTTAATCCATTAATTCATATTTCCATTATTATTGTTGTAAAGGGAAATGCAAATTAATATTTATTGGTTTCATAGTTAATTATCGCTATAATGTTGAATGAGTGAAGCGATTATAGTAAATTTCAGTTCGTTTTGCACAAACAAAAATAATATTAACCTATTTCTTGCAGGTATCTTAGAGTTTATGGTGGAATTTAATATACTTCATTAAAATAATAAATTAACTTTATGCATTTAATATTTCAATAATGAAAGGAAGGTGTTAATTTTTCCAAAAGAACACAACGAAAGTGTAACATATTTTGTCGGCTGCTAGGAGAGAGATCTGCGATGATGAGGCGATAGTAGCGATCCTAGTGGTGGGCAACTATCCATGTTTGCATTTTTACTACATATTGAGCTTCGCGACTGTATATAGTAGATTTCAGGCGTTTCCCTGGTTCTAGATAACTTCTCCTTTTATGTCCTGTGTGTTGCCTACATTGAGGGCAGTCCGGAAACTTACTGATTGCCCATTTTAAATAAAACGTTATCACATTATCGTTATATTTAATCCTATGTCATTTAAAATGTAAAATAAACCATTACACAGTTAAGTGTGGCTATGAGAACAACGCCTGTAAGTACTCTGAAACCATGAATGAATATTTACATACACAGCGATAATATATATGGCATATCGTCATATTTTCCACAGAACTTTTATAGAATTCTAGAACTTCCGACTATTAATAATGTATAACCGCTACAGATATGTTTCTGGTTAACGCGTGAATTATATCTCCCCGCAAACAGAATCAGTAGACTCTCGAACCCAGATCGATAGCATGCAGAATCTGCGGTACAAAAACATCGCCACTCATGCGGTCTTAAAAAAATGTTACTAACACCAGTTCGATAAAATATTTATTTGCAGTCCCCAGGTTGCAATGCGGCTCTGGCAATCTTGGTTTCGAGGTTTAGGTTCATTTCCCACATGAAACATAAATAGATGTGGTTAATTTTTCTGTGCCACACATAATCAGCATTATCATCCCATTGACCATATATTGCGGATCGCTTATGACGATTCTCTTATCTGGTCAGGACCATTAAAACAGCGTGATAATGCATCATTCTATATGTTGCATTAGATTGCAAGCCCAAACTCAGTCCAGAAATCCAATACCAGAACGGGAAAAAAATATATATTGTGTTATAAAAAGCAATTCGTTTGTTAAGCTCCTTTAGTGGACCTTGAATCTCGGAGTAAGAAAAATGACCTGCTTGCTTGGGGCTTACGTATTTAGTCAACAATTTCGCAATTCTCTCCACTTTATCATTCATTCATTCGAGTCCTATCATATTTCAGTTAACTTGCGACTTTTATCAGTAGCGGCATGTGATTTTTTAAAACTGGGTTTTTTTTACGACGCTTTATCAACTGCGACGATTATCTAGCATCTGAGTGAGATGAAGGTGATAACCAGGGAAAGGATTTATATGTAAATACATATTTACTTATAAAGCTAATATAATTTATATTTTGCATTATCTTTATGTTTCACAATGTGTAGGGTTGAAAAATCCTACTTTTATTTTCCATATTTTTCCATATTTTAGAGTTTAGTACATATTTTCGTTAATTTCCATATATTTTCCATATTTCATATAAAACAGTCCATATTATATTAGGTTTAACAATAAAACAAAACAAAATTCCATTAACTTTTAAAAATACATTTCAACAATAGAGATTTAAACACATGTTCAGTAATCCCTTTAACATCAGAGTTATTTGAAAATTAGCAGTCCTATCAACAATGGGAAAGTAAGTTACAAAACTGTATTAATTTAATTTAAAATTTTTAACAGACTTCAGTTGTGCAGCTCAACAGTTAAATGCCAGTCAGAGTACACATAGGTTCAGTTTTGTAAATCATACTATAAAGACGGTAAATATGCCAAAAGTACGTCATTCAGTCAATTTAAAATCAAAACTAACAAGTTACATTTCAGAATTTAAAGAAGATGGTTTATCAACTGACAATAAAATATTATTTTGTAATTTGTGTCAGTGTGCAGTATCATCTACACAAAAGTTACTGGTGCAACAACACATTACAACTAGTAAACATCAGGCCAACAAACAACTAAATTCCAAGCAGAGACAATTGTTTTTAACACAACCAACAACATCGAATGTAAGATCTGAGTTTAACATCGACCTGTGCCGTTCTCTCATCTCTGCTGATATTCCTCTCTACAAACTAAAGAATAAGGTCTTCAGGGAATTCCTTGAAAAATATACTCAACATACAATCCCGGATGAGTCAACACTTAGGAAGACGTATGCTCCATCCATCTACGATGAGACAATACAGAAGATAAGAGATGAAATTAAAGATAGTTCAATTTGGGTTTCCATTGATGAGACTCCCGACAAAGAAGGTAGACTTGTTGGTAATGTAGTTATCGGTTTGTTAAGTGAACAATATTCTGAACGAATTCTTTTACATTGTGATGTTCTAGAAAAGTGCAATAACAAAACTATAGTTAAACTGTTCAACGAAGCTATGGGTATCCTGTGGCCAAAGGGTATTATGTACGATAATGTGTTATTCTTTATTAGCGATGCTGCCCCTTATATGGTCAAAGCTGGACAAGCATTATCTGTTGTATATCCTAAATTGACTCATTTTACTTGTGTGGCGCATGCATTTCATCGTGTGGCAGAAGTGGTCAGAGACAATTTCCCTAAAGTAGATTTGTTGATTTCATCAGTGAAAAAAGTATTTCTCAAAGCTCCCAGTAGAGTTAACGTGTTGAAAGAAATGTACCCTGAAATTCCATTGCCACCAAAGCCAATTTTAACTAGATGGGGTACATGGCTAGAAGCAGTTGAATATTATGCCGAACATATAGACTCTATTAACAATGTTCTCCTTGCATTGGACTCTGAAGATGCAGTCTCAATTGATACTGCGAAAACAGTTACCTGTGACATAAGTGTGAAGAATGACTTAGCTCACATTCAGCATACATTTTCATGCATCATAAAAACGCTCAAAAGTCTCCAAAATAGGCACCTTTCACTATCTGAAAGTTTTGAAATTATAAATAGTACTGTGGAACAACTGAATCGTGGTAGAGGTAAAGTTGCAGATGCAGTAAGAGCTAAGGTGGACACTGTACTTTCAAAAAACCCTGGATATGAAGAACTACAAAAGGTTGTTGCTGTGATGAGTGGTGAATCAACAGTGAAGATTAACTTGGACTTATCCCCAGCAGACATTGTGAAATTGAATTATGTACCAGTTACTTCTTGTGACGTCGAACGCTCTTTTAGTCAGTATAAATCTATCCTCAGAGACAATAGAAGAAGATTCACTTTTCAGCACTTGAAAGAAATGTTTGTAACCTATTGTTATGGTAACAGACAATAAAAATTGTGTTTTGTTGAAACTACATTGGAAGATAAGGTACGTCCATTATATTTTTTGTTTAGTTTGATTAAAATGTACCAATATTTAACGTACATAGTCATTTTTTTATAATTTTAAGTCCATATTTAATTCCATATTTTGGTAAAAATCCATATTTAATTCCATATTTTGGTAAAAATAACTACATATATATTTACATATTTCATATATTTTTAGTCCATATAAATCCGTTCCCTGGTGATAACAATTAATATTAGAGGAGAAAAATTCGCTCCGGCGCCGCGGATCGCACTCGGGTACTTGGTTCTACGTACCAAGCGCTCTCACCATTGAGCTACACCGAAGTCCAATCCACAGCACCGGATCGAACCCCTCTCCTCCAGTGTTTTTTTCCCTTTGTGGCCTGACTCCAAGTTGGGCATCTATGTTGACATTTTATATTAGGCCTAAGTCAACTGCCATTATACAAGGAGCGCACTCAGTTCAGTGATTTGGTGGCTGGGATTCCACAGCAATATGCACAGTAATCTGTACAGTAATATGCACTGTTGCTCGAAGAATCTACGTAAAAATTATTATTTTTGGATCGAACCCGGGTCCTTGGTTCTACGTACCAAGCGCTCTCACCATTGAGCTACGCCGAAGTCCAATCCACAGCAACGGATCGATCCCCTCTCCTACAGTGTTTTTTTTTTTTTTTTTTTTCCTTTTGTGGCCTGACTCTAAGTTGGACATCTATGTTGACATTTTACATTAAGTCAAATGCCATTATACAAGGAGCGCACTCATTTTGCACAGTAATCTGTACAGTAATATGCACTGTTGCTCGAAAAATCTACGTAAAGATTATTATTTTTTGGTCCTACAGAATACATCTGTTATGGTAACAATTAATATTACTGTGCATATTACTGTGGAATCCCGGCCACCAAGTCACTCAACTGAGTGCGCTCCTTGTATAAAGGCAGTTGACTTAATATAAAATGTCAACATAGATTCCCAACTTGGAGTCAGGCCAAAAGGGGGAAAAAAACACTGGAGGAGAGGGGTTCGATCCGGTGCTGTGAATTGGACTTCGGCATAGCTCAATTGTGAGAGCGCTGGGTACGTAGAACCAAGTACCCGGGTTCGATCCCCGGCGCCGGAGCGAATTTTTCTCCTCTAATATTAATTGTTACCATAACAGATGTATTCTGTAGGACCAAAATATAATAATCTTTACATGAAGGCGATAGTGTCGGCGAAATGAGTCCAGTGTCCAGCGCCGAAAGTTACCCAACATTTGCTGTTAGTAGGTGAGGGAAAATTTCGGAAAAAATAAAAACTATCAGGATATGTGGAAGAAGTATCTTACATATTAAAATTGTAATTTACGGAAAAATAACACAGCAAAAAAATAAATCCCATTTTGTTTAATTAGGAATTGTAATCTTATTTGCCAGGAAAGGCGAGTATGAAAAATTACAAAATTATTATAAAATGGATTGTATAATAAAGCGTTACTCTGGTAAAAAAGACTGATTACAAATAACAAAAATTTCGGTTACATAACTCTTACTCAAAACCAAATCTACTATATGGTAGTGATGTATGGGTATTAATAAGTAAGAGGGATAGACAAGGGTTAGAATAGGCACAAATTATATTTTTACAACCATTATTTTATTTTGCAAGAATGGATTATCAGAGAAATGTCGAAATTAAAAACATAAGACCTAGTAAAAGATAATATGGGAACGTACCATCAAAATTGGCAAAGTCACCTGAAAATAATGGATAGAAAAGAGAGATCTGGGACGCCTTCGAGAAAGATGAAAGGGTCAAGACGAACTTCATGAGAAGTGTAATTGTCACTGGATGCGCTAGGCTCATATCTCTCGATGTCCGCCGAGAGTCCAACTAATAGACTACAGTAACAGCAATATAAACAAATTGGAATTTAATCTATGTGTAACTGAAGTGAGCTAAATGTGTATGTGTCCACTGGTAACCACACGTACGCAGTTTAAACAATGGGATTTGAAGCTTTTGAACGTATGAAATTGCGTTTCATAGTAGATTCTGGTATTTACTGCGATACTGTTAATAGTTTCAACCACTGGTTCAAGTGTAGCTAGTCTGGCATCGAAACAACATCGAGTAAAATGACTGAAAACATTGATAAAGTCAAATATCTTCACGGCCTTAAATCAGTTTGATGAGCCACACGTTTTGGGATGTAATGGACCATCACGAAGTGAAAGCGAGTGAAAAGTTGCCGCGACCATTGCAATGATGTGGATACATTAAAGGTGACGAGTAGAGCTCATACGACACAATTTAAGGCTGTGAATGGGATAATGTCGACATTAATCACGAAAGATGGCGTCAAAAACAACAGCCGAGCGAACTTCTCGGTGGCGCTATCTGCACGTACAGAAGAGTAATCCAATAGTAGTCCATCAAGACTGATCAACCGTTGTCCGGACCTAAAAGATATCAGGACAGCACATCGAATTTGATCACAAACGTTTCGTCTTCTTCGCGGCTATAATATTTGAAGGATTCAGACCCGTAGTGGGCCAAGCGCCATATTTTAAAAACGGAGAAAACAAAGATTGAAATTAAGTGAATGCCATAATTCAATGAAACATATAGCAAGTAATATATAGTATGCACATTAAAACTAAATGATATATCAATCTTAGCCAACGGCATGGCTCTTGCCTGCCGGTCTGAAGTTGGGTTCGGGCGCGGGTTCGATCCCCGCTTGGGCTGATTATCTGGTTGAGCTTTTTCCGAGGTTTTCCCCAACTGTAATGTGAATGCACGGTAATCTATGGCGAATCCTCGGTCTCATTTCGCCAAATATCATCTCGCTATCACCAATTTCATCGACGCTAAATAACCTAGTAGTTGATACAGCGTCGTTAAATAATCAACTAAAATAAAATAAAAATATATCAATCTTCATTAAACTACGGTATTCAGAGCCATAGTGGGCCAAGAGCCATATATTAAAAACGGAGAAAACAAAGGTTAAAATTAAGTCAATGCCATAATTCAATGAAACATATAGCAAGTAATATAAAGTATGCACATTAAAACTAAATTATATGTCAATCTTCATTAAACTATGGTTTTCAGAGCCATAGTGGGCCAAGTGCCATATATTAAAACGGAGAAAACAAGGGCTAAATTTTTTAGTAGGTTATTTTTATGACGCTTTATCAACAGCTTAGGTTATTTAGCGTCTGAATGAGATGAAGGTGATAATGCCGGTGAAATGAGTCCGGGGTCCAGCACCGAAAGTTACCCAGCATTTGCTCATATTGGGTTGAGGGAAAACCCCGGAAAAACCTCAACCAGGTAACTTGTCCCGACCGGGAATCGAACCCGGGCCACCTGGTTTCGCGGCCAGACGCGCTAACCGTTACTCCAAAGGTGTGGACAAGAAAGGCTAAAATTAAGTGATTCTCATAATTTAATGAAACACATAGCAAGTGATATAAAGTAAGCACATTATAACTATATATGTCTATCTTCATTAAACTATGGTATTCACTTATTTTTAACCCTTGCTTCCTCTGTTTTCAATAAATGGCGCTTGGCCCACTATGGCTCTGTACCCTTCATTTTATCTAGGCGCATGTAATTTTTTAGTTATAACTAACAGCGACTGAGTCTTAACAATACAACTAGGCAACGTTGCCTAGGTGTGAATTCCTCGTGTTGTTCTGGGAGGCTAAAAAGCCGCGACCTCCATGAAGTAAGTCGCATTAAAAGGAGTGAAGTATTGCAAGTGCTGATGATATTTTGATGGGTCTGGAAAAGATATAAAAATTAATATAGTCATAATTTTACTAGTTACAGTTCTCTGTTAATGTTCATATTGGATAGTAAAGTATGATATAAAAATCTGACAGTCCGACGGTACACTAGCGTTCAAAGATATCGACTTACAGTTTTCTAATATCATAAGCGAATTTTCTAACAAGAGATATGTTCAAGCAATGATAACAGTCGGACTTGTCTAATTCGAACGTTTTAATTCGAAATCGTGAATAATTCGAACTCTTCGGCGGGTCCTTTTACATTCATACACAACGCAATGTTTAAAACATCCTCTGCAATTTGATATTTTTTTTTTGATAATTAGAAGTGAAAACTAACGAAATTCAGTTCCAAAATTACGAAAATCAGCCCGTCATATAGCGCAAGCAGACTGTAGCCCAAAAGAAGGACGGTCAAATCAACCCCACAAATCATTGCCTACAATCGCCCGGCCATGATTGATATCCAAGAATTGAGGTGTTATGTCAGACAAGAAAAATGTGAGTGAATAATTTTCTAATCGTTTTGCATGATTCAAAGACTAAAAATGTTAAAAACAAAAGTATCGATCATTTATAAATAAAAACTCTGAATGTCCTGTATTTTGACAATAATGTACAAAATCTTGAATAAATAATTTTGTTCTTACTGCAATGCACTGAATTTATACAAGAGCTTCCTGGCACGATTCCCATGATGGCTCCATAAATTTACCTGACAGGTTTGAACCATTCCCCCGAAATAGGTTAGTACTCGTATATTTGAATCAAAGTGCCTTTGTCGTAGAAAGTAAGAAAATAATTCAAACTTGTGTAATTTATTTGGATAATTCAATTTTCTTTAATGATTCCTTCAACTTCGAATTAACAAAGTCTGTATATAGAAATGAATAAACTTTGAAATAGTTCCGCCTATTCTCAATAGGTAACACTACTGTCATATTACGAGCTACCGGCGCAGCTCAGTCGGCAGAGGCGCTTGCCTTCTGATCCGGAGCTACCCTTGGGCGTGGATTCGATTTCCGCTTGGGCTGGTCGAGTTTTTCCGAGGTTTTCCCCAACCGTAAGGCAAATGTCAGGTAATCAATGATGAATTCTCGGCCCCATCCACTCAAATACCATCTCACTATCACAAATTTCATCGATGCAAAATAACCTACTCGTTGATACAACGTTGTTAAATAAGAATAATTTAAGGAATTTTAAACTGCTGGTGAGGCATTCAATGAGATTAATGCTTGATTATAAGTTATAAATATAAATGACACTCGGGAGGAAATTAAACGCAGAATAAATATGGGAAATACCTGTTATTATTCGGTTGAGGAGCTTTTATCACCCACACTGCTGTCAAAAAAAAACTGAAAGTTATAAATTATAATTTATAAAACAGTTATATTACCGGTTGTTCTGTATGGTTGTGAAACTTGGACTCTCACTTTGAGAAACAGAGATTAAGGGTGTTTGAGAATAAGATTCTTAGGAAAATATCTGGGGCTAAGAGGGATGAAGTTGCAGGAGAATGGAGAAAGTTACACAACGCAGAACTGCACGCATTGCATTCTTCACCTGATATAATTGTTCTTTAACAGTCATGTTGAAGTTAAAATTCAGATAAGTTGAATAATATATAAGAAAAATTATATTACAATTTCAGTCAACAACTTATCAGATTGGTACAAAAACAAGTTTTGTTACAATGATCATATTATAATTATAGGTCTGAACGTCAAAAGTGATACCAACAAGGCATCATTTGTGAAGCAACTAGATCAGGAGATAAAAGGGTAGGGTGACCAGTTCCTTTCCCCCTTCATTGCATGCATCGCCGACTAGTTAAATATTACACTAGTCACACTTCAGATGCATACATACAATGAGGGGCTCACAACCAGAGTGGACCACGTCCACCAGTGGTCAGTTTGTGGATTAATACAATCTCGGATGAAAAAAACTTATAGGCCTATTTATTCATTGCCATAACAAACAAATTCCATAACTCATTTGTTACTCCACAGAGGGCAGCATTTCCTATGGAAGGTGAAGGTTGCTAAGCGTGAGCCAGGAATTTTAAGCCTCAATATCTCAGAACTATTCCAGATGGACTTGTTCCACTCTGGTTGTGAACCCCTCTTATTCTTCCTCTAACCCTAGATCATATATGTAACAGATAACTCCTCGCTACGTTAAAATCGGCAGCACTTTGAAGAGAACAACCGCCAGGATCGCCACCCGTCTGCCGTAAACGAACACGAGATGGCAGCACAGTCGCTAATGCAATTCAAATGGGAATTATGACGTGACTCCTTATGTAATAACTAGATGGCAGCGTAGTAAACCTGACAAAAGTTGTTAACCTCAAAGCCTATAAGCCCGACATATCTGTTACATATATGATCTAGGCTCTAACACATATCGTCAAGTGAGATGTTCTGCCTGATAATAAATGTAAATAGCCAGAACCTCAATCAGAGGACCTGGCATAATTAGGAACATAAAATCCAGACATTTGAGATGGGCAGGGTAAATAGCACGTATGAGGGAATCCAGAAATGCATATTGAGTGTCAGTTGGGAGACCGGAGGGAAAAATACCTTTGGGGAGGCCGAGACGTAGGTGAGAGGATAATATTAAAATGTATTTGAGGGAGGTGGGATATGATGATAGAGACTGGATTAATCTTGCAGAGTAGGGACCGATGGCGGACTTATGTGAGGACGACAATGACCCTCCGGATTCCTTAAAAGCCGTAAGTAAGTAAGTAATAAAAAGTAAAAGGAATATAAAAATGATAACGCTGAAGGTACTGGAAGGAAAGTGGTCTCTCTTTTTAACAAGAAATTTACAATATGTACCGAATGTGGAATTCATGTCCCTCTGTCCAGCATCAGCCAGCTGGTTAAGTAGAGGATAACCGTAATATTAGCTACAGGTCTCTCTGTCACACAGCTTATAACGTTGTGTGCTTAAAGTTTTGAACAGAACGTCGGAAATTAGCACATATACAGAGACATGGGAAGGTGCTAATAATTTACGACTGTCCTAATGGGACTGAAATCGGGTGTGGAGGATGTACAACGCCTCCAGATCCAATCTCTAACTCTCAATTCTTGAGCCGGCAGGTAGGGACGGCTCAATTGTTGAGGCTGTATTACCCGATGGCTGACCGCACATGACCCTAATGAATTCGGCAAAGTCGATACAGCGGCCAGCCGGGCGGACAAAATCTACTGCGAAATCACGAGAGAAGCTCCCCTCCCCATTTCGAGATCGCGATGCCAAATGAGAGAATAACTGTCTAGCACATATTCGTATCGTAAGTTAAACGATTTGTAGAAGGCATTTTACAAATGCTTCTTCCTTCCATATTTATTTATAAATTCACTTTCAGGATGTTATAGGATGTTTACTAGTAACTCTTTTGCTTATCGATCTTTCAAAAAACTTACGCTTGAGTACTATGTTCTGGCAACAGAAACATTTAACATAAACGTCTTACGCTTACAGGAGTAATTTAATATCGGAACTTGTTGCCATTATTTCGAAAATTGAATATTTTTAAACAGTTATACAAAAAAGTCTACCGGATATTTCTCTAACGTTTAGAAGTTCTAATACAAAGAAATTTAATTTTGCTGGATTCTATTTCCAAGCGGAAGTTTTGAAATGAGTTAAAATGGCTTACAAAAATTGAGAATAGTAAAATTAAAAATTTTCAGCGTATCATCTTAAAATTATAAATTGCTTGATGATAGAAAACATTACGAAAATAGGAAAGATTGGAGATTAATGGGTTTTCAGTGAAAGACCTGCTCTTGGGCAGAACACTATAAATGTATGAACATATAAAAGCTTATATGCTAACAATGAAGCTTTGAAACCTATAATAACATCCAAAGTTCATTCAAAATGGCAGTTGAAAGATTTCTGGATACATGTAGTCTATAACTTATCCTACTTAAATACATCAATGCTAGTGGGTAAGAAGAAGAAGAAGAAGAACTTAATATGACTATGACGTACTACGTATTTCAAATTAATATAGTAAATTTAAAATATATGATGAAAAGAAAAAAGATAAATATTGCATAAATGTCCAGTGTAGTAATATATACGTAGGGGAGAGTTGGGTAGTATCGGACATCGGGTAATATCGGACAGTGAGTTTCTTTCATCTACAACCAGATGATAGTACCTGAATGACATGGTTACGTTTCTGTGATGTCGCATACAGTTAGCTACGTAACCACGTCATTCAGGTACTACCATCTGTGATAGATGAAAGAAACGCACTGTCCGATATTACCCGATGTCCGATACTACCCAACCCTTCCCTAAGTGTTCTGTCCATGGGCAGGTCTCTCACTTCAACCCCACCATTCTCCAATCTTTCCTATTTTCTGCCTTCCTGTTAGTCTCCGCATATGATCCAATGTGTCCTTCCCCAGCATCCCTCTCCAAGGACATCCGAAAGGGGGGACAGTTTATGTCCGGAATCTTTTACTCATCATTTACGTAAAGATTATTATTTTTTGGTTCTACATAATATATCTGTTATGGTAATAATTAATATATATTAATTAAGACTCATCATGCCATGTTTGCAGTTTTTCTTGGGAAGGATAAATGCAGTAGCTTCCCGTTGCTTTCCGCACACCACTCTCTCTTTCACATCTTAAAAGATCCCAGGCGGCCCAGCGTGGAGGTGAAGAGAGTGGATTTGACTAATTGGGCTCTCCGGACTTCACCGAATAGTCGATACAATATCAGATTCTTGTGACGGCGTAACCGCAAGTAAAATTCGGAATCGTTATTCTCCATGTCAATGAAGAAGACATACCGTACTATAAAGTTGAAAAATTCTATATGATTCTCAGTTTATAATTACGCAACCCGGCCATTTTAAAATGTGCAAAAAAATATTATATAATGAATTTCCACGAATAGAAGAGACACAGTATTACATCTGCATAAATTTTCACGGTATTCCCTTATTTAATTAAACATTATTCATTAAAATATGAGCGAACACACATGAAAATCATACTGAAATGATATCAGTGTAGATAAGTTTTTAATGTGTACAAATAAACTACAATACAATATGTTGCTATGGAAATACAAAGCAAGGGAAGCAAATTTATTACTAAAACTTTCGATTGCAATAAATGGATAACAGATAAAGGTTTTATTAATTGCAGCAAAAGTCACTGTACATGAACACATGAACGGCTCATGATATAACTGTTCCAGCAATTTAAATTGTAACTTATCTGAACAGATAAACTTTTAACTTAATTTAGTATAATAAATGAGTGTGTAATATCTATGCGCGGCAGAAGTGAAAATTCTTAATCTGTAAATGTGTATTATTTCTTTAATGTCCATGCAATAAGAGACGATAAATTAGGTTCAAATTTAACGCTTTTATAGTAAATAATCTTCAGAATTAAAAAAAAAATAACAATTCCTCGCAATGAAGTCTCTCATCAGTCTGAATCTACTCTTCTTCGTTTTTGACTCAATTTTCGGCGGTTCATTTTCAAGATTCCTTTTACACCACAATCTCGTTCATTAAGTCCCTAACTTAAGCTTGTTTTGTACCAAGAACCTTCTCAACAATGTAGGCCTAATTTCACTCACAATTTTCCACTGTATAACGTCACAACATAACACAGAAGTTATATCGAAATTTTGCCAACTTTGAAGAATCGAGCAGAGTATGTAGATTTGAATACTTGACAAATACAGTATGTTACAGTTTTATGATAAAAACTTCAAAACATCTGGAAATGACGCAGAGGTGTCAATAAACTTAGATTCAGGAGTCGGTGCAAATATGAGAGTTTTATTTGCTTACTCCTCTGTATAGGTAAATTTTTCTGTAGGAATTTAATAAAATTTACCTTCTCAGAATGTGTGTGATGCAGTAGTACCACAGTCTAATACATACAGTCGCGAAGCTTGAGTTATCGAGGGTACTAGAAATAACAGACTGTGTAGGTACTATTTGGCATTGTCTGTGATGAGGCAATATTAGCGATCCTAGTGGTTAGGAACTATCTATGGATGCATATTTACTACGTATTCAGCTTCATGCCTGTATATACTAGAGTACAGTATAGGTTATAAATGAACATTCTGGATTAAAGAAAAATAGTGACAGAAGTAGAGAACATTTTGAGGAATTCTGTCACGAGACGGTTTTAGTTCACCAAAATTTTCGCTTGTAGGCCTACTCGTCAGAATTTTAACATGGGTTAGTCCTTCGACTAACGATTCGTTCTTACTTCCTGGCGATAAGAGAAAACTGGAGGCCTGAAACAATGTTTATATTATTCTGTTTGATACGGCGCAACTAACTGGATATATCAACAAAAGCCGATAACTATGAGAGTTTGAAATCTCGTCAAGTTAATGGATGCCAATAAATAGTCTATACCATTTCGCGAAAATTGCTGGAGCAGTTTGTAAGCTTAGCTTGCTGAATTAATATGTTATTGTTACATAGAACACACAAAGTTGTTTGCAACGAATTCCAGTTAATGCAGAATTAGTTAAAGGGGTTTAAAACCAACCCATATGTGTTCAATATAATTAATAACGCGTATCAAATTGACGCTAGCATTCTGTCTATTTGCATGCCATAACAAAACCATTCCACATTCAGTGGCGGCAGGTAAAATCCTGTCTGGAACTTACATAACACACACAAGATAGAGCCAGTATTCGAAACGTTAAGATTTACTTCTTCGATCATCTATAAAATGCACCACTGCTTTCACTTTAATTTAAATCAGGCACACGGATAACGTACACATAACGATGTACACAAATGGACAGAACGAAGGAAAACAGATCTAGATGAATAGGGTAAAGGTTGGTAAATTGTGATAGGATTAATATTGTGATAGTTCTTTTTGAGAATTTATTACAATTTTACTGAGTGAGAGAAGGACTAGTTTTGTGCAGAAACTTGTCCACGAACATTCCCTTAATACGTTGACGCAAAAACTGATCTTCGTCTCGCTCAGTAAAATTGTAATAAGTTCTCAAAAATCACTATCACAATATTGCCAATCTTTATACTATATGGGAATATACAGGATTTGAGATAAAAGCACGTCAAAACTTTAGGGAAATATTCCTCACATGTAGAGGATGAAAATATGTAATATGATCATTGATCCGGAAACATTTTATTTTCTTGTCAGATTTATTTTTCTACAACTCTGATTACATTGCCCAAGCACAAGCTAGTCAGCGTGGAATGCCATCAAAGCTATTGTGTAATAACAACTTCACAACAGAACAATCTGATTACATGTAGACACTCTTCTTTACCTTTGGTTAGAATGTAATTACAAATGGGTGTAAGATAGGGTGGGCGTTATGTATCGTACATTGTTCCTGTGTCTTTTCCATAGTTCTGATGTTCGGTATAGAGTGTAAAGTATACGATAATTGTGACGGTATTCCACACAAAAACAAAATAATCTACACATGCACATCGTATGCAGAGTTTAGAAAAAGAGCTCTAACAAGAAAATAATACAGCTTCTACCAGAAGTATAAGGACACCTCTTCAAAAGTGATGTTTCACTCCTATACTTATGTGAAACCTCCTGATCTTAAGAGAGGGAACAAATGCCTGTAAAAGTGAAGTTTTTACTTTGAATCCAATCTCTCTATCTTTCAAACTGTGGATTATAGCCTATAATAATTTTTTTTGTTATGAAAACTTATTAAAAATTGCATTTTTTGTAGAAAAAAATAAGTAATTACTCCAGAATGAGTGCATTTAGATAAATGAATTTTGGGATAAAGTTAGACATATCTGAAATATTTCTTGAGGAATTATCACTTTTTATTTTAAAAATCTGTGACAGCTCGCTCACGCATTGTAATCAATATTTGTTCTTTCTTCTATTTACGAAAAATTGCCAGTTTTTTTTTTTAATTCTCTTGAGTTTGAAATTCGCGGTAAATTAACCAGGGACAGCCACTGTCAATTACATCATAACACTGGGAATTGGTAAAAAAATTGTCAATCAGCTTGTTCCCTCCATTTTTAGTAGAAGTTTGTTACAAGTGTGGAAAGATTAGATTTATTCCTTGAAAACAAGTGAAAATGGGTCGAAATTCAGTGAGTATGGACATGAAGTGATATTATTGCAACGTGAAAGAATGACTTCTTGTTTAGCTTTACTTTGTGTATAGTATATTTATTTCTGTTTATTTATATTATTGTATTTATATTCTTGGTGTTGTGGAAGAGAAGGCCTGATGGCCTTAACTACACTAGAATAAATAAATAAATAAGTAAATAAATAAATAAATAACAAGACAATATCTATCTCAAAATTCATTGATATAAGTGCATCCATTCTGCAGCAATTAATTTTTTCCTATAAAAATGCAATTTTTCAATCAGTTTCCATAACAAAAATTGTTATATAATCCAGAGTTTGAAAGAGAGAGAGATTGAATTTAAACTAAATCTTCATTTTTCACAGGCATTTGCTCCCTATATAAAGATCACAGGGTTTGACATAAGTATAAAGTCAGGAGTGAAATATCAATTTTGAAGAGGTGTTCTTAAACTTTTGATAGAAGCTTTAAACTACTTCCGGACCCATGCTCATGTAACATATTTCCATCCTCTACACGTGAGGAATGTTTCCTAAAGTTCTGATATAGCCTATCTACTTGTTACACCCTGTATGTTGTTCCCTTTATGAAAATTAGTTTCCGAGTTCAATCATCATTCGCGTTGTTTAACTAAGCATAGATCTTCTGAAATTTTATTTATTTTATTAGCCACAAATCTGTACTGCCTTTACGAATTTTTATTTTACCTTTTCTGTAACACAAACGATTCGCGGACAGCAATTTGAGAACCTCAACTATTCACAAATTAGTTACAGTCATGCAAAGTATGAAGTAGACTTCAGCCGCATAATTACGAAGTGCCATTAGTCACGACCAAACAAGTGAATGCGAGAGATGCGTTTTTGTCTTGGGCGGCCGTTGCTGTGGAGACCAACTTGCGAGAGTCTTGCATTGAGTATTATTTTTTCCACTCGCGTAGAGTACAAGACTGGAAACACATTGGATAGATGGGAGTGATTTTTTTTCTTCCTCAAGCATTTTTCGTTCTTTTCATCGTACATTTACAGGGCAGACACGGAACGATAGCTGCAAGCAGTGGCGGACTGGCAGTTACATTACGATATCAGAAATCTCATTCAACAGAATCAGTATTTCTATTACTTTAAATTACGGAGTACAGGAACTTCATTATAACAGAACACTATTCCAAAGAATACTTATATTAAGACCCTACTCGAGAATAAATTAGGATGTATTGACGGTGTGCAGAGATGTACATTCCCAAGAAAATACGTACAAATTTTAAACTAAAACTTTTTCTCGTCTTTTTCTTCAACAGAGTTTCACGTCTCAATACAGAAGTTGAAGCAAAAGTCATTATCCATTTCAACAACAGTTGAGGACTTGAAGCAATCATTGAAAAGTTTCTGAATAAATTTGTTCGGGTAAGATACTGTGCGGAAATGTAGGTAGGCCTACGTTCCAATGTGAATTTTAGCCTACCACTCAGGCCGTCCGGATTAAAGTCGCAAATAGGCCCAATCCATACTGAGACTTGTTTGGAGGACAAGATCGCAGTGGGGGGTTTTCTCGGGGTTCTCCCGTTTCGCCATATCAGACATCGTCATTCCGACCAATCTCTTCTCCTCAATCATTCAATAGAATTTCCAGAACGACGGCTGGCGAAGCAATGGGATAGTTGTCTAGGAACGTGTGCGGTTGGCTGCTCGAAACTTGTATACTTACCGAACCTTAGTGTAGTCAGCCGGAATTGATTGGAAATTCATCTATCTGGAGGACAAGAGTAATATATCTTTTAGGTCGTAGCGCACGCACGCGCGCACGCACACACACACACACAAACACACACACAAAAGACACACACAAAAACAAACAAAACCACACATAACACGCACAAAAAACACACAAACACACACAACACACAAAAACACACACAAACACACACAAAAAAACATACACACATGTAAAAGTAAAAGAGGGTCAGACGAGAGGTTAAGGCCGCCATCTTTACAGACAGTCGGCATTTAATGGCAGTAGGGATGTCAGTCCTACGTGCCCGCTGCCTTTACCCGCAAGGAAATGTCCCTGATACTCATTTCTGTTAGAGGCTGAGTGGACGCCAGGGCCATAGTGCGGCTGAAAGGATTAGATCAATGGAAAAATCCCTAACCCCATCGGGAATCGAACCCGCGACCTTCCGGCTGTGTAGTATTACGACGCTACCGCGCGCCCCATAGGTACACAGCCTACATTATAGGCCTATTGCATTACTTGTTTTATTGTTCCAGATTTTCTTCAGCGATGTAGGCTATCAATTCGGAAGGAAAACAATTTATTTGGTAGGAATAAACAATAACAATCGGTAGTTACTTTTGACACATTCTGTAGATATCCCATTCTTAATTCTGCTTTTTTTAAACGTTCTCTTTATTCTTTTACTCCTTTATTTATTTTGATTCGTGTTCATTTTCCTGTTATTTCTTTTTATTTCTATCTGTCTTTATGTCTTTGTTTTTGGTATTTATGGATGAACTGTATCATTCTGGTGCTTACTTTTTATTCTTTGCATTTCTCATTTCACAAATTTTTCTTCCTATTCATTTCTACTCTTCCTTATATTTCATCTTCTATTTCTTCTTCATTTACTCACTTTATTTCCGTTAGTCTTCATTTCATACATTCTTCCTTCCTTTTCTCTTAGTATTTGTAATCAGCAATGCTATCTTCCTTTATTATTTTGTTGTTTGCTTCCCTTTACTTCCGCATTTTGTATCACTCTTTAATTTTTCCCTTTTTCTCTTTCCTTCCTTAATGTTCTTTTTACCTCTACGTTTACGTGCTTTTCTCCTACGTATCTCTCATTTGTTTTGCTCCTTTCCTTGTGGACTCATTCACTGAGTCCATTTCTTTTCACTGTCTCTCCTTTTAATCTCCATTTTTATTTAATTTTTTTCTCAATATGACGTGCGACTTACTTCAAATAAATAATTCAACCTGTTATAGATCGAATCCCTATTCTATTGATATGGAGTGATTTTATACTTTAAAAAGTTTTAATTGGATCATAAGTTTCTTAATCCTACGAAGGTTGGATTTCTTGATACTACAATAGATATATCTACAACAGTGGGGGTTATCTTGTCATGTCATAAATTGAAACAACACACAAAGAATATAAGAACAGGGAACAAACATTAATTTTATGTGAGAGAAGCATAAATCTTCATTTTTCTGTCCGGAATCAAACCCAAGCCCATTTAATTTGTAGCCTGGTAATCAATTACTAAACAGAATAGAAGTTTTAATATTTATTATTCTAGTACAGTATCTAAACTATGCTCTCTCTCAATGGAGAACTCTGTGGGCACATAACAGGAAGAGGACGTCGTAAATATGTTTAAAAGAAGAAGACATCGTCGTAAAATCTCAGTCAAGAAATTTCTTTTATTTGCCTGGGAAGCGAACCAACAACCACTGTTGCATGATGACAGCTACAACGAATGGGAGTATCCGCAATTCCCATGAGAGATGGGCGGGTCTCGAACCTGAACCTGCTTAATGCTGGGTGGCGTGAGTGGGAAGAGGCTGTGAGAAAACAGCTGAAAGATAGCGCGCGAAACCGGCGACTGCAGCGCCATTGCAACAGAGGAATTCGCCTCGTTTCCGATTCGAGGGGTTAAAATAAAAGTGTGTGAAGTTCGCCCACGGACTGGATGCTTGTGCCCTGAGTCGAGCAGACACGGTTAAGAGTCCATAACATCTTTATTTCTGTTGTGTGGTGATCTCCAGAGCCATAAAGATATGTCTGCAACACGTCGACACAGGGCGACCCCCAAGATGCGACTCCAAATGGACTTCTCCCTATTCTGAGAGTAGGCGTACATTTTTCAACTTGTTACAATTTTATTTTATTTACTTAAATTAAATCTGAATTCTGAATTCATTTTTGTGTGTATTTTTTTTTCATCAAACATGTATGTATGTATTTATTCACACTGCAATGGGTATATACCCGGTGGCAGTGGTAACACTCAATAATGACAATAATAAACTTATTAATTAATAATACAGTTAATAATAATAATAATTAATACAAATAATTAATACTAACAATAATAATAATAATAATAATAATAATAATAATAATAACAGGGAATATCCTAAATTAAATGAAGTATGATCACTTAAAGTAATATTTAAAATAAATCTAATTTGTATCTTAAATCTAAGTTCGAACTAAAACCCACGAGTATGATATGTTCATATCTGCACAAGTACCTTTCCACATTACACTCATTTCGCTGTCAACTCACTCACTGCACTGGAACTACGACACATTTCACTGATTCTATCCTGATTTTACTAACACTTCAAAAACATTTCACTGTTCAAATACTTTGCACTGCCACTTTAAAGCTTCCCTGACAGGAACACGTTTCACTGACACAACATAATTCTTCACTGATACTACACTTCAATACAAAATATCATTTACATCCTTTACATACTGTGTACAATTACCGTCTATTAGTAAAGTCCTTAAGCCTATTTTAAATACATTTTTGGTTGTTGGTAAAGCCTTTAGTAAGTCTGCAGGTAAAGCATTCCAGTCCCTGATAGTACGATTGAGAAAAGAAAACTTTCCAGTGTCCGTCCTCTGTCTTCTTTCCCTCAATTTATATGAGTGGTCGTTCCTTGAAGAGTAATTTGGCGGTTGCAACCTATTTTTTATTTCTCTCCAGGCAGGCTCACCTCTGTATGTTTTGAACAGTGCGTATAATCGAATTCGCGTTCTCCTGTCCTTGAGTGTGTCCCATTTTAATGGTGAATTTTTCCGACAACACTTGAGAGCCCGTTTTTGAATCTTTTCCAGTGTCTTAATATGTTCTAATCTGTAAGGATCATACATGCAGCACCATATTCCATTACTGGACGTACTAGTGATTTATATGCAATCTCTTTGGATTTATCAGAGCCTTTTCTTAGTACCCTCATCACAAAGTGTAACGCTCTCCATGCTTTTCCCGCGGGGATAAAAACAAAGGAGGGAGTACTGGCTAGAAATTGGAACTCGCTACCGAGTGATGTGAGGGGTTGTTGGACAATAACTTCATTTAGGTCAAAATTACATAAATTCTTACTTAACAAATTCATTGCTGACTAATATTTATTACATATTATAATGAAACTAACATCTGTCCATTCCTATTATTATCATTAATTTCTCTAAATATATTTACAAAACCTCTAATGGCAATTACATTAATATTCTCATTATAGAAATATATTTTAGATTTATATATATATATATACACATACATTTTTTTCACCCTGTAACATAGTTCTAGTAAGCTTATATTAAATTAATTTTCTTCATTTTACTAGCTATCTCAAACCTCAAATTAATTATAATTGATTGAATTAAATTAGCTCATAAATTAAGTTACTACTTTACTTTATAGGTTTATCTAAATTTAAATAAATATGCAGTCTACTAGTCGTTAACTTAACTGAAGAATATTGCTGGAGAATCTTTTAAGTGTAGTGTAAATATTCGTAATTTAAATATGTATTGTATTGATTAAGGCTGGTTGAGTGGAAGAGAAGGCCTTAACTCTGCCAGCGAAAATAAAACATTATTATTATTATTATTATTATTATTATTATTATTATTATTACTCCAAGGTCAATATGCTTGAAATCGGTGCGACGGGTATGACGTCAAACTACACATTTTACGCCAAATAATCCACCGCGAAATACCGCCAATTGCCAAATATTAAATTGCTGCTATAGGTTTTGATCATACGTAAACGGATTAAAATGGATCTGGAGGTAACAGGACTACTAGCAGATTATTATATCAATGTATATTTCACTATATACAGTATTTATTTTAAAATGTTACGGTTGTGACATGGACTGAACATTTCATTTCCACATTCTTTCTCTTATCAAGAAGGATGTTGGCACTCCTTCATATGTTAAAGCATAGGGGGACATATCAACGGACATATTCTACAGCTGAGCCGAACAGAATATTAGCTTATTTATAAAAAAAAAACACCCACTGAACTTGACTACACTTTTGAAATATTCACAACAACACGAAACAATTTGTAATCGTAATAATATCAACAAAACAGCTGATAAACACCACGGCAAAAGAAATGAACTATGGGTAATTTGACGGCCATACTAGTACATCTTTCTGATTCCACCGTTTCAAGCTTATGGCCCGGGGTTGGTGTATTCCAATACGTCATATCGACCCCACAAGTATTAACATTGTAACTCACTTTCTTCCATTTTTCAGGAGAAGAAAATGAAGTTTTAAAATGATCTTGTAAATCAGTGTATACAGATAAGCTTAGTAACTATAAGATTTTACATACGATTGGGAAGGTTTAGAGCTACAATGATAGTACTGGAAGAAAAAGAAATAATTTAAGACCAAATTAACTAGCATAACTCAAAACCATAAAAAAATTGAGTTACAATGTTAGTATGATGATAATACAAAATGTGAAGTCTTGGTATTTCCGTCTTTGGCTTATTTATTATAGCAAAATATCAACAAAGTTATTTTTGCTAATACAACTTACTTAAGTTTATTAAAGACTTATTTAATAATCGTTTTTAAGTAATAAAATGTTCAGTGACATGCGTTATACGAAACACAAAATACGCGAACCTTTAACATTAGGCCTACGTTTCCACAGTATGAATCCGGCGATGTGTTGACCTCCACGGTTGACCTCACGTTAAGGAAGTTCCACCATTTGTTCGTCTCATATGGATCGAACGATGTCAAAATTTTCAACTCAACGGACAGCAGGCCTATACTTTGATTGAAATATAAAATTCAAACCTTTAATCAATATTCCCTTCGTTGGTTTTAATTTAATTAAAGGCTAGTAATTAATACAGAAATCTGCCGTTGTAGCTGTGTGGAAGGCCTGTGAGTTTTTCAACCAAGCGTACCGAGGTTCACTTCCCGACATGGGTAATGGAAGAATATAATCTTTCGTCCACGGGACTGGATATTTGTCCGTTGACTTGTGATTGTCCTGTGATGTCTCGGCAGTGGCTCTGCGTCATGCCGTCGCATTACCAGTGATGTATGAGTCGGACAAGAGATTACGCATAGAGTACGGAAGAAATAACGAAAGACTGATAAACAATTGTTTTATTTCAAAAACAATCACAGGAACACAAATGAAAATACTCAGAAAATCATTCATATTGTACTTCACGAATAAAAAGAAAACTACTGAAAGTAAGAGAAAATTATAAACCCATAAAATCTACGAAAATGTGACCATATAAACAAGGCCGAGAGATGAAAAAAAAATTAAGTCAGAACGAACTTAAAAGTTTGATGATAATCAAAGGTGTCGATGGGGTAGGACCATGTTAATTTTTAATCAGTTAAATAATTTTTATTAATTCTAGATATCAGAAAATGTCACTATGTACCGCCTGTTTTAAACTGCAGAGATCATTCAGAGCTAAAGATGCGAAGATAGGAAAATTATGAATGGAAAGGGTGGGGGAGGAATACGGAGTTTCGTTTTCAGTATACGACTAAGGAAGAAACATTAATTAATGGAATCCAGTGCAAAGTATATGTAATTGAAATATTATTCACAATGGACAAACTTTTAGGTATCAGCGTTTTAGAGCATTCATAAACTACCATAGTTAAGAAAAATGTGTTATTTCGACTACAACATGGATTTTATTCCTCCAACAGTGTTCGCCTAAGCACACATATAGGATTTTCTCGACGTGACGAACACATAATGGAACTTGCGTGATCTGTTGTTGACAATATCAAAATTCGCACTACAGTCTATGTATGTCTCAGTACTGATATCCTATTATATGAAGCGAGAGATAAAAATTCGCCAAGTGGGGAAGGATTGATATGCTATTGTATGTTTACAATTAGAGATATTTTGGAAAACGTATTATGTATCTTACACGTGTTAAATTTTATGTTACCTTGTTAACAAGTTTCGGCCTCCTATTGGCCATCATCAGAACTGGTCCTTGCTGGTCTTGGCGTCTTTTGTGTTGTTTCCTGTGGAGGTGTGTTTATGTAGTGTAATGTGGAGTCAAAGAGTGTGTGTGTTCTCAAATTGAGTTGTGTGTTGAGAATTTCATTTGGATGTGTTTTTGTGTGTCTGTATATTTCATATTGTTCTAGTGTGTTTAGTTTCTGGCTTTTTGGTTGGATGTGTAGAATTTCCATGTCTGTGTTGATGTTACTGTATGTGTGGTTAGCATTTGTGATGTGTTTTGCATATGCGGAAGTGTTTTGTAATTTTGTTATGGCTGTGATGTATTCTTTGTAACGTGTTTGAAATGATCTGTCTGTTTGTCCTATGTAGAAGTTGTTGCAGGTGTTACATTTGAGTTTGTATACGCCTGTGTGGTTGTAGTTGTTTGTGTGTTGAGATGTTTTTGTAGAGTATTATTTGTTCTGTATGTGATGTAATTTAATTTCTTGAATGAGGTTGCAAATTTGTGTGTGTTTTTGATTTCGTATGTTAGTGTACATAGTACATACTAGTACGTAGATGACATACTAATACTATACAACAAACAAAAGACAGATACAAAACCTACATCAACACAAACAAAATACACCCAGAGCTACACTACGTATTAGAAATTGAAAACAACAAATCCATAAATGTTCTAGACATCACAATAACAAAAGTCGACAACAAACACACATTCAAAGTCTACAAAAAATTAACAACAACAACATACATACACAAGACATCCAATCACCCAACACAACACAAACAAGCTACATTCCGAACAATGGTACACAGACTACTCAACATATCAATGAACCAACATGATTACAAAGAAGAGCTAAACATAATCAAATATATAGCACAAGTAAACGGATATAACCCCAACATAATAGATAACATAATACGAAAGACAAAATATAATCACAAAAACATAACAATACAACACAAACACAAGAACACAAAAAATACATCACATTAACAAACATGAAAGATACATAATACGTTTTCCAAAGCGATACAGTGTTAAAAATTGTGTAATCAAGATGTATTAGAGATATATATTTACAAAAAATACTAATATTAAATTTACTTTACACACATATTTTTGTGTGTGATATTTAACACTAATATGTTTGAAAATTGAATTGTAATTATTCCATTCTTATCATATTTTTCCTGTCGTAGTACCATCTGGACGGCATTACTCTCAATGACGCATAACTCAGAAAACCACACTGACAAAAGCCGAAAGTTTTTGCCATGCGTAATATTTGAAGCCCAGACCCTAGTTGCTGTGTCCCATGTAGACCTATAACCCATACATAACCAGCTTCTATTGTAGAGCTACATTTCTTGCAAGAAATCGAGGAAAGATCCATTGAAATTAAAGCAGAAAACATTTTGCACAAAAAGATGTGACTTAAGTATGATTCTAAGAAGTATATAACACAATAGTACTTTATGCGCAGTCGTTAAATAAGCAAAGACATAAAAGAGAAGAATAAATCTTAAATCGGGAAGTGAACCGGTAGGTTATAGCACCTCGTCTCCATGGAAACTTGTCAGACTGTCAGATGTCTCTCCCCTTGTAATTGTCCTCGGTGCCACGAACGACCCTTGTTCCTCTATTTTTCCCTGTCATTTTCTCCCCACACGTCATCTTCCAACAAATTTCACTCAGCTTCATTCCGAGAAGATGTCCCAGCCATTGGGTGGTTTCAACAAAGTAATGACCGCGGGAAGAAACAGAAAGTCCATATTGTGTTATGTCAGAATGCAGGAAAGACAGCTTTAACTTACGTATAAAACGAATATTACACTGATTTACACTCCTGTAAGATCGCAATATTGCGAAGTAAAGTTAATTAAAAATACATTTCTAGTTATGAGGAATATTCAGAAATTATTACGTCATAATACGGAAATAGTGAAGCAATATTGTACCAATGGAGTGAAAGGTCAAGTACTTCAATCAAAACTACTTAACATCTGCTTTATCCGCCGTAAATCTTATGCGACATGCTTAGACATACAAGGCTAAACATATAAATTAATTTACGGTTTTATTATTGAAATAAATTTTCTTTGAAGTTAATTTCAAATCATAAATATTATTCAAATATGATAAGATGAAAATATGTTAATAATTGATGGACAGTCGAAAGAAAAGAACGGGAAATAGGAGTAGCTACCGGTACTCGAAGACACGCCCCCGCAAAACTGGATACTGCACCAAATATCTTAACAAAAAATAGTAGGAATCAACATCTACTGTAGTTAACATGATGAAATGTCACAAAACCTTTATTTTAACCTGTTATTTAACAATGCCGTATCATCAACTTCAATGATAGCTACGTCGATGGATTTGGTGATAACAGATGGTATTTGGTATATAATGTACATATGTAAATGTTACCGTTAAAATTTCAGAAATTTTAAAATTGTACCCTTACGTGTCTTGTCCAATAATAGACTACAGTGTTTGTTTAAATTAATCACATACTATAAATGGTTACATAACTGTATGTTTTGTCACTCCAAAGAGAATATTTTTCCCACATACTAATGTAGGCCTTTATTCAAAGTTGTAACTTCGTAAAGTGATTCTTTCGATTGGAAGATGACATCTCTGAAACAAAAACATAGGCCTATATATTATATATATATATATATATACACACACACACACACACACACACACACAGTAGAATTCCTCGTATCCGGCAACTGTGGGACAAAAATCCAGTGCCGGATAACTGATTTTGCAGGATAGTTGGAAAATACGTTTATGGGTTATGTAAAGACACACTGTACTGCACAAACATTTTTTTTTTCCATGCTGAAATTTATTAATTTTCATATATATATATATATATATATATATATATATATATATATTTAACGTACAATGTTTATTTTTAGTACTGAATACGATAATGTACATAATAGCATAAAAATATTGAAACAAAGTATATAAAGACTAGAAGAAATAAAGTACTATAATACAATAAAATATGAATTGACTTATAAAATACTAAATTAGCAGTCTTGAAAATGTATTATTCCACCATCTCATCGTTACAAATATTCCTCTAGATGGCTGTAGTATGTTATGATCAGTTTGTCTTTTGTTACCAGTTGTGCCAATTATACAATCAATCTTCATTGAACTCTATGGACGATGACTAGTCAAGAAGGCTGTATTGATTCAGTTTTATTTTTATTAAAACAGTTGCATTCTACTTCAATCATCAATGTTATATTAAACAATCTCTAATACGTGACTATCCATAATCTCATACAGCAGAATCTAAAACATAACCTAAATAATAGAAACACGATAAGTGATAGAAAAGTTTTAATTAAGTATGGTGAAATAAACACAAATCATTTCAAAAGGTACAATTATTGAAAGCACGATGTTGGTAAAGAAAGAAACAAATGCTAGGGAGGTGATAAAAAACAAATGCTAGAGAGGTGACAAAAATTGTAGGATAAGCAGCCATGATTGATTGAAACACGTCGTTCTGTACCGTTTTATTGGTAAAAAGTAGTATGACTTAGTAAAAGTGTAATAGTCTGTAAAAGTTCTAGAGACATGGTGAAATGAGACTGGAACAGGAAACTAAGGAAGCGGTGTGAACAATTATTGTTGTGCAATCACAGTTTAGTAAGCGTATCGACACGGCTTTGTCCTTCGTCACAAAAAAGTTGAAATCCAAGATACGGCTTTAATAAAATTTAGCACCGATTCCTACATTCCTGTGTACACAACAGAACTGCGCGGTCCATATCGGGTTCCCCCATCTCGGGTTGTTACACGCTATTCCGAAATACTCATAAATCAAGCTTACAACTCTAGAACTTGCAAATACTATGTACAAAGTTGGCAGCACAATTGCATACTTCAATGTCATAACAAAATGTTGGAGAAGGACCGGGGAGAAAACAGGAGGAAGCAGACTGCGATTCCGGGAAAACAGTTCCCACCCTACCTGCTTAACTTCGAGGATAAGCACAGAGCAGTTATTGGAGAAGATAATCGGCACATGGCGAGCCGATTCTCACCGCAGGAGACAAAATATTACAACTTTACTCCGTTATTCTCTTTCAAAGAACGCTGCAAACATTTAAAATAATAAATAACGTGTTCCTGATACGCCTACATACCGTAAATAAACTACCTTCTTTGAGAAGTTCAATGCCCGACTTTTCAAATCCCTTTACAAACTGCTTGAGAGTGATATTTCAATGCATTTAGGCTATTTACAGAAAGTATATTATTTTGTGCGAGATCGTGCGTATTTGCTTGCTTTCCGCACACAACCAATACGCGGTAAGTGTGAAATACCATATTCAGTATTCCCAACGTAACACACATAACAATTTCCCTATTCTTACCGCTTAAGCGTCATATTCATTTTACAGCTTTAGGTTTTTTAACATATTATTTTTAAAGACATTCAACATAGTAATAATTGTAAATTGGAAACTTACCACTGCAATTTCACCTAAATTGCACTGTTAATTATTGTTTTTAAATATTTTCAAAAATTAAGTAAACTCCACAACACCACAAAAGTTACTGCATTTGTAACGCAAGTAATATTAAGGAAGCCGTGAAAAAATCAACAAGATTCCAGACTCATCATAGACTGGGGGGAAAAAAAGACAGACGTATATCACGGCCTGCTGCAGTATAGTAAACACAGAAAACATTTTATAGGAACAATGTTGAAGATAGATATATTTGTTTTCCAAAGTTGCCGTCATTGAACAGAAACCAAGATGGAGATTTCATTGCAACTAATTAGAAATTCCTCTTTCAGGTATGTAATAAACGATCTTCGCACAAAATAATGTACGATACACAAGCGGTATGTTTGTTTTCATGTTCTCGGAAATTAAAAAAGCTCAACTACGTTTCGCTTTTTCAATCTTTTCCTCGAACATGAAAACGTCAACATACCGCTCTTGTAACGCATATTACTATTTTGCACGATCGCGTTTTTTATGTATTTACAGCTAATGTTGTTTGGTTTTGAAATTTGTTGCTAGAGAAACCATTCTTCATAGCATAAAACTATACTGAAATAGATTCGTTACAGCAGGGCTGGACACCGGGAGCGAATCCAAACTTTAAAAGCTAGTTCACAATAAACCGGGAACGGTAACGACAACGAGAACGAGAATGGAAAAGTTAAAGTAAATGTATTTAAATGTGAGAATTCACAATAGTTAATTGTGAATGCTCACATTTAAATACATTTATTTTAACAAAGCCGTTAAGATCTCAAGGAAAAATATACAGACGTAGCCTATGCAATATGAAGAAAAAATTATCACAATATTCTTTCTTCTTCATCATGGATGACCGTTCTCTGGCTTGTTTCGGTTAATTATTCAATGATTTTCTTGACCTTTCTCAGTTTTTTTTTTTTTGATAATGTTGTACCATTTTTGGGAGTTTTAAGTAATTTGTTACATTTCCTTCAATATGTTGATTTCAATATTTTTATTTTTAAAAGCTGGTCATTCCTGGTTCAATGCTAAATTTTTCTTATTGTTTCTGAATTTCTTTTCTTACTCTTCTTCGTCTTTCCACAATCATCCTCTGGCAAGTTTCGGTTATTTATTCAAGATTTTCTTGACCTTTCTAAGTTGTTTTTTTTTTTTTTTGGTTGATAATGTTGTACCGTTTTTGGACGTTTTAAGTAATTTGTTAGATTTCCTTCAATATGTTCACTTCAATATTTTTATTTCAAAAGCTGGTCATTGCAGGTTCAATGCTAAATTTTTCTTATTGTTTCTGAATTTCTCATAGGTCCCAAACGAAAATGTATATAACATTTTCATTCTATTTGACAAAGCTTCAAACTGACGTAGTTTTTTAATGTCGAGAAGATGACATGACGGCGTTAAAGAAGCAATGGGGAAAAATATGGTTCCTTAGGAACTACACAAATAAACCTTTCCACAATCATTCTGTTCATCATGCATCTCGAAGTATTATGAACCAAACTACACGAATAAACATTTCCACAATCATTCTTTCATCATGCATCTAGAAGTATTATGAACCAAACTACACAAATAAACCTTTCCACAATCATTCTGTTTATCATGTATCTTAAAGTATTATGAACCAAACTACACGAATAAATCTTTCCACAATCACTCTTTTCATCTTACATCTCGAAGTATTTGCCTCTGATTCTATGCCAAATATTTACAGTCCTTTGTGTTCGTATATGCATGCTCTAGGAAATGTTGAAGCAGCACTTTAGGAAGGTACACGTCCATAAGTTACAATAATCGCTGCCATCGTTAATGGATGCAGAAAGAAACGGGTCCTCCCACACGCGCAAACTTAACCCAGAGTTTGAATATTGGCAAGGCTGCAGGTGGCTGAGATTTCTGGGGTTTCACACGAAGCCCCTCGCATGGACAATCGCGTTAAGGCCTCTCTTTTGCTCCTACATCTTGCAGCTATCGATCACGATGGGTTATTCAAACAAGGGTCAGAAAGCCAAAGACGCAGCTCTGAAAATACTATTTGTATAACCTAAAATATTAAGAATACAACACGATATAAATAATACTGTTGTTCGCTGCCGCTTCAGTCTGAAACTTTATTTCTACCAGCTCAGTGGACCCGGCTTCGATTGAAGAATGTGCAGACTTATCTTTGTTTTATAAGGACAGGGTTTGTGCATCTTATTTCATATTTGCCTTATTGTATTAAATACGTGTTCTTAAGAGAGAATGTACACTTTTATGGATTAAAAAAATTACATTTTCAAAATATTTTTCAATAGAATATACTACTCTCTTTCTTGTGAAGAAAGAATTTAGATAGACTATCCCTTATAGTGTTCGAGACACGTTCTTTTTAATCATCTCACCTGTCTCTGTTAAATAAACAGTTACATACGGGCTTGAAAACGATACATTAAAACGAGACTAAAACAAGTTGAAATCTTAAAAAGAAGACTTAGGACACTTTGGCATCCACCTCTTCAATTAATTGGCCAGGCGATAGTCATGATATGAACCCAACCGAGAATCTCTGGTCTTTTGTTAAGAAGAGATTAAATTCAATATTATCACTAAAGTTGGGCTCATAGAAATAATAGCTATTTAGCATAGATACACTGATATTCGGGACTCTTGAAGAAATCTTATATACAGAATGACAAAGAGATTTGAAATGCTAATGAAAACTAAAGGAAATCATACAAAATATTAATATACATAATTATTATTATATTCAGACGGTATGTAACTCTACTCCATTTTGAAAACAAAATATTTATGCACATAATTATATATAGTCTAATAATTTGTCCACGTCTGTAAACATCTTCTTCTCCTTCCGGTTTCATGACTGCTGACGCCGTCTTCAGGAAACCAAACGCCAATCCTCCCTATCCATCCACTGGCCTGGTGTCAAATTTCTGTAAATCATGGCAGTCTGTATCTCTTCTATCCACGTCTTTGCTGGACGACCTCTTTTCCTTCTTTCTGTCGGTATCCATTCCATAATTTGTCATGGTAGTCGTTCCTCTGTCATTCTCTTTACATGTCCATACCATTGTAGTCTTTTATTCTCTATAACGTCAATAATATCTGGTTCTTCCTCTACTTTCATAATTTTTTTATTTGTCTATTTTTTACTATTTCTTTTCTTGATTTCCCTGCTGATCTTCTTAAAACATTCATTTCTGTAGCCAAAATTTTATTTTGTTCCCTCGTAGAAATTTATCATACTTCTGCGCCATAGGTAAGAACTTTGTGTTTGGTTTTTTAGCATTTTTTGTTTTAATGGTGAACGAGGAGCTGGCCCGATGCACCAACCCCCAATTTGGAGGACCAGGTAATTTTTAATTGAGGTTTTCTTCCTCTCACCTTTGCTAAAGCCAATATCAAACTACAAGGTAGTAGTGCTAGTTTTGGTCCACCCCGGGTATTTTATTTACCCGGTACCTACCATATCTGATGAGCATTCCCCTATCCGCCACCTGGGGAGGCGCCCGATGGAAGACTAGCAACATTATTATTATTATTATTATTATTATTATTATTATTATTATTCACTGTAAATATCTACCAGATGACTATGTGCCACATATTGTAGATCTGAAAGAAACCGAATTAGGCGTAACGACTTGAGGGTATCCATTGAGAAGTAGAAGTCGGCAGAGAATCCTGGGTAAACTCAGGGTAATATTTCCTGATCCCTGTCCGGTTTCGAACCAGTAAACCTTCATTTTCCTTACTGAGCTAAACAGAGGTAATTTGCTGGAGGTTCGCAACTTCATCCGCCTGGAGAGTTGGGTAATGCAGCGCTGAGTGTAGGAACTCCCTTCAAAAGATCTTTAGCTCCTCGGCACTGTGAATAACTTTCATATAGAGATCTGAATACAAGCAGTGCCTTTCAGATAAAATATCCCCCGAGTCTCTTGAAATTTACCTTTACACAAGCTTTCCTGCTTCCTATCCCTGCTCCTTCCATCCCCGTAACGATTTTGCTGAATATTGATATACACCACTCGGGGTACAATACCCTTTAAAATACACAAGGTACAGCAGTGCACGCGTTTTCTGCAACACCTGCCCATGTTTCAACGTTAATTTATAACCGATGATGACGTCACTACCATATATTGTTAGTGCAAAACTGATTCAAGAGGAATTATTTCTCTTTCTTGGAATTATCAAGAAGTTTAATCGTTGATTCTTATCTAACTGAAACTGAATTTGCAGGTAAGAGAGGGTTGTAAAAATAAATTAAGATTTTGTCGTTAAGAGTTTCAAGTCCCCCTCTGCAGCCCTTTTCTCGTCGACTACTAACCGTAACGTTAATGATCATAGTTAAGTCCCCATTCCTATGCTATGTGCATGGGAATAGCAAATCATACATGCGGAAGCGTGCTGCTTAACACGAAGAGTTTCGGTGCAAAAAGGACATATCACTCCACACAGTTTGATTTCTCATTATACTAAGTACACAGCATTGTAATGCTGTAAGGATAATCGATTTCCAAATTTAACGGACATATGGATTTTCAGTGCCTCTGATAACGAGAAAGTGCTTTTCGCATGTCGTTTGACTGTTCGTCTATGTACAGCTTTTTCTCATAATCTACTTAATTTGTTTATTATCAATATCCGCCTGCTCATTCATCCGGGAAGTCATTATCATATTATTATCGTCACAGCCACCATTATTATCATTTCGGACTTCTTCATCCCCAATGAAATTATCTCTCCAGGATCTGTCGCAGTTTTCCAATATTCCATCGCTTTTCCAGCTTATACCGGGGCATCAGCTCAGGAATTCTATTCTATACATTGCTACGCCTATTTAGTATAATGCGTTTGAGTATAAAGAAACCAGAAAACAGTATAACGTGGTCTGTTGTTGTGACGAGAATGCTTGCCCCCGCATACCGGTAAGGCATCATGCCACAAAACGTTCACGCCTAAGTATTTTTGACAATGTAAATATTACCCAACGCCTTGAAAACTGTGTAAATATTAAGGATATCGCTGGAGACTTTAAGGTAATATTTATTATGTACGTATTTATATATTTTTATATTTACATATTTTTAATTATTTTATGTACTTTTAATTATTTCATTTATTTATATATTTATTAATTTATCGATTTATTCATATATTTATTCATTCATCCACACACACACACACATTTATCATTTATTTATTTATTTATTTATTTATTATTGTATTTTATAGATAGATATATTCTAGGAAGTAAAATTAATTTATATTAAGGGTATATGTACGTAAACGATCACAAATATTATCATAAAATGCAGGCTATAAATTTCTGTAGTTTTATAATAAAATGAACTCACAATTGGATAAAAATTACAAGGCACCACAACAAGACTTATTAGAACTTAAATATCTGATTAAAGTATAAAACAGATTACTAATAATATTTTTCAAACCAGTTTTATCAAATTACGAAAAAAAATTTCTGTTACATCATTTGGTAACCATAACATTGTTATGGTCCCTCTGACATCTTTAATATTTTTCCTGCATGTAATAAACACTTATTTCTGAAAAGTAGACTACTTTCAGACATGTAGAGTTGTTTATTTTAATACAATTAATTTTTTATTTGTCCTATATAAAATATATTAAAATTTACATAATGTCTATTTTCAAAGAAATTGGCATTATTGTAGGCTACCTTTTGCATAAACGCATGTTAAAGCAGTGTACAAAATTTCAGAATTCTATCCCTAATGGTTGTGGAGTTCTGAAATAATGTGTAAAATTTTCAAATTTTGTAAAATTTAATTTAAAGTAAATAGTGAATTCTTAAAAATATTATTGGTAACCTTTCTTATACTTTTATCAGATATTTAAATTCTAATAAGTCTTGTTGTAGTACCTTGTAATTTTTGTACAATTGTGAGTTCATTTCCTTATAAAATTTTAGAAATATAGAGCCTGCATTTTCTGATAATATTTGTGGTCTTTCACGTACATATACCCTTAAAGTTGTAACAGATTCACTTTTTTAAAATGAATTCATAACTCTTATGGGTTGTAAAGAGTAGTAATGCGTCTCAAATAGCCTCATCTACTCAATTCCTATCCCCACCTGCTCATGGCACAACCTGCTTCATCTAACGAGGCTCTGGAGACCGAATTACAGCGGTATAGCTGTTCCAACGACATGGATGAAATGTCATGTAATGTCTGTCCACAGACTATATAAGGTGGCAGCCCCACCACTGGATTTACCTGGGGATAGTTTTGTAAACTATTCTGGGGAAATTCAATTACAGTGAAGTCTCAGATGGTGCATGAGACCATTGAAACTGCAAAAGACCACTAGATCTAGTGCTTGAATTGGATGATGATGAATACATGTTACAGCTTATGACGTGTGCTTCAATTGTAGCACAGTTTTGCATCCCTGGACTGTACTGAGTTGTAATATTTCTATTAAGACGTTTCTACAATCCCTTTGGTGCACAAGAGAAAGAAATGCAATGACTGCAGACAATGATAACTCTAAAAAATTGCCTTCTCTTCCGAATATCTAGCTCTAAGACGTTACGATGTTATAAATAGGAGCATGTCTGTTATGACGAGAGGACCTTACCCACTACGGCGCTACGTCTGGTTTGTAAAGACGTCAGACTTCTCTCAGCAACAGAGAACTGCAGTTTGCTGATTTTGTGCGTCAGCGCACAACATCTCCCTAGTGAGGGCGGAGAGGCCCCCTGGAGTCTGCTGAATATCAAAACCAGAAGAAGCAATATCCCCCATTCATTCAGTCTAGGATTGATTACAGTCAGGTCTCAACTTCGAGTTCAGGGAGTTTCTCTTGCAAAGTTGGCCGCACTGATTTTCGCTAATGTGTTTCCTAGGAAATCGTGCATCACATATTCATTTGTCACTGACAACAACTGACGAGGCATGCAATCAACGGATGTTTTAATGACTGAACAGCATTTTAATAAGAAATGTACGTGGAATTTAGAATTGAAAAGAAAGTATGCACGTTTTTATACTGGATAGAACTCGAAAATAGTAATTCAACCACTGGCACAAGCTAAACAATTACAGAACAAATTTTCCATGCAGATAACCCAATTAAATGGAATTCATATAGGATAATTCTGATTTTCAGTTAAGTTTTCATGGGGTATTCCCGTTTCCTCTTCTATCATTCTATCAGGGCTAAATAATTTATCATTATTATCGGGTGGTCAGCAAGGGGAGAATTTTCTGTTTTAAATATTTTTTTTGGAAGTCAGCCGAGTTAGCACTGTGGTAGAGTGTCTGTCTTCAGACTAGCCGGCCCGGGTTCGATTCCCGGCGGGGTCAGAAATTTTCATATAACATTTCTACCTCGGGAAGGAGAGATGGCGGTGCGCAACTTGTAATCACCAGATTGTTCACCAATATGCCTGGGTTAAATCCAAAGTCTTTCCGCAATGCATATGAAGAAAAGGCATATGTCACTGTTGATAGTGATTCGTCCGTCGGACGGGGACGTTAAGCCTGGCGGCCCCCTTGGTGCTATTCGACGGAGTAGGCTACGTACCGGCACCGGGTTTCCCCTTCTCCCAGACACTACACTTACACGAACAGTTACACATACACTCAACCTAGTACGACATATCTCTCCACAGATACACATCATATACAGTGTGGCCCGCCGAAGTGGTGTACAACTAGAAAATGGGTCACAGTCCTGCCATCTATCCGCAATATGCGGAACCCGAATCACGGAAAGTGAAGTGAGTAGGCATTGTATACATACATACAAGCATACATATTGTTTTGGAAACTAGTCCCATAGTACATAACGTACGACAAATATTTTACAGAGAAAGTTTCCATGGAGACAACTAGTTGATATCAGAATATTCGAGTATAACAGTATTATCTATCCAAGCCAAGAAATAGAAAAAATCAAGTACACATTAACGTATAGTTAGTGTCGTGCAATGTTCGAACATGAGGGGGGATATCAAGATACTAAAAACTTCACCCTATTCCATAGGCATCCCAACAGTACGTGGGAGTGAAGCATGTGAACTAAAATAACAAAGTCCGTTGAAAATCGGTCAGAGGCTTTATGTTCTTCACGTCTGCTGAGTCTCTGTATAACCGAAGCTCCTTTTGCGTTTGTTCAATCTCTCCCTTTCATTACGTATGATCGGTGCCTTTCTTCTTAGTTCCTCCTCTCCCTGCGCCTTTATGCTTTAGCTGCATAAGGATGTCAGGCACATACCTTGCGAAGTTACACGCAGTATTGAGCATAGGTAATTTTTCTTGTTATTAATATGACTAAACATTAAAAAAATACAGGTATAAATACATAAAAAATATGTATTTTAAAAAACGCATATGTTCAAAGTACCGACTAGTATTGTGCAATGTTCAAACATGAGAGGGGAAACCAAGACACTACAAACTTCGTCTTATTTCATATGATAAAGTAGGCCAAGAATCGTTACATCACTTTTCCAGGAAGATCTTCAATTATTACAAACAGACCTAATTCTTGGAGAACAAAGAAAAACTTACAATTTTCAGTATACATTAATATTTGCACATATTTAAACGTCATTTGATGTATTCAGTAAACTAATTGCTTTGTCTTTGAACTAACTGCGTATCGGATACCAAATACCAGGAATTGATAGAGTTTGTAGTGCATATGAACTCTAATAATTAGAAAAGCAGGTAGCCATAAAAATAATTTAGGCTAGTTTTTCGAAATCGAAACCGTTTCAGATGACATTTCTTCACAAACAGCCGATCGTTTTATAGGTTATTTCTGAATTTCTCTCAGCTTCTCTTAAGAAGTTTGTGAAAACACTGTTATAACTTAAATTTCTCCTCAGCAGACTGAGATTGTAAGAGCTCGAACCCTGAATACAAAATGAAAATAACAGAGCACAATAGTAACCGAAATGAGGGTTCAACTGAACGAGGGGTGATTTATGCTCGAGGCGAGAATAAAATTTTAATTTCTCATCCCAAGTGAATTCCTACCCATGCCCAAAGCGAGGTGGACATTTTGTTGTCTCATGCCAACACGTGGCCTTGTGGACTTGGATTTGTGTACACAAGCCACAATGTTAGCAATGTTGGCGAAATGGTTGCGGTTATGTATCACTGATTGTTAACATGCTCCGGTTGTTGCGTGTCACTGTTAACTGGTTGTTTTTGTTCCGTGTCACTGTTTGTTAACTGGTTGCGGTTGTTGCGTGTCATTGTTTGTTAACTGGTTGCGGTTGTTGCGTGTCATTGTTTGCTAACTGGTTGTGGTTGTTGCGTGTCATTATTTGCTAACTGGTTGTGGTTGTTGCGTGTCATTATTTGCTAACTGGTTGTGGGTGTTGCGTGTCACTGTTTGTTAACTGGTTGCGGTTGTTGCGTGTCATTGTTTGCTAACTGGTTGTGGTTGTTGCGTGTCACTGTTTGTTAACTGGTTGTGGTTGTTGCGTGTCACTGTTTGTTAACTGGTTGCAATTGTTGCGTGTCACTGTTTGTTAACTGGTTGTGGTTGTTGCGTGTCACTGTTTAACTGGTTGTGGTTGTTGCGTGTAATTGTTTGCTAACTGGTTGTGGTTGTTGCGTGTCACTGTTTGTTAACTGGTTGTGGTTGTTGCGTGTCATTATTTGCTAACTGGTTGTGGTTGTTGCGTGTCACTGTTTGTTAACTGGTTGTGGTTGTTGCGTGTCACTGATTAACTGGTTGTGGTTGTTGCGTGTCATTGTTTGCTAACTGGTTGTGGTTGTTGCGTGTCACTGTTAACTGGTTGTGGTTGTTGCGTGTCACTGTTTATTAACTGGTTGCGGTTGTTGCGTGTCATTGTTTGCTAACTGGTTGTGGTTGTTGCGTGTCACTGTTTGTTAACTGGTTGTGGTTGTTGCGTGTCACTGTTTAACTGGTTGTGGTTGTTGCGTGTCACTTAACTGGTTGCGGTTGCGTGTCACTGTTTGTTAACTGGTTGTGGTTGTTGCGTGTGACTGGTAACTGGTTGTGGTTGTTGCGTGTCACTGTTTGTTAACTGGTTGTGGATGTTGCGTGTCATTGTTTGCTAACTGGTTGTGGTTGTTGCGTGTCACTGTTTGTTAACTGATTGTGGTTGTTGCGTGTCACTGTTTGCTAACTGGTTATGGTTGTTGCATGTCACTGTTTGTTAACTGGTTGTGGTTGTTGCGTGTCACTGTTTATTAACTGGTTGTGGTTGTTGCGTGTCACTGTTTATTAACTGGTTGTGGTTGTTGCGTGTCACTGTTTGTTAACTGGTTGCGGTTGTTGTGTGTCACTGTTTGTTAACTGGTTGTGGTTGTTGCGTGTCACTGTTAACTGGCTGTGGTTGTTGCGTATCACTGTATGTTAACTGGTTATGGTTGTTGCGTGTCACTATTACCTGCTTTGGAATGTTACGTACCTATGTTAGTTAACTACTTTTAATTGTTGCGTATCACTATTATGGTATTTACTACTGGTTGTTACGTATCACTGTTATAGTAACTATTTCTGGTTATTACATATCACTATTATGTGAGTGAAAAAGTAACCTTAATAATTGTTTTATTAATTGAGTATGTACAATAAGACTACAAACACTTCATCACTTTTCAACATTGTATAACAGGAACACTTGCATTGAACGTAGTGGGGACCATGTTGAAAAGTGATGTCTTTGTAGTCTTATTGTACATATTCAATTAATAAAACAATTATTAAGGTTACTTTTTGACTCTCCCTCGTACGTCTGGTTGTTATGTGTCACTATTTGTTACCTGATGGTTGTTACATGCCAATGTTAACTGATGGTTTCTACGTGTCACTGTTAACTGGTGGTTTTTTTTAAAACTATTTTCAATTGTTATATGTCACTGTTAACTGATTTTGGTTGTCATGTATTACTGTATGCTAACTGGTCCCAGTTGTGATGTGTCATTGTTTGTTAACTATTTCCCGTTGTTATATGCCATTGTTTTTTTAAACTATTTCCTGGTTACATATGTCACTGGTTACAGATTTTGATCGTTACGTATCACCGTTAACTGCTTTCGGTTTTATTACGTTTAGTATTTAATTAGTTCGTCTTACTATCTTCATTGTTAACTAATTTTGGTTGTTATGTGCCACTGTATGTTAACTGGTTTCGGTTGTCACACCACTCTTTGTTAACTGGTTTCGGTTGTCACACCACTCTTTGTTAACTGGTTTCGGTTGCCACACCACTCTTTGTTAACTGGTTCCAGGTGTTATGTGTCATTGTTTGCTAATTAGTTCCGATTCTTATGTCACTGTCTACTGATTTTAATTTTTATGTATCACTGTTAACTGCTTCCGGTTGTTACGTATCACTATTTAACTAGTTCTCTTACTATATGTCACTGTTTATTAACTGACTTTGGTTGTTATGCGCCACTGCATATCAACTGTATCGGGTTGTCACGTCACTTTATTAATTGGTTCCAGTTGTCACATTGCTCTGTGTTAACTTGTTCCGGTTGTTATGTATCACTGTTTGTTAAGATTTTCTGGTTGTTACGTGTGACTTAACTACTTCCGGTTGTTATGTGTCACCGTTTAGGCCTATTAACTGCTTCTGGATGTTGTTATGTAACTGTTTGTTAAATAGATCTGATTCTTTTACCATGATTGTTATGTATTTATTTTTACTACAGTATTAGTTAGTGGATAATTTTTAATCGTCTCCGATTATGTATCATTGCATTGCTTAACTGTGCCTAAAGATTAAGCAACATGTTAGTTGATTGGCTCTACTTGATACTACATCAGGTTTCGTCAAATATCTCTAGTTGTTACTGTATTATTTGTAACCGGTTATGGTTGTCTGAAACAAAATCTAACTCTCTGTAAACTGCGATATTGAAAAGCAGCGAAGCAAGTCTTTCTATGCATTTACGATTACAACTGAATTTAAGTCCAGTTCTTTATGTGGGTGTTCTAATCTCGTGATAGCCGCAAGCAGTTATTGCGATATCCTTACGCTTTAACACAAAGGTTATTCGTATATCAAAGTGTGGAGGTGGTGTTTGCATGCTAATCCCAGCCGATGTTTTGCATTTGGTTGATAAACATATCACAGCACATAAATGTATATGAGTGGTTTTGGAAAACGGGTAGATAGATGCAGTATGATGAAAGGGGTTGTAATAATTACTCCCTTCCCCCTATTTCAACCCTACGAGAGAGAAAGAGTGGGGGAGTTTCCCATTTATGCAGCATAACGTATAAAGTACGTAATTACGTATGTACGGACGGACGTATTAATACCGGCTGATGTACCCGACTCCATATAACAAAAGACATACGAGTTGTGAATCCACGCCCACCTCCCTTGTACCACTTGCGGAAGCTGGGACAATGCTCTCTTGTGTGACTGAAGAAAATCTCAAAGCACTTGCAGCCAAACTTTAGTCACTAAACTTCCTAGTAAGAGAAAAGGGGAGAGAAATTTTGTATGAAAAGGTTCTGAGTGGAGGAAGATTTCTACACAATTTTACGCGTTTTCAGCTGTCTGTCTTATGATGAAACTGTTTCAATGAAGTTACCGACATCTGGATGTTTACTGATGCTATACCATTTGCCGGATGGAAAGATGCAGAACTACCTGTAATTAATGTTAGTGTCTCTGCAGTCCTAATGAACATTTCCATTTCAATTTGCAATATCTTGAACTTTGCTTTCCAGACTAAAAACTTAACCGAAGGTATTTCTTCAAATTGCATAGAGAAATTACATTTACAGTATAGAGATATAATTTCTAAAATTAAACGATTAAATTCGTGGCCATTTTTTTTTCATTCTTATCACCATCATCATCATCATCATCATCATCATCATCATCATCATGTATTTCGAAGTTTCCTCTTAATTGTAGAAAATTGTAAGGGTTAAAATGAAGTGATTTCCGAAATTTAATGAAACATAAGCAAGTAATATAAAGTATGCACATTAAAACTAAATTATATGTCAATCTTCATTAAACTAGAATATTCACTTAACTTTAACCCTTGCTGTCTCCGTTTTTAATACAAGACGCTTGGCCCACTATGGCTCTGAACCCTTCAAATGTAATTTTAGGAGATCCGTTAGCCTACATGTGAAAGCTTAATGTTGTTTCTTAATACTTAGTTGATTATATTTCACTAGATTTTCATCCCATTGATAATATATAACAATTCATGAGTATAGTATTTTCTCACTTAATTTCCTAATTTGAAAACATTCTTACATTGAAATATTCTACAACATTTGGAAGGTTGTAAATAATGCAGAACAATCAAGTGATTTACAAAAAATGTTGCTTCCGATGCAAAATTTTACGACACAAAACACATTTGAAATTTAGAGTAACATTTTCTGTTTTACCGGTGCTTCTACTTGCCTTTAACTTAGGCAAATCATATACGTTGCACCTAATACCGTAGCAAACAAGATTTGGTAAATTATACAGTAAGTCACAATTTAATTACATTAACGTCTACTATGAACTGTGTGTTATACTACTTACGAACAGTGTGATAAAGAAAGTCCAATACGAATGTTTTCATTAGGTTTACAGGTCTAGTCGATTAGAAGTAGATATCGTGCAAAGTCTTGTAAAGTACGTACGTTTCAACCACTCGACTAAAAAGGTTTTTAGGAAACTTTTGTTTATGTTAAATTTCGTAATGACATCCTTTGCACATAACTTATCCTTTATATTTTTTCCCATGTAGAGCACTTCATGGGACATTCTATTTCCTTGCTTGTATAACTTTACAACATATAATTTACCTTTAAAATACCTAACAGAAGAATCGCATTTTGCTATCAGAGGTCTTATTACTGTATAACGTTTGGGTGTGTCAAGATTAGGGCGAAATTTAAAGTTTTTGCAATCCAGAACTGTTAACTGCTATCATCTTCAAGAATGTATATTGCAATCGTCATCTTCAACTCTCCCTGTTGAATCGTTATGTAAAGACTGTTCTGACAATTATGGTCCGTCCCAGGAATCTGTAGTAGAAACCTGCAAAACTGCGCACACAACCGGTTTAGATTCGACCGGTCGGAGCTCAAACGGCTACGGTGACATCGGGCCGAATAACTCGGTTGTCGAGCGATTACGCCTGATGTATTGCAGAGTAGATAGAACATCAGGCGCATTGACATGAAACTAAAGTTTTTCGAGTACACAACCGGAGTAACAAGGAAATTTACGTTGTCTTATTGAAAAAAAAGTGTTTGCAAGTATTCTTACAGTTCATTCGACACTATAACACATATATTTTCTTTATTATTCTGAACTTGCAGTAACGTTATAAGTATCGTTTATATTTTAAACTTTTAGAGTTTTACTAATGAACGTTGCGTATATAGATATGTTAAACAATGTTATAGTTTTTCACAGAACAAGACGTCCACAAGCCATGTATATATATTTCTTACCAATAAACGCTATACAGCTGGCGTTTTTCTATACCAGTGTTAAACAGTATACGTCATAACTTCATCATTTGATTACGTCGTAACATTTTCTCGTCACATATTGACTGAATCTTGTTCGATTTGTATAACCCAATGATCGATATTACATAAGCTCATGTAAGATCGCGAATTATTTAGAACACAAATCTCACATAGAAAGAAATGGTAAAGAGGAAGAAAATACGATCTCCAAATAACACCAGGTACATTTCATCATACAATAACTCTTTAACATTTTCTCAGTAGGCTATACAAACAGAGTAATAATATTGAAGGATATTTATTTTGTTTAATTACAAAAATATGTTTGCTTCAAATAGGAATGCAAATAATTTGACACTTTAATACATTTATTTTTGTATTTCGAACTTGCAGTAATTTGACTGGTAAGAAATAAATGAACAATGGACACAGTGACATAGAAGGAAATAGACGTAATGTATAATGTGAAATATCATAATGTAAACATATTCAAAATATAATTACAATTCATTATAAAACAAAATAGGAAATAAGTACATAAGTCCATTATGACGTTTGTACTTTAAACTAAAAAAAATGTATATGCCTACCTCTAAAATAATAGTTGCATGCTTTTTAATTATTCTAATCAGTTGCAATGTTATTTATTAAGAAATCAATTTAAAAAGATAAACAGTAATGTTATTTTCAACAATACGATTACTTTGGCTCCCAATGGTTGTTGTTCTGTACAAAATAAGTATAATTTACACATTTCTAAACTACGAATAACAAAAGAATAGCAAGGTTTAGAAACAAATCATTCTGTATAGAAAAGATCTACTTCAGAGAAAACAAGTGTCATTCAAAGAACTATTTTATTACACACGTATTAATATCAACTATTTGATGTTCACAATTATTATTAGGGCCTATTATCATAGACTACATGATCAGAGTTGACTTCTTGTGTTTATGTATTAATAAATCTCTTTTACTAGTCTAAAGTTACGCTCGGTGGAAACACTTATTCATGGAATGGCCAATATTCGTTTCACAAGTGTTGCTAGAGAGGCTAGAGTTGTTTGGTGATCTTTCCATCAATTTAGTATGTAGAAAATGAAATGAGCATAATGTATAATGTGAGATATAATAAGTAAATAAATCCAAAATAGAATTACAATTAATCACAAAACATAAAATTAAATAATTATTAACTCTAAATGTATTCCCCAAAACAGTAGCTATTAATATACAGGGTAGAAGTGAAATAACCCTGCAGATTGTACGGAGCGATAAGGTTCACTTAAATGAATGGAAAACCTATATTACGTTTAATTCTCTAGTCATAGTAAACATACTAAAAGCATTGGTTGTAGTAGGTTTTAGAAGATACTCGTATAAAGTTATTTTTGTTTTAGTTTTACTATTGATCGAGTTTACTGTTTTTTAAGTGTGTCATTATTGTAATATTATAATTCAGTTTTCTAGTGTAAGCAAAAATTACAACCTTGGTAATTTGTGGATACCGAAAGTTTTTTTTCTGCAATTTACGCTTTACAACGTCTGTAGTTTCACGCTGCATGCTGTTTGTTCCTCTTGATGATCCGCAGCTATAATATCTGGATGGTTCACTGTGATCTTCATTTTATACGCCAGAGCCGTCAACCCATGGAGAGATCGAATCAACTCGAATACACGTTAAACCGACTACTGAGGCAGTACGCAAGCAGATGTATTTCGCATACTGCCTATAAAGCCAGGCGTTCAGTAGCGCTATGTAAGTTTGTTCGGTTTTCAGCCGGTTTTGCAGGACTCTAACCTGTAGAGTGACTTCGCGCATATGGTGGCGGAATCTATCTGTGTCGGAGTGTATTGCGGGTAGTATCAGTTCGAGCCCGCTAATGGGTAAGATGCTCCTGATAGAAAGTTGAGTAAAGTTCAGATAGAAATGATCCCCTCCCTCCAAGTGATTGGTAGCTTCGTTCAACCAACACCTCCCCCCAGAGCGGTCATTGACCCTAGCCCTCCCACATACCATTTGCACAGAGGTCTTGTTTCGTCTTTCTACTCTACAGATATCTGGGATGGACCATAGTAAATTAACATCGCAGTAAGCAGCGCGAGTACGAGATTTGGGAACTTTGTTGCGTTTTATACCTCAGTAGGAAGTAACCATGTATTTTAAATATCATTTTCAGGATTGTAATTAATTCACTTCTCTATTTTTCCTCGCAAGTACAATCGGCATTGATAATTATATTTATTCTACATATTATACGTAATTTTATGAGAGCAAAGAATAATTTGTTATTTAATTTTATTTTTACGAAAACTGATGTCGATAGTAATATAACTCTCGTAGAGACAAACGTGCAGGGAATGGAGCGGTTTGGTAAGGTCAGGTGGCAGAGCGCTCTTCCCAGGTAGATTTATGGCTAGTGGAAGGGGGTAATGTTTTCTTAGTCTGGAGCAAGTCAAGGCCCTATCCTACACAGCTATATAACCTATCCTGATACAGCTACTTTATCCGAACATTAATAATCAGTAACGAAACCGCTGCAATTGTTTCTGTTCACAAGGAGGTTGGAACCCCAAAACTTGTACCACATTTCGTATGGTTCCCAGTAGAGTACTTCGGTTTTAAGCTCAGCTATATTTGCCAAATCTAACCGTTGAGCCCATAACAGCAAAACGGAACTCATGTGCACAGGATTACATCCATATTAGGCAGCTTATTTCCAGTTGCAGGAAATAAGATTCTGATCTTGTATTATGCCCTAGAAAAGCTGCGGTTGTGGTGGCACCCCTGTTCCTCGCGACCCATTACAACTGTCTTCATTGTCCCGGCAGCACAACGCCACGGTGGAGCGACGTTAAGACAAAAGGCATTTGGAAATAAAAGCTACTACTACTGCAGGGGCCCCATTGTCAACCGGGGGACAGAGAAGCCCCCCTTCCCTTTTCCTCCGCTTTCTACTTACAACTATTCAGAGTTCAGCTTATGTTTTGGTGGGACTCAGAACAAGAATGGCAAAAGTCCACGTGTTTGAGAAACAAGTACATCTGTCTCTGCTATTGGTTACACCTTGTTGTGTGGGCGCAGAGCGCTCTGGCGGCTGCATCGAGTAATTAATCCTCCAATACGATTGTTTCTGTGCCTGAGAGCCAGACACGCGTAAGTCCAAATATACGAAATCATCCGGGAATTAAGCTGTAGCGTACAACCGAACTAACACCAGAGCATGTGTAATTCTTGGGATTTGTTTGCGGTCTCCAATTGTACGTTAGGCAAAACGCCTCTCTAAGAGCCAAATTTGTAGGAGATAGAAAATGAATACTGTGGCTAATTGTACCCGTAATTCCTTATGCAAGATGCCGATTCAATTAAATGGTTTAATACAGTATGGAGATATGATATATTTATTATAGTCCACAGACAAAAAAGAAAAAATATATATACATACATATAATTATTGAAGCCTTACATTACATATTTTATAATTTAGACACACACACACACACACATATATATATATATATATACATAATGTTTAAAATAATTTCTAAACTTCACTATTTAATATAATTTTTTTATCTTGCACTTGCGACTAGTTTTGTGCAAGATTCAACTCATTTTAATATGTTGTTACAATTCATTCAATTCTAGCTATTTCATTTATTTTTTTTCCATTCTAATTTTTTTTGACCAAAAAAATATATATAGACCTATTTGTCTTTGTAATTTTATATTGTTGTTGTTATTATTATTATTATTGTTATTATTATTATTGTTATTATTGTTATATTATTGTTATTATTATTATTATTATTATTATTATTATTATTATTATTCATGAGTTTTCTTATGACTATTTCTTTATTCATTTGTAGGAACTTTTCATTTACGAATTTCATCCGTATTTCATTTGTATCTTGACATGAACGTCATCTTCCCTATGTCCACATAATGGGCACGTGCCTTGAGGTATATTACCTCTATTATTTCTTAATCTCCAAATCCCCAGACTGAACCAGGCTAGTCCAAATCTTTCTTTCATTTTCATATTATCTATTTATGTACTCCGACGCCATATCCTTTTATATTCAGGTTTAATACAATATAAAAAATCTTGATAACAGTAAAATGCAGATGTATATTTATAATGAATCAACATTTTTATAGGGCTTTGTACGAGTTTTGTATACCGGGCCTAACAATAGACATTTCACAAGCAGCGAACGTTTATCATGCAATTAGCACGGAGCAAACCTACCGCTTACAACCAAAGTGGACAAACACCATACCAGGGAAACTAATGTTTTATGGAAAGCAGTAAAAGCAGTTAAAAACCTTGGAGTTTACTTCGATACGCATTTAAACTGGAAATAACCAAGTAACTCATATTACCAAAAAAGTGCTTTCCGTACTACATTCCTTAAACAGCATTCGAAAATTTCTCCCGATATCACGCAAAAAAAATACTAGTGGAAACACTAGTAGTCCCCACTTTGATTATTGTGATTTTCTACTGACTGACCTCAATGTCAACCAGTCGCAAAGATTACAACGTGTTCATAATTGTGTTCGCTTCGTCTGCGATGTCCATCGCGCTGACCATATTACCCCATCCTTCCAAACTCTAAACTGACTATGGCTTAACGAACGTAGAAATTTTTATTCCCTTGTTCTCCTTTTCCAAGTACTTCACATCTCTACACCTACATACCTTGCCTCCCGTTTTAGTTACCTATCATCATATCACAATCTCTTCACACGCACGCAAAATAGCCGCATACTAGCCATACACAATCTCGCTATCGCGCTTGTCGAACACCCTATCCAGTGACATCAGAGACTGTCGGAATTTAACAGTGTTCAAAAACAAACTCATTAAACATTTTCTTTCTGCGTAAAGTAGATTTAATTTTTACTTACGTAAAAAAATCTATTTTGTTCTTAACTTTTACAATAAACTGTCTAGCCTTTATTAATCAGTTAATCTTTAAGTATTTTGATTTTTATTGTATTTGTAAATTTAATATTAATTGTAATTATAATTGTGATTGTATTCTTAATATTGTAGTTGCAATCCCCTGGTAGAGGGGAAGAGAAGGCCTAATGGCCTTATCTTTAACAGGTTAAACAAATAAATAAACAAATAAATAAATAAATAAAGCTAAACTTCCCTAACTGAACTGAACTCCGTTGTATTCGATTATGCAAACAGAACCGCTTGAATTAAATTCATATTATAATATTTAATAACACTAATAATTCATTTCGGTTTGGAAAATTTCCAACACTATAAAAGAAATGTGGTATAATTTTTGTTTATAAATACAGACACGGGAGGAGAGAGACTACGAAAATGACGTAGTAGTGAATTTGGAATGACAAGAAACAGAAATAATTAGAAACAATCTACTCACACAGCCATTGTTTTCACCCAGAACCTCACAACAACGCTGGATGAAACTTCAAATTCCACAAGAATAGACTGCCATCAGATAACTGAGTCATAGCTGGAAAGAATTGTGTTAATATTTTACATAAAGACCGCCATTCATGCATACAATAATAATTGAAATAATGTTGCCACCTTCGGCAGGTTTGAGCTCCGAGGTTTCGCTTTTATAGAGCAGTGGGTCTCAGAACCATCCATCTTCAGGGCAGCGGGTCATTTACATAGGGATTAAATTGTCGGAACTTTAAGACGTCTCCCAAACTGTCTCCATTTCAGGAGTCAATCAATAACTGAGGTAGAGAATGAGTGGCTGAATCAGTAAATTATTGAGTGAATCAATAACACTGGTAGGCCTATACACAATTTTTGCTAAATGAAAACTGATTCCTTACCACATGGACGCTCTGAAACCAGTCTTGGCTTTGTTTCATCAGGCTACAGGTTTTTCAGAAATTCGCAAGCTTATTTTGTGCGGACATCGTATCTTATCTGTAGATGATGTCATCGCGGACTACGTGACAGTATTTTTTCAATATAACGAAAATTTAATAAAAAATTGTACCGAAACACTTAAGTAACACGCAGCTAAAATCATAATATTATATATTATGAAAAGCTCGTGTTTACTTAAGTATTTCAATTGCGATATGCATAGATCCAATTCTTTTACTTTGGGCATGGCAAGCAATTCAAAAAGATAGCAGAGCAAAAAAATTTGCAATATTTGTTACGGAATAAAATAAATATGCATAGACAGAAACTTCATTTCAGTCTTCAATTTTGAACACAGCATTTTTTGGCCTAAGTATGTTAAGCGGCCAACCTGACTTGCATTATTCTGTATCAAGCGCAGGCTTGGAGATAGACGTTATTCAACGTTAAAAATATAGATGATGAACACCTTCTCCCCAATTCCTTCATTTCCGCAAATTTATTATCATCACATAATTACACGGAGTCTAAAAATTGACCACAACTTAAACAGTGTCTGAATTAATCAATTGGAATATGAAGGGCTCAGAGCCATACTGGGCAAGCGCCATTTATTAAAAATGGAGAAAGCAAGGGTTAAAGTTAAGTGAACACCATAGTTTATTGAGGATTGATATATTACTTAGTTTTAATGTGCATACTTTATATTACTTGCTATATGTTTCATTGAATTATGGTATTCACTTAATTTTAACCCTTGTTTTCTCCATTTTTAATATATGGTGCTTGGCCCACTATGGCTCTGAACCTTTCATATATTTCTCTACACATCAAAAACGATACGGAAAATTGAGATAGAGATATTTTAGGTTCATTACTCACCCAATATTACACTGACGAGTCAAAGTCAAGACATAAAGAGAAAATAAATGTCAGAGGGAAGTGGAAACACGACAAGGATGCCCTTTATCACCTCCTCTGTTCAACATCTACTTGGAGCTTTAGTGAAGAACTGTTCCCAGAACATGAAGGGGTGATAGTAGGAGGAAGAACAATGAAGTGCATAAAATTTGAAGATGATATGGCGTTGTTAGCAGAAGAGGAGACAATACTAAAGGATATGCTACTGGAGCTAAATGACAGCTATGAGCAGTATGGGATGAAGATAAATGCAGACAAAGCAAAGACAATATTATCGGAAGAAAAATAAAGAAGGTAAACGTGCGAATTAGAAATGAGGCAGTAGAACACGAGCACAGTTTCAAAATACTTAGGGGGTTGTAAGTAGTAACTTGAGCTGCTGCCAGGAAGTCAAAAGAAGGATAGTAATGACAAAGGAAACTTTTAATAGAAAGCGGAGCACTTTCTGCGGACCCCTGGAAAAATAAACAAGAAAGAGACTAGTGAATTGAGTTGTGTGAAATGTAGCACTGTATGGGGCAGAAACATGGGCATTACATCAAAATGAAGAAAAACGACTAGAAGCATTTGAAATATAGATATGGAGAAGGATGGAGCGTGCGAAATGGATAGACAGAATAAGAAATGAAGCTGTGCTAGAAAGAATGGGTGAAGAAATAATAATGCTGAAGCTGATCAGGAAGAGAAGAAATAATTGGCTGGTTCACTGGCTAAGAAGAAATTGCCTACAGAAGGATGGAATGGAAGGAATGGTGAACAGGAGAAAAGATCGGGGCAGAAGAAGATATAAGATGATAGACAACATTAAGATGCAGTGGAAGCTCTTAAGTTCGACATCCTATAGTTCGACTGTTTACGTAGGAGAAGTAGACACGCCCCTATATGGACACTAAGAAATGGGTTTGGCATTTGAATCGGAATTGGTTCTGTCTTTTGTAGTGATACTTTTGTTAAAGGAAAACAGAATATTTTATTGATTAGGACATCCATATTGATCACTGATTTTAAATTCATGAACTCTTCTTTTTCTATTTGAGAATTGTGCCGTTTGTGAGACGGAACTATCGAAACCCACTGTGGTATTAGAAGCGCATACACAAGTCTCGGGGCGGGCAAGAAAAGCAAGTACGGTACTGTAACCAATAAGAATTTTTATTCATTTCACCTGCCACATCCACTACCCTTATTGGACAGAACTTTCAATTCTGTTCTGTCCAACTTAGGAGAGTTCACTGTATATGTATCTTATGCGGAGAAGAGCAGGGCGTAAAATGAAGATTTGGTTTGCAGTGAAAGACTTGCCACTGGGCAGAGAACTATGAAACTATAGTTGAATCCAATTTTTTTTAATTATTTTCGGTTCTGCTATAGATGAGTCAGCTCAGGGATTCTCACAAACTGGATGCAGTGTACTGTCCAGACCAGATTCTAGACATTTGTGGTGAACAGAAAGATTTGTTACCATAGAATTTCTTCAAGTTATCGGCTTTCTCTAGCACACTCTCTCAGTCATTGCTTCATTACTTCCGTATCGTCATCTCATCGCAATTAAACAATCTCGTTAGTTGAAAAAGGAATATGATATGATATATTTGATGTCAACATTTACATCCATGTAATGTGGACCTCACAATTTTTGTATCCGGTGCCACAATTACATTCATTACAGATATACCTTTTGTAGACGCTCTTATAATTTGACTTTCGATTCCATTTAAATTGATCAGTATTCCCACCTTTAAAACTTAACAACTTAATTTAGATCATTCAAAATTGACACTTTTACGACTCTGTTCTTGATTTTCAGTACACTTATATCGAACACACAATGTTTCTAATAATACTTGTTACTAAAACATACTACACCATAGTCCCAATAAGTTGGTTATTATGTCTGTTTCTTGTGTAGGCCTACATTTTATTTCCAGATCTCACTAATTTTCTACATATTATACTTCACTATCCTAGCTATCCTCTCCCGCCATACTCCTCAGCTATCTTCATTATCTCTAACGTGTTGCTTAACTTCCTATTACACTTCTCTAATCCATTAATAATTGACACTTTTATCACTCTGTTCTTGATTTTCAGTTCACTTAGACTATATCGAACTCACACTGTTTCTAATAATACTTGTTACTAAAACATATTACACCATTGTCCAATATGATTGTTATTATGTCTGTTTGCTGTGTACATTTCATTTTCAGATCTCACTAATTTTCTACATATTACACTTCGCCATCCTAGCTAGCCTCCTCCACCATACTCCTTACTTATTTTCATTATCTCTATCGTCTTATCTAACTTACTGAAAAAGGAATATTAAATGAACAATATAATAATTCACGTTTTACCCTTCATTACAAAAATATTAACGATTGAACACAAGCTGTATATATATATATATATATATATATTTTAGTCTCTGAAATATTTCCATCTGCTGAGGAACATTTTGTTGCGCCGACAGACTTGTTCTCGATGTGGACTTGCTCTAGTCTCGCCCTGAGGACTATCACTAAGGCGTCCCGGCGCGCTTTTGTACCGACAGAGGCTGGGATATGTTCACAGACGACGCGATCCATTGATACCGCGGGGCGTCGCCAATAAAAATCAGGTGTGCCAACCTTCATATAAATTACAAGTGGGCCTACGGCTGTGACATTGTGATCGCATTACAGAGCAATTAAAATTCAGGGTCGCTTTGTCACAAAAATTTACGGAAAACGAATTTCGCTGGGGATATTTTTTATGATTCATAACTTTTCTACCTTAGCGGGGGTTGTCCAGATGTAGCACAGAGAAAAACATGACGCCAAATATGTCCTCTTTTTCCATGACACATTTTTTTTAAATAAAGTTTCAAGATCTCGTCTTCAGTCTGAACACTGCAACTTCTTTCTTACTCAATTTCATCTTCCTCTCCGTTATAAGTAAATGTGAGAAGACATAACTTAGACATGAATAGGCCTATATGCGTATAAAATTAAAATTAATTAATTAAAACATTAATTCATCAATCACAATAATCTCAAATGAATGTTGTGACGTATTCGCAGCAACTAGATAGCAAATTTCGAGAAGTGAAATTGTTCAATGAACAAGAAAGAAGAACAATGAATGAATGAATGGACGAACGGAATAGTAAATGAGTAAATAAAAGAATGAGTAGATGATAGAATATATTAGAAACCAACAAAGGCATGGAATAACGAAACAAGAAAAGACTCAATGAATGAATAAACGACGGACGGAATGAAAAATAAATTAATGAAAGAACAAATTAAGAGGTGGGACAAAGAGTGACTGAATGAGCGAGCGAGTGAATCACTGTATGTATGGATCAATGGTAGAACGAATAGATAACTGAATAATACGAGTATAATGCACATAAAAATATACCTATGTATGTATGTATGTATGTATGTATGTATATATGTATGTATGCATGCATGCATGTACTGTATGCACTGTATGTATGTATGTATGTATGTATGTATGTATGTATGTATGCATGTACTGTCGGCATTTCACGAGAAGATCCGAGCAAGGAATGCGAGTTTTTCCCCCACTCTTATAACCTATGCCCGACACGGAACCGACCGGCCATTGATTGAACCTTGTTTGTCCCAGCCGGCCAATGACACCACTCCCATCCACCTGCTCCTTCAAGAACGCTGAGTTACTAGCTTACTCTCTCCTCTTACCCCGCAAGGACCATACTCTCCTCGCAGGGATCCTCTCGTGAAATCTGGGCAGTATGTATGGAACACAAAAATAGCAATAACAAATCCATATTAAATGGTTAATTTTTTTCATCTATCCTGATTCTTAAAAAAAAGTTTCTTCCTCTACAATACTTGCCTTAAAATGTTTAATTCGTGCTCTCATTTTGTAAGTTTCTGCGAAAAAGTTAGACTCTTTTTACGCATAGGTGCAAAGCCGTCTAGAGGACGACGGGCACAGATTTTCATGGGTTTGTTATCAATCGGAGTTGCCGGATGCTGGCTGGTGCTGTACTCCCAGGCGGCGGGACAGGGGCTTATCTGCCATAAGACGGCCCGCCCGCCCATCCGGACGACAGACACTTGTTCCGCACGCCCGCCGTTATGACAGGTCATTAATGCGGGGCGCCCTCCCTGGAGAGGGGGAGGATCAACCCAGTGTGACTGACACCACTTGCAGTGTCAGCTAATAAGTTACAGCCTGCTTATGAGAAATCGTTCTGGACGCATCAATCACAAGCCAAATAAATATAGCATATACAGGAAGAGCCCTATCTTGTAACAGATACACATTCTGAGTGCCTGTACAGCGCCTTACAAAGAGAAAAGGGGTATTCAGGGGGATTTATGGCCTTTATTATATTTGTGTTTGCATGAAACGACTTTTTCTTGTTCTGCTGTGTAACATTATTTTAATCTTTTCCTTTAGGAACATCGATTTGCGATAATTGACGGAAAAAAAAATGTGTCACAGATTGTGTCACTTAGAGCCCCGAATTTTTGGTATTAATAATATTCGCGAAATTTTAGTTTAATCATATCCCCTACTGCATCTTGATTTCATTCACACAAATATGTAAAAATATCAAATTTGGAAACCGCGAAATATCGTGAAATTTGTCCATAAACGCGATACAAAAGTTCTTCTATACAAGTGGCGAAATAGTTTTCTGCCCAATAGCAGGTATTTCACTGCAAACTCAGCATTCTCCAACTTCTCCTATTTTCTGCCTTCCTCTTAGTCTCCCCTTACGATCGATATATCTTAATGTTGTCTATCATCTGATATCTTCTTCTGTCCGGAACTTTTCTTCTATTCACCATTTCTTCCATCTTTCAGTAGGCAGTTTCTTCTCAGCCAGTGACGCAGCGAATTCCTTTTTCTGATCAACTTCAACATTGCTCTTTCTTCACCCACGCTTTCTAACACAGCTTCATTTCTTATTCTATCGTCCATTTCACACGCTCCATTCTTCTCCATATCCACATTTCAAACTCTTCTAATCTAGTTTCTCTTCACTTCGAAGAAATTAAGATTCCAGGTGTCACGGATGTTACATTTTTACTACTTTCAAACTCTATATATTGAAAATGAAATGACTTCTGTCAACTTTTATTATTAGAATCAATTTAGAAAAACAATGCCATTTTACAGAAAAATGTTGTTGGAATAAAATTTTTTATTATTGCAAAAAATAAAGAAAAGGTTCCGTCACGAATGTTACAAGATTTGTGAATTCACTATATACCACATTAACAAAAAGTGTAAAAAAACAAACAGGTTTCTGCGTCAAGCAAAACGAGATTCATTCTCAAATTGTCCATGTGAAAGCTATGAAAATCTCATGGCATCCAATTAGTTTACAAAAACATAATAGGTAAATATTTTATAGCTGTTTCTTCAATATCAGGGATGTTACACACATTTTATCAGGAATATTACAGATGAGTTAATTTCCTTCATTTTTACAGTTTCGAAACAACTGTGACATTTCTAAGTCAAAATATTCACTTGAACTGTAAGATTGCTAATTGTTTATAACCAAATCTACTTAAAATAAATGGCAGAAAGAATGAGTATAGTACAGAGTAAAAAGTTCCTTGATCCTGGAGCTCTGGAATTAACAGTGTAGGCTCTCAAAATAGCCTATTTCAACAAATATCTCTGTGATCTAGTTATTTTAATTGGTTATTTAACGACGCTGTATCAACTACGAGGTATATCTCTTTTAAAGAAATACATTACCAGCTGATCTCTCTATGAGTAAGGCCCAATTGTATAAAACTCCCTGACTAAAGATCAACTTCGATCGAAGATCGAAAAGTAAACCGAGTTCAGACACTTCTTCTATTGTATAAAACTTTTCTGCGATCAAATTACCTTGGTTCAAATGCAATCTAAGTTCACGTGAGAAGGATTTGGCAACATCGCATAAACAGGTGAAATACGTGATGCGCGGACATGTTTGTTCAGTGTTGCCAATCTAGCGACTTTAACTCTTTTTCAACAACAATTTCTTTTAACTTTTATATTGCTTAAATAGGGATTTAGTGACCTTTTTAGCACCCCATAGTGACAAAATTTAATCTTTCTTTGTTGATAATGAGAAATCCAGCGACTTTACAACTACTTTTTGGCGACTTTCCGTACACTCTGTTGGAGACACTGGTTTTTTGTGCACTGTAAATAATGGCGGACAATAAGAAGAAGGTTGACTGTTCTCAGAGTTATCATGTTATGGTGTGTGATACTGCTAAACATAATAAAGCTTCATAAAACGACCATTTTCGTTTAGTAATACAGTTAATTGAAAATTTATGAATGTACCTATCATATCCATTAATAATTAATGGTTGTTATAAACATAATATAATTATAGGTTATGTTATTTGATACTGCTGAACACGATAGAGCCTTATAAAATATAAGAATGTTTGTGTATTAAAGCAAGAAATTGAAAGAAATATATATAAATGTACCTATCATATCTATTAATATTAATAATAATGGATATTTTATTTGCACAATCTGTCACCCGTATATTTCAAACAGAAAAGAAATAACTGAACTTGGATCATCTAACTTAATCGGAGAAATTTCTTCAGTCAAAGCTGATTTTAGTTTGAGACAAATTAATCTCAGATTAGACTTTATACAACACAAAATTCCAAGTTCAGCAGAAACAAGGATCAATTTAACCTCTGATCTAAGATTAAATTGTTTATACAATCGGGCCTAAGTGTTGTAAACTTTAGGAAACAAAAAGTATCCATGACCTAGCCAAGACTAGCCTAGATTCAATGTCCATAAAACTTGTAAAATATTTTCCTTTTGAAAATAAACCATTAGAATATTTAAATTTAGAACCTTATCTATGACTTACACTAATAATATACAAATATTTATGAAAAATACTTATTCATTGGAATTTCCAGTTTGCCTGGAATGGCTGTCCGGTTTCTGCAAACCAACTTTACTATTCCTGTTCAGCGTGTAAATTTGATTCGATTCCACAAGGTTCGGTGATACCACTGCTTAATGCACTTTCAAAACAAAATTTTATACAAGACTACAAGTGCTGAAGACTTTATTTGATAATTATGAATCGTTTTCAGTGAAGTGTCTTGAAGCTCCATAGATTTCTACCAAAACATAGAAAGTGAGAGGGGCTTTTCTGCTTCTGGAGTGGTTCTTACAAACAGGCGAACCAGCCTCCGATCTGACAATTTTAAAACAATGATGTGCTCGTATTTCGGTAATAAATTATGAAAAGTGGTTGTGAAATTTTAAATTTTTATATTATGCTCAGTTTTAAAGGATAATGTAATAATAACCCTGTTAACGACTAACATTAACAACAACAACAATAATAATAATAATAATAATAATAATAATAATAATAATAATAATAATAATAAATAATAAAAAACCAAAACATTCTTTCCACAAATTCCGTTATGATCTGGCTGGAGATCGAATCTGAGCCATCTGAATGGAAGACCAGCGCGCTTTCACTTGAACCACAGACGAGAATGACTTCTTAGTTAATAATTATACTTGGCTTCCTCGGGATTTACACCATGGCAACATTTATCCATCACAAATAATCAATACAAAGCTAACCAACCAACATAACAGCGCTTTGAATTTATTTTACCACTTACAGCAATATTAAATAAACTATTATACTTCATACAAAAGTGTAAATTTAAGCACTAGAAGGCAGAATTTTGTAATGTTGTATGAATAGGAAACGTAAACAAAATAGTGTATCAACATGGTTTCGATCCCAGAGCTCCGGGCGTTGCTTAAATGCTGGGGATTGTTTACGTGGAGCTGATAGCAAACTCTAAATCCCGTTGCGTGATGAACAGGTAGTGTGTAATAACGGGGCATAACCTTTGACTGCAAACACAACAACATACATGTTTCATAACCCACCCTTAACAGTAACCCCACACTCCAGATGATAAAAGAAAAGATGTCTAAGACTATTATGGAAATTCGGTCTATTACAGAGACGTACTCTCTGTGATCATCCAAATGTATATTAAATCCTCCTCCATCTTCTCTCTTGAAGCACAGGGGAGACCCTGCCACCGGGTGCACCAAGAAAACTTCCTCTTTGTAATGATGCTATTTCATAGCTCGTAGGTCCCTTTTTATACTCCGTGAACTTCAACCCTTTGTGATTCATATATCTATAAGGGTTTATATAAACCGTAACCCATTAGAAGACACTACAGTACATCGTGAGTACAAACGTACTTACACTACTTCTATTGGCAAGTTAAAGCCGTATCGTCTATATTATTGTTTTAATGGGTTATTTTACAAGCTTTATCACTTACTATGGTTATCTAGCTTTTGAATGAGATTAAAGTGATAATGCCAGCAAAATATGCCATAGGCGAACTGGCGCTACCGGAGAAAACCTCTGTGTTACTTGGGTCACGGGCTTGCCCAAAACAAGATATAAATCAGGGGTATGTTAGGGGTCGAACTCGGGTCCACAGAATTATAAGTTTGGCGCTTTAGCTCCAAAAGAAAGAAATAGCGGAAGTTTTCTAATGAGCGCTTGGACATTGTAACCCACATGCCGTTGTATCTTCGAACACTGAGAATTTTTTTTTTTTTTTTTTTTACATTGGGGAATTTAATTGAAGTGAATTTCTTATGGTTGGCAGAGTAACAATCTCATGCCCCCATGTTTTTAAAATTACTACTAGTGCACTTCATTAGAACCAGGTACCCAGCTTCGAAGCCGTTAGCCCTGTGAACTTCCAGTATATTTACTTTCCCCTATTATCATATTATAGGATTATCTAAGAAATTAGCAGTTCTTTGTGATAGTAGGAGAGAAAGAGTGGGGGAAGGGAAGTGGTCCGTGGCCCATTTCTAATGAAAACGGATTATGGATTCACACCCACTAGGCTATATAGCGTAGTATCTAAATGCTGACAATAGAGATGAACAAACTAACTGTCGCTCTCGCTCGCTGTGTTCGTTGCACTTGTCTTTCGAGTCTCGTCTCGTAACTCTCGTGCGCTTCGAGTCTCGCTCATCATTCTCGAAATAGCATTTGATCGGCGTGGAAAGATTTCGTAACTTTGAATAACATAGACTACATCATTGAAAAAAATAACATTAGAGATGTTTAATTGAGACAAAAAGACAAGACAAAACACTATCTAGTTATCAAAATGTTTTGGTTCTATTATCAGATATTATCTATGTTTAGGCTAGATATATAAATAGAAAAAAAAACAATTCTCAAATAAATTTGCATTTCTAAGAAACATAATACATAACGTTAAATAAAGCGTTAATATGTTATTTTTGTGAGATTGTACACTTGATCTCAAACATACGGAAAAAAAAAATCCTAGCCTTTTAATAAGGACACTGCAGATGACACTACACCGGTGTCGAAACGAGACCCGTCTCTCATAAAGTACATAACCTGTTTAAATTATAACACTTTTAACGGTTCAACTAATATAGTTTCAAGTTTGAAACAACTTTTTAAGAGACAAATTTACAGAAGACTGATTATTATCGACGCCATATAACTCAAGCAGTATTACAGTATTAAATTACCAACATATGAAACTCGCAAATGTTTAAAAAAAAAAAAAATCTTAGTGCGTTAAGAATTTACTATGTTCGAAAATGTACCCCCTTACTCTACATAATGTTATTAAATGTTGTGGTGCAGAGAAGAAGAATGATGCCATGACGTCGTTCGGAAACCAACAGAAAAGACCTCAGAATGTTAGGCATTAATAAAGCAATAATATGAAAAATAAGCAAAGAAGGCAGTCGTCATCAGTAGGTGAGTGTCCCGATTGCTTGTTGTTTATTTATATCCGCGCCATGCTACTGGTCACCAGATCTACGGTCTGCTTAGCCAGATACTATATATGAAGGGTTCAGAGCCATACCGGGCCAAGCGCCATTTATTAAAAACGGAGAAAGCAAGGGTTGAAGTTAAGTAAATACCATAATTTAATGAAGATTGACATATCTTTTAACTTTAATGTGCATACTTTATCTTACTTGCTATATGTTTCGTTAAATTATGGTAATCACTTAATTTTAACTCTTGTTTTCTCCGTTTTTAATAAATGGCGCTTGGCCCACTATGGCTCTGAACCCTTCATATACGGTCCGCTTAGCCAGATAGACTACTATATAGGATTTTTATTTCCGTAAATAACAGCATTATTCTAAGTCCGTGACACGTGAGACAATCTTTGTAAGACGTCTGTATTTGCGTCTTGCAAGGATGGCTAACACACAGTCCAGGTCAAGGTTCTAATAAGTAGTGCTTATTCTTCTTCTCTTCTAATACAAGTTAACAACTCTTTTCTCGCTGAACATTATAGTGAATTGTGTATGATTTTTTACACATCCAACTCTCTTAAGTTGTGTCTGGCTTCACTGTCAGGTGTCGCCTTAAGGAAAGATTTTATAACTGAAGGAACAGTAAAAGCAAAGCAGACTCGTTCGTGTTCCTTTACAGGCGTTCTTTATGAATATCACAGCAATAAACTGCGTCAAATAGACGTGAGCACTGGTCTGTTCGCAGGAATAGAGGCAGACAGTCGTGTCTCGCTGGTATCGACTTCACGGATTGCTCTTTCATTTATGAAATCATGAGAAAGAAACAGACTTTTCGTTTGATCACACGGAAGAACTTGACAACAGACGAACAGGTTTCAATTTAAACGTTTTTATTTCGTAGTATGTCCAACATGCGAGTATGTCGTTAGTCACATCTAGTGAGCATTACAAATATATTAATACATTAGATTAGCAGAATTGCGGAAACATTAATTTAAAATTTGTGATAGTAAAATAATTCTTCGCCACCGGCGTAGCCCAGTCGGCGGAGGTGATTGCCTGCCGATCCGAAGTTGCGCTTGGGCGCGGGTTCGATTCCCGATTGAGCTGGTTACCAGGTTGGTTTTTTTTCTGAGGTTTTCCCAACCGTACGGTGAATGTCAGGTGATCTATGGTGAATCCTCAGTCTCATCTCGCCAAATACCATTTCAATATCACCAATTCCATCGACGCTAAATTTATTTTATTTATTTATTTATTTGGCTAATAATTGAAACATAAAATACAATATATACAGAAAAATTTTAATTCGTCCCTGAAAGAGCAGAACTCGTGCTCAGGGACGGATTCCTGAATTGACATTAAAAGTATATAATACAATTTGTCTTATGTTTACTAGCAGTAGGAATATATAAATTTAAATTTAAAATTTTTCAATGTTTATAAAATCCATAGATAACATTTTAAATTTAATACTAGAACTATTAGAATTGATAAGATTAGGATATTTAAATGTAAATTTGTTATATATTCTTGAGCCTAAATTACTGCTATGATTAAATACTGTAGCAGTGTTGCATTTTGGTTCAAACAATCTTAAAGAATTCATCACTTTTGTTTCGTAACTATGAGAATACAATTCAAAATTATTTCAATTTTTATGTATGAATTTTATTAGTACAATATAATAAATTTGTCTTATTTTAAGAACATTAAAGTCTAAAAGCAATTTTTGAGGTGGAAAATCAATAGGTTTATGAAGACATTTTAATATTTTCTTCTGTAATAAAAAAGTGGATTAAAATTGGATTTAAATAAGCTACCCCATCCTATGTATGAAATTATACCGATTGAAATAAACTTAAGTATATTGTGCGTAATAAACTTATTGATAAGTAATTCCTCAATAAAACATAATAATATATTATTTTACGTACATTATTACAAAGATAATGTGTTGGTTCCATTTTCAATAATCCAGTAGTTGATATAGCATCGTTAAATAACCAACTAAGAAAATATTCTTTACACTTCTTACATGTGCATTAAAAGCACGTAAGTAATAGTGATACTTCAAATAAAATTAAAACATCAGAAATAAGCTTTCTGCGAAGAGTAAAGGATAGGCTAATAGAGGAAGAGAGAATTTTAAAAGATACGTTGGAAGAAGAAGTAGAAGAAGAAGAAGAAGGTGATGATGATGATGATGATGATGATGATGTAGTGATAGTTTCTTGGTATACATAATGTTTCCTGTGAAACCATTTCATCATTTCTTCAAAAATCACCGTTATTCACATCAACAACATAACATAGGCCTATGCACCTGTGAAGGAAAAGTCGAGTCTCTTGGACTGGCTGTATATTATACTTCGTGGCACTTTGTCATTTCCCTTACATTGTGAGCCTCGTGATTTATGTTCCATTCATGAAGTTTTTCATTTTCCAAATTAAGTTTCTTAAATGATCACGTGAACTTTTGAGTGAGACAAGTGATCCATTGACTTGGAACTTGCATAGCTACATACGCCTATTTATTGTGCTTTCGTAATTCCTAACGTTCCGTAACCTCTTTGAAGAACGCAGAATCGTACTAAAGTTTACATTTAATTTTATGCTGCCGCATTCATTTCTTAATTAGTTAATTTAATTCATTAGGCGTAACTTATTAGTTCATGCATTAGCCCATTAATCACTCATTAGTCTAGAAATTTATTAATTCGTTAATTTATTAATTCATTATCCTATTATTTCATTCGTTATTTTTTAATTCGTTACTCCTTTCATTAGTTAAACTATTCACTCGTTAGTCTATTAATTTATTAATTTGTTAGTTTATTAATTTATTATTCTATTACTTCATTCGATAGTTTACTACTTTTTAATTCGTTATCCTTTCATTAATTAAACTACTCACTAGTTACTCTATTAATTTACTAATATGTTGGTTCATTAACTGATTATTCCATTAATTTATTCGTTATTCCATTAATTTTTAATTCATTAGTCTTTTCTGTAGTTAAGCTATTCAATCGTTACTCAATTAGTCTACTAATGCATTAATGTCTTAATTAGTTGATGCTTTCACTAGTTAAGTCACTCATTCTTTGATCTATTCAGCCTTCAGTCTATTAATTCTTTTGTTACTCCGTATCATCATTTGTCCATTAATTATTCGAGTTAGTGATCTATTCATTCATCCATTCATTTGTCTATTCGTGCAGTCATTCATTTGTCAAGTATATTCATTCTCTCATTCATTCATTAGTCGAGTGATTGTTTAAGCTCTTATTAGCCCATTCTTTAAATAAACCATTCATTCATTAGCCAATTCGTTACCTAAGCTATTACTCCATTCATTAGTCTATTCAGTACTTAAACTATTAATTATGTAATAAATTAATCTATTGATTGATTATTTAAGCTATTAATCTATTCATCAGTCCATTCATTACTAAAACTATTAATTCAGTCATTATTTAACAGAATAATCCAATCATTAGTGCATTGAGGAAATAAACTATTAATCCGCATATTATTTAATCCATTAATCTAGTCAATAGTCCCATCATTATTTAAGCTACTAATATATTAATTAATCAAATTACTTGAATTACTCTTTAACCCATTAATATTATTATAGTCATTAACCTATTCCTTAGTCCATCAATTATTTCATCCGTTAATCTATTCATTCATTAGTGCATTCATTATTTAAGCCATTAACCTATTCATTCATTAATCAACTCAGTATCTGAGTATTAATCTGTCGATTCACTACTAGTCCACTCATGTCATTCATCAATTCATTATTTAAGCCATTAATCTATTCATTCATTAATCGACTCAGTATTTAAGTATCAATCTGTCGATTCACTACTAGTCCACTCACAAGTCATTCATAACCCATTTATTATTCAGTTCATTATTTAAGCCATTAATCTATTCATTCATTAATCGACTCAGTATTTAAGTATCAATCTGTCGATTCACTACTAGTCCACTCACAAGTCATTCATAATCCATTTATTATTCAATTCATTATTTAAGCCATTAATCTATTCATTCATTAATCAACTCAGTACTTGAGTATTAATCTGTCGATTTACTACTAGTCCACTCACAAGTCATTCATAATCCATTTATTATTCAATTCATTATTTAAGCCATTAATCTATTCATTCATTAATCAACTCAGTATTTGAGTATTAATCTGTCGATTTACTACTAGTCCACTCATAATTCATTCATAAATCCATTTATTAATCAATTTAAGACATTAATCTATTCATTAATCGACTCAGTATTTGAGTATTAATCTGGCGATCACTACCAGTCCACTCATAAGTCATTCATCAATTCATTATTTAAGCCATTAATCTATTCATTCATTAATCGACTCAGTATTTAAGTATTAATCTATCGATTCACTACTAGTCCACTCATAATTCATTCATCAATCCATTTATTAATCAATTTAACACATTAATCTATTCATTCATTAATCGACTCAGTATTTGAGTATTAATCTGTCTATTCACTACTAGTCCACTCATAAGTCATTCATCAATCCATTTATTAATTAATTCATTATTTCAGCTATTAATTTATTCATGCATTTATCAATTTATTGTTTGGCCCAATAACTTATTGGGTCGTTCATTAGTCAATTCACTTATTAAACTGTATTATCAGTACAGAAACTAAAGGAAAATTATTCTATTATATCGTACGTACATTTTTTAAATAACTTTTGGACACAGATATAACAGCACTAAGTATATGTTGATGGAAAATGGCGGCCTCCTTCTACATAGGCAGACTCTATAGAGAGCTCCACTCAGATTCAATTTTCAATTCCATCTTGGAGATGTTCTGTATAAAGTGAACATGGAAGACAAGCAGATCTGTTTCCAGACTTGCTTCTCAGCCTATACTCACTTATTGTAGCATTTGTCGTACCTCTCACAGCAAACACACAAACAAAGGACAAAACGGTTAAAGATAAGTGACATCTTGATTTAGAAGGCTAAAAAAACACCAAATCGTATCAAAGTGATGAGATGTCATTCTTCTTTCTCTTGTGGACGATCTGGAATTTCTCTCTCTCTTCAGTTGTTCTCCTCTTCTTCTGTCTTTGGTTTTCATGTCCCGTTGGACATCAAAGGAAGAGTCCCCTCCTCTAGAGGCCCGCTCCAAATCTTCAATCTCTTTGTTGTATCCGATCCGGACATTCCGCCCACCACACAACCTTTCTCACACAAGATGTAGTGGAAGTGAATTTTTTTTGTGGTCCGGCCTTTCTTCTCTGTCCTCGGTTTCAGCCGCAATTTCATCGCAAGACGCTGGAAGGACAGCTTTGAAGTAATAATTGGGGTTTGGTGTCCCCTCTCGACCATACGTCACGCCACCTAAACGTCACTTCTTCTTTTTCTTTCTTTCCATCCAATCGGAAGTTGTATGTCGTGTAATCGTTAGCAACCCCTTCTTTCTTCTACTCGTAGCTAGTCTTCGAGTTTACAGGTTCCAGCACGAACCTACAGTCTGTGATACAGTAGCAGGTTTTACACAGTAAGTGAATTGAGGTTAAAAACGAATTTTGTTCTACTTTATAAATTTATCATTATCATCGTCAGTTTATTACCATTATCACCCCACCATCATCATCGTCGTCACAACAACACTATAATCGTCATCAGAGCCATAATCACCATCATCTACGCCAGTGGTATTCATTTTTTTTTTTTGCTAGCGTACCCTCAAATACATTTTTTTTTATCTTCACATCCCAAACTGCATTGTAATTATATGAGAAATAACAAAAAAAAACACAGAAAATATGTAAACTGCAATAATTATCAACAAATATAAAATATGTCAGGATTTTTACATACAGTACGTAGTAGTGAGTCAGTGGGATGTGTACCTCTTGAGACAATCCCGATTAACCTGGGGGTACGCGTACCATAGGTTGAATACAACCATGGCGGAAACACAGTAAAGGTGTGGGATTGCGCATGCTGTTGCGATAGCTGCTGAGGCGTGTGACGTCATCTTCACTGCAGACAGCGATCGCAGCTCATTGCGTTGAGTACATTTTCTTTAATATAGGCTACCTAACTAGACATTAATTACAATACATAATGAGTCATTGTGCGGTGTACGGTTGCAGTACTCATTATACTGTAGGAAAACCAGAGGCAGTAATATTAAATATTTTTCATTCCCGAAAGATAAACATCTTCGTGAAAACTGGGAGAATCGTTGCAAACGCCAAGACTCTCTACCAAAATCACGTACGTTCATATTCTTTATATCTTGATATTGACAAAATAGTATGTTTCAATATATTTGTGAGTTGGTTTATCTAATAGATACTAAGTTATAGACTGAAACCAATCATAAATATATTAAAACTTCTTAACTTATCGGATTCATAACAATGTCAATAAAGGATATTAAGTTTTCAGTATAGCCTACCATACTAAGCTTATTTATAAGAACTGACGCTAAATGTAACACTCAATTTTTATAATATCTACGTCTTTTCAGCATGTAGGTCACAGCATTTTAAAGATGACTTTGATAAAATAATGCAGCATAGAATGCTAGGCTATTCACCAGTTCGTGCACGGAAACTTAAACCTGATGCTATACCTACAATAAATATAGCCTACATGGCGGCAAACATTCAGCAAATGCGTCAACTAGAAGAGGCATTAATAGTGGGTTCTAGTACAAGCCAATCAGAAGTCAATGATAATCTGCAGAAAGAACTGTGTGCCTCGGCAGAATTTCTTCAAGGCATTCTGAAACCGGTTAAATTTACCAACGATCGAGATCCTGAAGAAAATATAGGTCTCCCAGAAAAAACATATGAAATCTCTGCAAGACAATGGATATCCTAGGAAGGATTAAAATATATTGCAGGATATGCTGCATCAAAACTTCTGGAGCAATACCCGAATCTTGGAATTCCCACAAAATTATCAACTTCTGCTAATCAAAAAGACTGGATTACTACAATGTCGCGTGGTAACTTAATTCTCCCTTCTAAGGATCTACAATTAGTTACCATGCTTGTTGACAGTATATTCTCAGATGTGCACGGAGATTCCGTTTCCAATGAAAAATTTATAATAAAAAAGACTGTAAATTTGGTTAATTCTGCCATGAAAAACGAAGCAGAAATCAGTTATCCTCTTCCGCCAGAAGTAATTACGACATTGGTTAGAACAAGAACATTTATTATAATTAAAGAAATTAATAAAACAATAAAAGTATCTGGAATTTCAAACAGAAATATTATAAAGAAAATGAAAAAGATTGTATAAGAATAAGTATTTACTTAACAGAGTGGGATTTAGAATAGTGAAATTATATTATGTCGTGTGTGGAATAGTAAGGTAAATAATGTAGTAGACTATATTATGTCTGCAATAGCCTATATATATAAAAATATTTGTTTACTATATAATGACAAATTATTCAAAGAAATGCATATACATGTACTTTAATGAAGGTTCAAAAGTATTTCAATTCATGTATAAAATAATGTATGTTATAAATAACTGTATAGATCTAAGTATATATATATATATATATATATATATATATATATATTGCAAATTGTAATTATTATAAAATCACGTGTAGGCCTACTTTACAGAAGGCAATTATTAATGACACACTGCCATATTACATTGTTTCTTAAAACTTAGATTTAATATGTAATAAATCATAATTTTATTACGTTATCATTTCAAGGTAGTCCCCATTGTACTTGAATTCATGTGCAATATAATGTGCGTGTTATATGGGCCTAATTTTGTGCATATTTGTAGCATAATGTATTACAATTATTATAAAAGTACGTGTATATTCCAGAAGGAAATTATTAACGTTGCACTACCACATTACATTATTTCTTCACTCTTGAATTTAATTTATTGTTCACTATTTTATAATGTTATCACTTCAAGGTAGACCCTATTATATATATTGTCAATATTTATTGAATACCAAACCATGATTTTTATTTCTTCATTTAAATCTATGGACGCAGATCTAACCATCAACAATCTGTTATGTTGACTGTGTCATTCGAGTGCGGCCTGCAGTGAAGGTGACGTCATGCGCAGACTGAACGAAAACACGCACAGCTTGTCCCACACCTCTACTATGTTTCCACCATGAATACAACTGATCTACTCCATCACTATCACCACACCATCACGTGTGTGTTTTTTTAATGCACAAAATGTTGAATTTATTTTATATTCGAATATATCTTTAACGTCAACTGAGTTTTCTTTATTTACAGAATTCTATTTAAAATGTTTTAATGAATGAATGACACATGTACTTAGATAAGCAACATGTTGTTAAGAATTCTTATAATGAGTTCTTATAAGATTTTTGGATGAATGAAGTGAAGGCAATAGCAAATTAGTAAAATATTAGTATTATTGATTTCATCAGCAAAATTATATACCCAGGACCGGGTACTGATGAAGATCGCGAAAATCACACCATAGATTTACAATAGATTTTTACTAATCTTCACGAATTAAGTGATTCTGATTAATAATATGCGAAATATGAACACATTCGCGAATTATTACTATTGCATCGTTTTATAACGAATTTCATATTTTGAGTTTTTTTTTTTCGGAATTTTTTTTCACTTGAATTTGTTATTATCCACGTAGGCTACATTGTATGGTATTCCACGTGTTCTGATTACATTAGTGAACTCAAAAGAGGGATAATTCAACATTTCACTAATAATTTGAAAGTGTTAATTTGAGAGCTGCAAGTTTTTTTTTAATGAATTTATGTGTTAAATACAGTCTCAATCCAACAAATATTGTCTATTGGCCATACCGCATCTTTACCAGAACCCAACGAAACTTTAATGTTAATTATGTGGAAAGTAATATTCATATTGAGTTAATACTCCAATTCCAAAATAATTGTATTTTCCAAAATTTCCATTAATCTCCGCCAAGACTACAAATCAATCTCCAACAATCTTCGCCGATCCCAATATTAAAAAAATATAAATGATAAAATTAATCTCCATAAATACCTGCGCCTGTATATATCGTATAGGGGAGAGTCGGGTAGTATCGGACATCGGATAATATCGGAGAGTGAGTTTCTTTCATCTACCACACGATGATAGTACCTAATTAACATGGTTACGTTTCTGTGATGTCGCATAGAGAAACGTAACCATGCCATTCAGGTACTACCATATGGTGGTAGATGAAACAAACGCACTGTCCGATACTACCCGATGTCCGATACTACCCGACTCTCCCCTACTTAAATAATAAAAAAAACAAGTCTTTTTTTATCTCGTGAAGAAAATTTAACTTCGATTATAGTAAGTTAAATAACATGTTAGACTAAACGTGGAAGGATTTTTATTCATTTACTGTAAAGCTTTGGTTACTCGGCGTACGGCACATCCTGTATTATTTTATGATACAAGTTCCTACAAAGAATACGTGTTGATAGAAGCCTCTGTAAATTTTATGTAGCATTTAAGACAAATTCTGAACCATAAAGCTCTTATGAGGGAGCCTCTTTGAAGGGAATGCGGACGTGGACAGATAGGTACACACAAAGCTCCTTGTAGCGGTCCTACTTGCGTCTCCCTCCCGTCTAAATAAGGAATCAGTCTTGCCTAATTTGCTAGAAGAAGTTTAGAAAGTAAAGTATAAGGACCCTTCAGTTCTGAGGGCCTGTGCGATATGTAGTCATGAATACTTTAACTCGAAGGGGAGGAGACGCAGCACTACAAGTGACCGCCTGCATCTCGAGACGACTACCCGCCATGCATCTACGTAACTCAGGCTGCATTTGTCACATAAACTGCGGTATAAGCACAGAGTATTATGATGTTTTATGAGAAGCATTTACAACAGCGCTCCAAGCGGCTAAATTGAGAGCTGCAGATTTATAATACACAACTTCGCGTGGAAGGGTGGAAAGAGATCGATCTAGCGGTTACGTGTGAAAATAACTTCATATTTCTTCGTTCCTACCCCTCAACACAACACCTAGTATACCTTTCATGTAGTGTAGAATAATCCGACAAGCTATAAAAAGGGGGTGGTGATTCAAGGACGAAAATAACTCTGGTTTCGTATTGGGGCTTATACAATTACATCGCAAGCCGTCTTCTACTTCCCAAGGCAACCCCAAATTTTATGGGTGTGGAACATGGTCCGGGAAAAATATATATTCAAATTTATAGCAGCTATGATAAACCAGAAGGGAGAAACGACAAGTTCTTCAAAATATCCCCGAGTCACTTCACTGATATTAGGCCTATATCAAACGGACTGAGACAAATGTTTTTTTCTGTAGGAGCTCAAATAATTTCATTTAGAGTTGAAAATTTGCGGGAGGTCATGCATAGAATCAGCTATTTTTTTCGAGTGAAACGATTATGCTCGAGTGTCAAAGGAATACCTTACTAAAATTTCAACATTTGACGTCGGTTGCCTAGCAACGGCAATGAGTTTGGTCACACTATTCTGACGTCACTTCCTTAGCAACGAGTCATTCAGATGAAACACAGCAATTCCATTGTAAAACATTCTACAGATATATGGTGTATATTAAATAAAGAAATAAATGGAAAATAATCACTAATAGGCTATTTAAAACACATAAATTGTATTATATTTATTTCAGACTGAATCATATTCACAGTCTTTATAAATAAGAACTAATTCCTTAAAAACCTAAATATCATAGTAACACCCAACCGAGAACATAAAATATTTCACACAATTGCAGGGATCCTATGAGTACCTTGTAACGGTTTTTTTTTTTTAATTTTTCTATCTCTTCTATTATTCATAATTTCGTTTATTTATAAACTTATTTATTCATTCATTTATTCATTTATGCAATTCTCTATTCATTTCTTTATTTACTTATTCACTTATTTATATATTCATTTATGTATTCATTTGTTTCGTACAATTATGACAATATTTGCACACGGGCCTACATAAAACAGAAGTAAAATAAACATTTAACTAAAAATTCTAGCTATTCATTTATCCACCCGTCCAGGCGTTCATTAATCTGTATTCAATAATTTTCAATTATCGTCACGGTTATTCAATGCCATTTATACACGAAATTATTCACATAATTCATTCTTTTTTTACACTCATTTCTTCAAGAATTTATTCTTTTACTCGTTTATTATTCTCCTCCTCTCATTTGTTCAGAATTAGGTTGACCTACTTAGGCATTCATCTGCCAATTAAACTACTCACCCAACTTATCTTTTAAATCCATTATGCAATACAGAAAACTATCTCGCTCCAAGAAGTGGGCAAAATCGGAGAATGATGAGTGTGTAGCCTACTATTAAAACTTGAGAAAGATAGTTCATCCTGTCAGGTTCTATTCACGCATATCATGTCGTGACCCCTAAGTGCCGTCAGGGCGGCTAAGACAAGAAAGGACGAGAAAGTGAGTTCCCAAACTTATAATTGCGACCTTCCAGCTTAACTCCGTTTCTGGAATCTGTACAGTATAGGAGACGGAACAAAGTCCTATGCGCAACTGGTGAGTGGAGGGGACCATTCCAATGATTGCTTTGGAGGAAGGATTGTTTGAATGGAGCGAGCGTCTACAGGGAGGGGATCATTTCTATCTGAACTCAACCGCGCATCTTACCCCTTAGCGGCCACGAGCCGATGCAGCCCGCAACACACTCCCACACTGCTAGGCTCCGACCATTCGCTTGTCTCCGTCTGCACTGAAATGCGCTGAATAACTTACAGATTTCAGAAACGGAGTATAAGAGAATAGGTCTACATCCCGTAAAGAAAACTATCGCTGCCTTCTGGTATATATAATAGGACTACTACAAAGCTAAGGGAGTAAACCTCGACAGAAAATCCTGCTTCTCCATGTCGGGGGTTCAGCACAGGATCAACAATCAAATCTCCGAAAAAAAAAAAAATGCTGCGTTTCCCATTCAAGAGAATAAAGTAGTACAAATGATCAGGAATAAAACTGCCACCTGCAGGGTGGGGATTGACAGATTCGTTAAGAATAGTGGAATAGGATTCAGCGTAATCTCTGAAGAGTGGAGCAGCCCTCAAAAGTAAATGTAAGCAAAATCGGAGAAAGTTAATCTTTAGATTCTTCCGATCCTCTCAAAACTACAAATGCCATTCAACCAACACACTCCAATTCATTTGACTTTTCTCTCGTCATATTTCATGTGAGTCAAATGAAGATGATAATGCCACCAAAATGAGTCCATGGGCCAACGCCGGAAGCTACCCAGCATTTTCTCTTAACGGGTTCAGAGAAAGCTCAGAAAAAAGAAAACCCAATCAGGTAACTTGTTCCAAATGGGATTCGAACCCATGCCCCCTCGTTCCACGGTCAGACATGCTAATCGTTACTCCACAGCGGTGGACGTATTTCATGTCATCAGGATAGGTCCTGCGAACTTCGGTGATGTCATACTACGATTCTTTGTCAAACGTTTGTGATTATGTATCGGTGTCAAATACAGAAGCTCAATATCCGACGTCTGGTACTCGGGGTCAAGTTTTCAAGTGCTAAACAAAGGACGTCTTGCGGAGAGCTTGGCTGGTATCTGATTACTGGTGCCAATCAGCTGTCATCTGAGTAGCGTCAAACTATCCTTTAAGAGGTCTGTGATATGAATCCTCTAGATTCAAAACCCCCTGAAGACCATTTTGTTCATAATTGAGTTATGCCCACATATTGCTTGCAAAAAATGAATTCTAATGATTTATATAGTTTGAATTAAAAAACCACTGAATTTAAAGCAAAAGGTTTATTAAAAGTCCCTGTTAGGTTGGAAATGTCCTCTATTTGCCACCAATTACTGTCAAAATCCTTTAATTTGTGAAAGGGAATATAGGGGATTTTGAATCTATAGGATTTATATTTGGTGACCATTATGAAGGTACCTGAGTATCTGCTATATCTTTGGGTGAAAAGCCACACGCAAGATTTTTCATTCTCCTCTTTTTCTTCTGGGACTTCAATGCATAAAGACTCAACCGTAAATTAACTACAGACCGATTTAGTCCTGACAGCTCAGCGACGCGAAAGAGGGGAAGTAATAGGAGGAGTCGGGAGATTTCCGGAGTAGAGATAAGGTAAAGGAATGCAGTACAGCTTAATTGTACTGGAAAAAATACCTCTCTACCGCATGCATGACACCCTATCGCTTCGAAGGCAAGCGAGTTAATAACCCATACACCCCTTGGCGTAACTAAATGGACTCGCCTGATCTAGGCGCACATCTCCGACGACTGTCAGGACTAAATAATCGTACTGTACATGTCCTCTTCATACACGTACACGCACACACAGAAAATAAAATTAAAAAAATAATAATAATAAATGAATAAAGAGCAGCATAATCGAATAGAGAGTCAGTATGTCAAATATCCTAAAGTTATAGAGATTGTTAAACTACATTTCTGGAAAAAAAAATTCTGTATTGTTTGCACATAACCTGTGTTTACATTTAGAATGATGGGAAAAAAATTCGCTACAAAAGAAGTAGAAAAGTAAGCAGTCCCCCACTCATAAAAAGACTAGCATTGCAACAATGATGTATTACACATCATAGCAAAACAACAGAATCGTAAATTAGTCAACAGAGTGCGCAGTCAGAGCCTGCGTTTTTCTAGATGATGACAAAATCATTAGTTAAATCTAGACTGATTGATTATGGTAGGCGAACCATTCGTCACTGCCATTCACTGCTTACATATTCACATGAAATATGGAACCTGATATTCACACCAGACGTCCTTATATTCAGAAATTTATTTTGTATCAGAAAATGTCCACAAACAACTATCAAAATTCTATACTTTTTTTTAAGCTTAATTGTTGCGTCATAGGAATGGAAGAAATTGTTACAGCACGGAATGGCTCAATTCCGTTCTCTACACATCCCATAGACACTTAGTTTATCTTGATTACTCAGTTTGTTTAGAAATCAAATTAATTTCAATTATGTTACTTACTTTATAATAACCTATACTTCGTTCAATAATGTCTGACAGGAGATTTAAACATTTCCGGCATAGAGAAGAGAAGTATAATTGCTATTCAACCAATGACAAGCTTGCGAAGGCAAGCGAGTTAATAACCCATACACCCCTTGGCGTAACTAAATGGACTCGCCTGATCTAGGCGCACATCTCCGACGACTGTCAGGACTAAATAATCGTACTGTACATGTCCTCTTCATTCCACCTTTGTCTGGAAGTTGGGCGATCTAAAGCGTTCTACCCTCACCCAACTTCAAGATAAGGATGGAATAAGACCTCTGACATTGGTTGAACAGCAGCAATTATACTGTACTCCAACCACGAGAAAGTTTCAGGGAAAGAGAAGCAGCGGGGTAATGCTGTGAATGAATGTTGATGTCATAAGATGTCATAAGGTCACACACGTGGGTACTCGTATCTCTATTGACTAACTCTCACAGCACAAACGATACCATTGATCCACATATACTTATATTACCCTAGTTACAAAAGTAGATCACTGTTAATCTCCTGGTCTTTCAATCCCTCCATACAGGAAATAACATATGCAGAAGAGTGCATGTTTTTTAAACTGACGTTATAACGGTAATATTATCTATCTACTTCGCTGCAACAGATGACGCAATAGTAAGCACATTCCTTTCACTGTTAATCTCCTGGTTGGAGAACAGTACTTCTCTCCTCCACTGTCGGCAATGTTTACTTCTCCTGTCAGACATTATGGAACAAAGTATAGTGGTATATATATATATATATATATATATATATATATATATATATATATACGTACAATATGCAGAGTGAACCGTAAGTATTGTAATTCATTTCAAGGGGTTATTCTTTGAGATATTTCAAACAAAAAAAAGTTTAATACAATTTTGCTCGTTTTTGTTTCTTTTTCGAGATAGAAATTGCATGGCGTGTTCAGGGAAAACCACCTAGTTAATTCCCAATATGCTCAGTAAATTTAAGAGAGCAGTGTAGCATGATAATAAATACTTGAACGAATTTTAGTTTTATCTTCTAAATGTGCAGAAATTTGATCCAAACTAATGTAAATTTTCATTCTGCAAAGGAGCGTATTGGGAATTAAATCAATGGCTTTCCCAAAACAAGCTATGACATGTTTCATATAAAACAACTTCTATTTCGAAAAGGAAGCAAAAACGAGCAAAATTGTATTATACCTTTTTGTTTGATATATCTCAAAGAATAAATACCTAAAATTAATGGTATTACTTTTGGTTATATATATCGTCGTTCCTGCAATAACTCCTACGGCACATATTTTTCGATTTTCAGATTTTTGCTTTATTAAATAACTTAAATAGTGATACAGCAAATAATAAAATCTCCTATATATAATTACTCGTAGGCTATATTTGTTTCGAAAATGTAAGAATTCGCAGTCACCTTTATACGGCTGCCATAGGATGAATAAATGTGTTTTCTCTTCCTACTGAAAAATTTGATGTCTTGCACATACTGTAGTAGTTATTACAGGAACAACGACGAAATATATCTGTGGTGTTTGATGAGAACATCGTAACTCCAAAACAAATGTTTTGAGATAAAAGCATTTTTATTTTCACTTTTATAAAAAAATAGAATCCTAGTTTACATACAAATTTTAATGAAAATAATATAGATTAGAGCACTGTTTAATTATATGAACATGCTAATGCTTTTCTATAGCTTCTAAGCTGCCTGTCGGTAAGTTGTTGATAGCAGAAATGGCCATTTTGAAGTTTTCTGACCAAACACCACGGATATATAAGTTAAAAATCCTATCGCAGTAATGTGTGAAACTAAATTACTTCGTAATATAATTTTGAATACTGCACACTAAATCTCCATAGAGAGAATTTTTAATGTCATGAAATGTTTACTTTATATTCCTAAAAAAATACGAATGGCAAGATGGCAACAAATGAAAACTCCGAGTTGCTTAAATATGGCGTAATTAACGATTCTTCTGACATGTTCAAGTTCCATACTTCCTGTTTGACAGATTATAGCGGAGTCAACTATTTATATGCATGTAGGAAAGACAACTGGTGTTGAATAATCGGAAGTTGAAATGTAGAGGTCTCCACTGATGACACAGATTCAAATCGTGACAATCGACTCATTAACAAATAACGATTGGTGATTGTCAACTGTTTCGCACGACGAATCGAGTGAACAAATTCTGAGCACCGGTCTGTGTGATTTCGGCATTGTACCAAATCGAAAAGGCGTGGGTCACTGCACTAATGAAGTATAGAAAAATACAATTAAAAATATTCAATCATTCGGACGTAGAAGCGCTTTATTGATATTCAAAAAAGGGGCTTAATTCTAGGCACGGACCAAATGGCGTCCACTATCTCAGTGTCAAGTCATGCAGTTAAGTGCTGAATGTGTAGAATATACAATATTTCCCCAGAGGACGGTTTCATACGAGTACAGATGTTATGAAAAGTCGAGTATGAAATAGGCCTATACCACGTTCACAGTGAAAGCATAAAAAATTATTGTTACAAAACTTAAAACATACTACGCAACTTCTTCGAAACATTTTGATTTTACAGGAAGAATACAAGGTAATTTTGAATAGACTACTAAGAAACACAAACAACTTCTCAAAATATATTAACATGTTAATACTGAACAGCGGCGTACGCAGAATTTTGTCAAGGAGGGGGAGGGGGTCATTATTAAAATTGTTTCCAATTTAAAGTATCAGTATTTTAAATTTAATAATAATAACAATAATAATAATAATAATAATAATAATTTACTTACTTACAAATGGCTTTTCAGGTTCACTGCCGCCCTCACACAATATACAAATTATCAATATTTACATTTTACGCAGTATATGCAAAACCTATCCCATTGCAGTGAACGAAAACATATATTCTGAGATTATGAAATGCAAATCTTTTACGAACATCACATAAAATTTGTTTAAACTAAGAGAATGTTCTTTCTAAGTCATATGACGTTACAGGGGCATATTTATAATAAATTACATCATTATTATTTAATGACCCCATGCGTACCTGCTTGCAATTCGACCTTGCTTATGAACCCACGTGACGTAATAGATGTAGCTACCAGAAGAAACTACTCGATCCGCTGTACGTTTGGGAACGAAAATGTGCTGCCTGGTAATGACACTTCTACTTTATCTCTATGCTGGGGTCTGTCTTCTGGTGTCCAGCAGATGCCAACTCAAGATTTAAGAGCTCAAGCTAACGTTGAGCGTATTCCGAATCTCACCGGTGAGCAATCCGATGGCATCACGGTGTTCCGAATTTCACCGATGACGTCATTGATGCTCCACCGGTGTCGCACCGGTGCCATCAACTTGCAGAGGTGGTGGCAGTCTCCATCAGCCGCCATTAGTGAATCTGATTGGTTCTTGTATAGGGCGGGAATTAGCAGACGAATAACATCGTGCACTGTTGTGTCATGGCGGTGTGTTCTGCTTTAGTTCTGCTGTATTGTTTGTAATGAGCACAACGTAAAAACAATGTGTTAATGGCTTATGAACGAACATGTCAACGGACCAGTTATTTCTACCGGTTCAAGAAATAAATTGTTTATGCTATCTTTTCTTTGAACGAGATGGGAGTACGAAAATTTCGCAAAATTTTGCTAGCATAGCACAGACAACAACTTGTACAGTCGCCATGACAGCATCGATCCTTCCAGCAGTTTGGTCCTTATTTCGCTGCAACGTGACGTCATTGATGCCACCGGACCGGTGAGATTCGGAATACGCTGGTTGGTACACTAGTCCAATTCCTATTCAACTGCCCTGATTTCATAGTCTGTGAACAGTCTCTGCACTTGAAAACAGACGTTAAATAAAGAACCAGAGATAGCAATACTACTCATTATTTTAAACATCACATATAAATCGTAGGTACTCTTTCGGCACCGACATTTAACCATTACTCCATAGCCGTCATATTATCAATTGATGTTCTCAGATAGATAACATGTAGGCCTACGGTAAATAAAGTGATATCAACATCATAAGATTTTAAATCCATTGGTTTCTGCGAGAAATATGAACTATCATAATACGGAAAAGCATTGTAATTCTTATTATGACATCACGGTCATTTGGGAATGTCGTAGTTTGCATATCTGATGCGATGTGTATAGAGAACTTGAAACTAATGGAGGTTCTGTGTCACACCAGATGCAGCGCCTCTATCAGCCGGTTCGGGCACTTACCTCACCCCTTCCGCCCCCACTTCAGAGACAACTGCTATATGAGCAGCTATGGGACCAGGTTCAGCCCCTGCCAAAACCCCCTTGTAGCAGCCCATAACACTTAGCGCCTTGAAATATGTATCAACCCCATCGTCAGAATGTTTTGTCCCGCAAGAGGGTGTTCGAAAACAAGTCTCACAGGAGAGTAGTTAGACCAAGCGGAGATGAATTGACAGAGGGTGGCGGAGAAAGTTACACGGGGATGAACTTCAGTCCAACTAACATTATTAGTTTCACCAACAACTTTGGGGCTAGTGCCACTCTAGGACGTAACAAGATGGTTGCCTTTTCCTCGACTCCAGTAAATTCAGAAGTTAGTTATTGTTCTCTTCAGCCCAGTTACTGGAATTATGTGAATTCAAAGAGAACCAACCTAACTGTATATATTTCACAAGAAACAAGTTAAAATACAGTATATGGAATACTATAAAATTGTCTAATATAATTACTCCAAATCGTGAAATTATAATAAATTGTTTCCCTTCAATGTTGTACTTTTTTCTTTTCTATTAAAATATACTTACGTTGATTTATTTAATAAATAATTGTAAATTTTGTGTAAAAGAATTCAATATACATGTATTATTATTATTATTATTATTATTATTATTATTAGTTTAAATAATAATAAAAGTATACCGCCTTGGAGTAACGGTTGGCATGCCTGATCGTCGAACGAGCAGATCCAGGTTTAAATTTAGTTAAGAAAAGTCACGTGATTCACGTTTTTTCCGGAGTTTTCCCTCAACCCATTACGAGCAAATGCTGGGCAACTTTCGACGCTATACCCTGGACTCGTTTCGCCGGCATTATTACCTTCATCTCATTAAGACGCTAGATAACCATAGCATTTGATAAAGCGCCGTAAAATAAACTAATTAAAAATATATATTCATTCATTCATTTGTAGTATTCTGCCTAAGGACAGGTCTGTCACTGCAAACCTAGCACTCTCCAATCTTTCCTATTTTCTGCCTCATATGATTTATATATCTTAATGTCGCCTATCATCTGATATCTTCTTCTGCCCCGAACTCTTCTCCCGTTCGTCATTCCTTCCAGTGCATCATTCGGAAAATAGTTTCTTCTCAACCAGTGACCCAGCCAATTCCTTTTCCTCTTTCTGAGCAGTTTCGGCATTATTCTTTCTTTACCCACTCTTTCCAACACAGTTTCGTATATGTAATAAATAATAAAACTGTATATTAGCGGAAAATGGAAAAAAAAGAGGTTATATATTTCATGAATGTCTGGTTTCTCGTACATCTCAATTAGCAGTGATGACGTAACTGCTCTTATGAATTTAACTGCACTGATAATTTTCAAGACCTTCCGGAAAATGGAAGGTAGATATCAGCACTTGCAATTAACAGTTGAGATAACTTCATGTTTAGTATATCTCGTCCTCCATAGATGTATTACTAAATTTTGTTAGTGATGTTTTAGTTATGTATGTAGTTACTTTGGTATGCAGAAGTTTTTTGGATTAACATGATGCGAAGCTTTCTAACTGAAGGATCTTTGTGATAGGTGTACATATACAAAGACATCTCAGTCGGAATATGATTAAAATAGCAATGGTTTATGATTTTTGGTGTGATAATCGAGATAAATAGTAGTGCTGGAAACAGATTATACCACAGTCTATTATATACAGTCACGAAGCTCAATACGTAGGGAATATGCATCCATAGATAGTTGCTAACCACTAGGATCGCTACTATCGCCTCATCACAGACAATGAGAAATAGTACCGGCATAGTCTATTGTTCCTAGTACCCTCAAAACAAAAGCTTCGTTGATTGCATATACTAGACTGTGTGTACACTTCGTTCCATAATGTCTTACAGGAGAAGTAAACACTGCCGGTAGAGGAGGAGAGAAGTATAGGCCTAATTGTTATTCAACCAATGGCAGAGGTCTCATTCCACGCTTGTCTTGAAATTGGGAGGTCTGAAGCGTTCTACCCCCACCCAACTTCAAGACATCTGCCATTGGTTGAATAACAATTATACGTCTCAATCCTCTGTCGGCAATGTTTACTTCTCCTGTTAGACATTACAGAATGGAGTATAGGATGCAACTTTCGCCACAGAAGCTGCAACAAGAGATTGCTCTGCCGTCTGTGGCAGCCATACTGCTGGATATTTACTTTATATTCGTCCATGTGAATGATTTCATTTCAATGCTTAAATACTCGTATAGGCATACTTTTCCAAGAACATTTACCATAAGCGACATAAAGAAAACTTAAAATGTTGGAAGTGTAAAGGGTTAAATGAAGTGTGTGCTGTAATATTATATAACGTCAGTTATAGTTTATGAAACAGTAATACAGAGGCGGCGCATATCGGTATTTGGTCGAATCAGTACTATAGATCAGTCAACTGTGGATCCACGTACGTTGCCAGTTGAAGCACTTATATTTCTTTAAAGATGGCGATAACTATTGTTTTGGAACCTCACTTTAAACATATCATCATGTTTAATAGTAGATAAATGTATAATTAATTGCACGGATAACTGTCGTTCCAGAAACCAGATATAGATGATAGTGTGTTATTACCAATATGAAGTTGAAAAAGACAGAGCATATGCATAACAACTAAAATAGAAAGAACAACACGTAGCGGTATTCTATTAGCTTAGATGCAATTTAGAGTCTAGTATATACAGTCACGAAGCTCAATATGTAGTAAATTTGCATCCTTTAGATAGTTGCTAACCACTAGGATCGCTACTATCGCCTTATTACAGACAATGCGAAATAGTATTGCACAGTCTATTGTTCCTAGTACCTTCATAAACTCAAGCTTCGTGTCTGTATATACTAGACGCTGGTACGAGTCTAGGGGAAAGGACACTGGATATATCCAAGAACACGCTGGTCATACTCTTCAAGAAGACGATTAAAGGAAAATGGTCACAGTAGCAAAAATGAAGACAACACGGAGTAATCTGGTCATTATCGGTAGTGTAGCAGCTACTGTGCTTGCCAGTAACTAAAGGTTCATGGGTTCAAACCTGGCCAAGATTGGTGATATTTTAAGAGTAATAAAATTCTTAATACGAATTCCATCGGCAGTAAGTAAAGTGGAGATCCGTATACAATTAAGGTGCATGAAACAATACTATACCTGAAAGTGAAGATTCCAGGCATAACTTACTGGCTATTTCTCGTCCACGATAAAAATAAAGCTTACGAGATAGAATAACACGCCCGAATGATGGTCTAAGGTACAGGGTTTGTCTGATCCCATGGAAGAGACTACAAGAAGATATAAACTGATGGAAAACGCGTGCATCAGACATGAAGTGCCAAGCATTTGTGGACTTAAATACTAGAATATGAGATATTTAACAATTTTTTTAGGTATTTTACGTAAAAACAATTAATTCATGTAGAAATATTTGAACACTCTGAATGTGGTCAGATTGTTAACTCGCACTTGAATAGGGTGACCAGATTGACATCGATAAAAAAAGAGGACACAAAGTTTCAAAAAGGAGGACATTATTCGAAAAAAGAGGACAGAAAATAAGTACTTAGATTTAGGCTTAGGCCTATATTATGCTTTAAATTACGTCAATATCTATTTCATTACAAAATATTTACAGTACAGATTTAGGCTTAAATCATACCGGTACTTAAAAGGTTAATATATATTTTATTACAAAATAATTATGAAAAATAATAATGATTTCACAGTTAGCTATATATGAAAGTCAAGAGGGCTGTAATTATTAAATAGGACAGGAAATATCTTTTTAGATTTACATTCGTACCTCGATCTCTCGATTTACTACATAACAGCAAAGAGAGTTATTATTTTATCGTTGGCAAAGAGTAAATTCCGTCGATGCTGCTGCCACCTAGGGCAAATTACTTGAAAACGGCGTCAAATCATATAATTTCAAAATATCAGGCATACACATTACGAAAAGGAGGACATTTCTTGATATTTTAAAAATCCTCCCGGACCCCAGACAAAGGCCTAAAAAGGAGGACATGTCTGGACAAAAGAGGACGTCTGGTCACACTACATTTGAATGAGAAAAATGTGATATATTCCTGCTAACGCAGAATGCCTTTCTTCCTTATGATTAGGAAACATTCATTTATTTATTCATTCATTCATTCATTCATTCATTCATTCATTCATATATACATTCATTTGTTTGTTTGTTTGTTTCTTTCTTTGTTTATTTATTTATGTATTTATTTATTTATTTATTACAGGTCAGTCGTTGCCATTATGTGGACAGCATGTGCGCTTCCCGACCAACGGCCCGAGGTTCGTTTCTCGGCGTGGACAATGGAAGAAATTTATCCACGGACTGGATGTTTGTCCGTTGTCTTGCTGTTGTTCTCAGACGACTCTGAGCTGGAAATGCGTCATGCCAAACTATAACCAAGGAGGCCCGCATTTATGACGTGTTTAGTGTACGATCAAATGAATTCCTCACCCAAAGACCGGCAATGGTATGTAAATCAGACTAAAATGGTATGCAAAGAAAGAAAGAAAGAAAGATGTTTATGACAATTCATTATTTAGGCAATAAAATTAATGTACATAAATCAGCAGAGTAAGAAACAAATGTTATGCTTATACGAGTATCTTACTTTAATGATGCAGTGATTTATGAGAACAAAACTAAATAAAAAAACCCAGAAAGTGTTATATCTACACATCAGATAATTTCAACTTCGCGATCCAGAATTAAATGAGGATAAACTGTACCAGAATTTTCGTCGATAGGAAAAAAAGGATCAATGAAATGTCTAGCAAAACACATAGATTCAGCAATCAAAACAAAACGCATAGCATACGAAACCAACGCTCTGTGCCATTTCGTAGAGCAATAATTCTAACTGCAAACTGTGCTACCATTCATAACCGCATATTTGTACTAAACATTCTATTTATTTCAACTCATGTTTTACCAAAATTCGCTCACGCGCATGTAGTAAAAAGTTATGCCCACATAGGAGTCCTCTTAACTGTCCGAAATCCATATTCAGTAAAAACAAACAGATGTTATCTGCGCAGAACATTACAAAAATATACCGAACATCAGTTAAATAACCAATCAAGCCATCAGTCATCAAGTCTGGTGGATAAATGGGGGTCATTTGCTGTAAACTCTCACGTTAATCCCTTCAAACCAGCCACACGATTCAAATCTCGATAACCAGTAATACTATAAATGAAATATCATTCAGAACCACCACCAGTTCGTGTACTACTCGAGTGCGCACAGATTATATTACCAAGCATCAACCAGAATGTGACCAGGAAATCAACCAAGACTATCGCTTGTTTGAGATGCACACGATAAAATGTAAAATATATATTTTGAGAGCTATTCATTCAAAGATATTTTAATTGATAGAGTTAAACTGAAAGGAATATTTGAACAAAGGCAGAGAGATTTTGGTGTGCCATCATGCATGAACCACATCTCTAGTCTTTGCTGACATGGCACATACTCCAGCAAGGTAGGCAATACGTTAATACGTTAATAAGAAAGTCCTGATAACGAGCCTCAGTTAATCTCTGTGGTAGCACGTATGGCCCTTAACTATTACTAAAAACGCCTGCCCATACGTTGATTGAGAATCGGTGCTGATATCTTGTTTCTTCAACTGCATGGGGATTTTCATCAGCCCACACATGCTGATTACGAAAATTCAAACCACAATCTCTGCTGAACGCTAATCATATCCGCAACCAAACTTTTCTTTTCAGTATTCCCTGCGACGTATCAGTATTCCATGCCAGGGGTGTCAACTACGGTATTATTATCTGGTAGCTGCTGTATTGTAGGGCAGAAAAATGCATTGCCATAAATTTAGGCCTTCTCTGCTCCTCTACCAAACTATAATATGAACAATAAAATTACAATTAGTATTAAATTTACATTTACAATTACAAATAAAATTACAATTAGTATTAAATTTACAATTACAATTACAATAAAAATTAAAGTACGAAAAGATTACCTCACTAATTAAAGCTAGATAATTTATCATAGAAAAACAAAGAATATTTTATATTTACTGAATTACAAATTAAACCTAGAATAAAAAAATTGTATAGTGATGAAATTACTGGATATTGAAATATTTTGTGATAGATTAAGGAAACTATTTACAAGAAATCAATTACTGACCAAGTGTCTAGTAAGTTTGCGTTTGAATTCAATTTTATTTCGACAGTCCCTGATGCTAGCAGGTAGCGAATTCCAGTGTCTTGGCAGGGCTATTGTGAAAGAGGATGAGTATGAGGAGATGCGATGGGATGGTATTGTTAGTATTGTTTCATGACGAGAGCGTGTGTTCAGATTGTGGGAAGAAAGGTAAGTGAAGCGAGACGACAGGTACAAAGGAATAGAAGAGTTCAAGATTTCGAAGAGAAAGAGGAGTGAATGTAAATTTCTTTTCTTATCTAGTTTAAGCCAACCTATTGCTTCCAGGAATGGGGTAATATGATCATATTTACGAACATTGCTTACAAAACGTACACACAAATTATGAGAACGTTGAAGTTTCGTTTTGTTGTCGCTGGAGGGACGTCACATTGAGCAGCTCCTATGAACAAGTGTTCAGATCTCAGAAAGTATGTATTGTAGGAATCATGTTTATTAGGCTTTTTCTTGTTTTGATGCATACTATCACCTCCTAAAATATTGGATACTTTTTAGCACCCTGTATTTAGCACCGAGTGTCGTTAGAATTTTGATATGGAATACTGAAATTAATATTTATATGATCCTAAGAATGACAAAGAAATAGCCACAAATTTAAATTTGTGTAAAAAAAAGTAACATTTTGTGAAAATACCAAAATTAGGTAGGCCTATAACTTGGTGCGAAACGAGATCTACGCACCACAGGTTGCAATGGCGCGTGGATCGTGTTATAACTGTGTGGACTCAGTCATGCAAAAATGATTTGCTCCCGAACGGCAGAGTGCAGAAGCAAATGAACCGTGCCGGGAATCCACAACATATATGCAGAATTAGTACCGCCAACACAACAAATTATAATTTCCCTGTAAACTGAACCTGACTAATCACTGTCAGAAAAGTTCAGTGTAAAATACATTAAACATTTTTTAATAATACGGAATGCGGAATCCATTCAAAATTCTCATATATTGACGTCATATAATTATTATTACTGCTGTTTGTATTTTGCTATACGGTCAATGAAGTAACTGACGTGAAGAGGTACTGATTACAAAATGTAAAATTTAATACGTATCATTAAAACGGGCAAACATGTTGCTAATGATACTTATTTTGATCTGTCCGTAATACTACACTAAAGAGGTTAATATCACAGTTCAAGCACAAAAATACAAAACAAAACTTCAAGCCTACGATTCAACGGAGAATGCCAGAGTAATTCTTTAATTCGTTTTCTTTAGCTACAACATAATCACGAAATAAATATTCAACATACTTCTTTACAGACAATATTATCCTTTCATTGTAATCAGGAAGTCACAAACCAAGTATAAAACATTAATTTACAGACAGAAATGTAAATTATTCGCTTCTATATGCGTTTAATGCGTGTGGTTATCTGAAACTTCTTTTTCTTCTCAGAAATAATTCAATTCAGTACGCGTAGACATTTCTTACTACCACTCGCATACTGGCAACATTATATGAAATTCAAACAACTAAGATGACCAATACTTGCGTTATAGCGAACTCAAGTTACTTTTCCTTCAGTATAAGGAAAATTTATGCCATTAGGAAAGTTCAGGATAACACAGAGGGTTTGGAATTGAACGGGTTACATCAGCTTCTTGTCTATGCCCATGACGTGAATATATGTGTATGTATTTATTCACACTGCAAATGAGTATATACCCGGTGGCAGTGGTAACTAATTACACTCAACAATGACAATTAATAATAAACACGACTAATAAAAAACAATAATTAATAATAATAATAATAAAATAATAATAACAAGGAGCATCCTAAATTAAATGAAGCATGGTCACTTAAAAAAAAATATTTAAGTAAATCTAACTTGTATATTAACCCAAGTTCGAACTAAGACCCACGAGTGTGACAGGTTCATACCTGTTAGGAGAAAATCCACAAACGATTAGGGAAAACACGGAAATTTAAGATCTACGTAAATGTCGTCAGATTGGAAAAAAAGTTATTTAATTGATTTTCTCCATCACTCTTAAATTATGTTTCCCCTGCAATCTATGTCAGAATTTTCTAATCGTAATATAATTGCACTTAATGCCCACTTCTGTTTTACAAGGGTATCTAAACGCCTATAGAAACAGGAGATATTCCACGTCAAGCATGCTCTGCTAAGGTCAATTACTTTCCATATAAAATAGGAAAAACGACCTTAAAGAATATGCGTTGCGGGTTGCTTACGCTAGAGTTTACCTCGTACGAGTTACAATAGGACATCTATGTTACAATATGCTTTTTATACTCACTCCTGTGCTGTATGCAGCCTTAATTACAATCTGCATTATTTAATTCATTTTCTCCATTATTCTTAAATTATGTTTCTCCTGTGATCTATATCGGAAATTTCTAATCGTGGTATAATTTCACATAATGCCCACTTCTGTTACAATCTGGTCTTTCATACTCACTCCTGGGCTGTATGCAGCCCTAATTACAATCTACATTGCCATGTATAAAGATGTGAGCGCCTAACGACCTTCAGGTGTTATGCGTAGCAAGCCACATAAATCTGCAGTCCGATGTTTGGTCTCAGCTAACAGAGTTGCCACATCTACTCCTGATTTACTGCCGCAATTCCATTAAACCGCTCAAACATCATGAATCCCGTGCAAACGTCATCACGTGGCCGACGAGCGCTTCATTTGTCTAACGGCTGCATCTCTCACTACATTACGCGGGAACAATGCTCGCTGGGGACCGAACGGCATGCAAAGGCGACTCATTTTAAAACTGTCCCATTCCTTGTTTTGGTGAATATCTATCAATTCTTCACATGAGCGTCTAATTTAGAGACAGTTATTTTCATATCAGCAATTTAGATTACTAGGATTCGGGTAAAGCACCCAAACTAAATTCAGAACTTAGTATTGAAACTCTGTACTTGAATTACCGATCGATATTAATTGGATATAAATATTTAATTTTATATTTTTCTTAATTATTTGCGTTATTAATCACCACCATAACAAATATCATCACCAGCATCTTCATTGTCATCACAACTACAATCATATTTCTAGTAATTATTCAAGAAATGATACTTTGAGCTGTCTCATCCCCATCGTTTGGAAATTGTAGGGTTCAGAGCCATAGTGGGCAAAGCGCCTTTTATTAAAATCGATGAAAACAAGAATTAAAGTTAAGTGAATACCGTAATTCAGTTAAGATTGACATACTATTTAGTTTTAATGTGCATACTTTATATTGCTTGCTATATGTTTCATTGTAAAAAATTGCGCAAAATTGTAAAAATTGTAGAAAATTACTAAATTGTAAAACTGTAAATATTTGTAAAAATTGTAATAATTGTGATATTGTAAAATTCTGACTTGTTCCACATCTTAAAGCTTCATTGCTCATGTAAGATCTATGGAATAAAATGAATGAATGAATGAATGAATGAATGAATGAATGAATGAATGAATTAATTAATTAATTATGATATTCACCTAATTTACAACCCTTGTTTTCTGCGTTTTTAATATATGGCGCTTGGCCCACTATGGCTCTGAACCCTACAATTTCCAAACGATGGGGATGAGACAGCTCAAAGTATCATTTCTTGAATAATTACTAGAAATATGATTGTAGTTGTGATGACAATGAAGATGCTGGTGATGACATTTGTTATGGTGGTGATTAATAACGCAAATAATTAAGAAAAATATAAAATTAAATATGGATATCCAATTAATATCGATCGGTAATTCAAGTACAGAGTTTCAATACTAAGTTCTGAGTTTAGTTTGGTTGCTTTACCCGAATCCTAGTAATCTAAATTGCTGATATGAAAATAACTGTCCCTAAATTAGACGCTCATGTGAAGAATTGATAGATATTCACCAAAACAAGGAATGGGACAGTTTTAAAATGAGTCGCCTTTGCATGCCTTTGTGAACCAGCTTAGGAATATGATGATAAGATCAGCATGGAGCAAAACCATCAGTGTTGTCAACTCATCGTGAAAAATATGATAGATGAATAAAAATTATTTTTTTTCGTTGAAAAAAAGCTACATTGCAAAATTGGACCGAGATAAAAATACATCTCTAAAAATGCGAGAATATGTCAAAAACTGCACATGGAAAAATATTTAAGTTTTTCTATTGGCCAATGAAAAAATGTATTAACAGAGTACTAAAAGTATTTCTGCATATAAATTTCAAACAAAATTTATATTCGAACATAAAGTAAGTAAAGTAAATCCATAGCGCTACAGCCCTGAAGGGCCAAGACCGACCAGCTGGCTGCTGACCTCACGTTTACATGCCGAAGCATAGGTGGACGATCATACAACCAGAATGAAGGTATCGTATGGTTAGCATGATGATCCCCCCCAGCCGTTATAGCTAGGTTGCGAAAGCGGATTTTCGCTACCTATCGTAGCTCCCCAAGTGCATCACGATAATGGGTGGACACCGGCCACATACACTGGCCGAAATTTCATGAAACAAATTCCTTCCCTCATGAGGACTCGAACCAGCGCGCATTCCGTAACGTGGGTCCTACGCAAGATGCCTTAGACAGCGACGCCACGGCGCGGGACATTTGAACATATTAAATATACTGTAATTTATATTTCAACGCATAATTCTTGAGGAAAAAATAATACTGAAATTAACCAGGAAGAGAAAAAGAAACTGGATGGGTCACTGGCTAAGAAGAAACTGCGTACTGAAGGACGCACTTGAAGGATTGGTACACGGGAGAAAAGTTTGGGGCATAAGAAGTCAAATGGTAGACAACATTAAAAGATACTGATCGTATGCGAAGGCTAAGAGGAAGGCGAAAAACAGGAAAGATTGGGCAATGCTGAGTTTTGCAGTGAAAGACCTGCACTTGGGCAGAATACAATGAATGAATTAATTCATTAATGAATATCAATATTTATATAGGCTATTGAAGAATGCATTGTTGCTTTTCAGTTCAAATTGTAACAAGCCGAAAACACTGGCATAGCAGGCGAGAGAATGAGAAGAGAACCAATAATTGTTGCGTTTATAGTAGTATCCTGGTAGTATGATCTGTGATCGCATAGGAGACCGAGAATATCCATGCTGTTTACAAATCAAATAACAAGACATATTAATTTTTTTAAGTATTCATGATATGAGATTTCAAATTAAGTGGTTTAATATGAGTTTCGTTTTCGTATGATATTCCAGAACTAAATGTTTAACCGAAATGAAAAGGGTTACATTCTGGTCACAAAGTTATATTCTACAAAAGATACTCTAATTCAGGCTATAAGCATTTCTTTAATTTTTATAGCTAATATATTATTAATATGTTAGATTTAGCCATAAAATGGCTAACTTGACAACAATGAAGACCACAGCCTAAGTCTTAAGACCTTATACATAGAGAAAGTTCAGCTCTGCTCCCGGCCGGGAACGCGCTCATCAGATATGCTTGCATGGTGGGCGGCGAGTGTGTCATTATCGATCCGTAATGTCCCACGCATTTTTACTCGTATAACTTTACTTAGTAATAGCATATTCACAATTATTATATTTTATTTCATGAGTACTAACCCGTACTGTATGAGTTGTTCAAAGCGGTGTTCGTCTGCATTGACACATTCCCGACTCCGATGAAATTGTTATTCACACGCCGAAGTTCTACGCATTTCCATAATGCTAGCAATTTCCATTCTTGTTATTCCCTTTCAGGTAGGCCTACTTTGACTTTAAAAATTACACCTCGAGTGACTTTCTGGGTCAGCTGTTGGATGTTATATTAAGCGGGCGACGCCGTTCTGATAGCGGATATGGAGGCTAATTTGCGAAGATTATTATATAAATACCACCTTGACTGCAATGTACATAGTATGAAAATACCAACCTCAAAAAACTAAATCTATTATGCTAATCTAGCTTTCAGGTATAACTCACAGTGAAGCTGATTTGAATAATTTCAAGGGAAAAATTGTTCCGGGGTCGGGTATTGTACCCGGGACCTTTGGCTAAACGTAACAATGCTCCCCCGACTGAGCTACCCAGGAACTCTACCCGGCACTGACTCAATTTTTCCTTTTATCTCCACATACCTCAAGTGAGCTGTCAACCGTCAAGCATCCAACAATTAGTGCACACAAACTCTGATTTAAATTGTGGTTTTTTGTTAACGAATAGTGACGTATTATGCAAATCTAGCTTTCTGGTATAGCTCCATGTGAAGCTGATTTGAGTAATTTCAAGGGAAAAATTGTAAGTCACAGCTGTAGTCTATAATCTGAAATGTAAAACATATATTTTTAAAATGTTGGAGTCTCATTGTGGACACGAACGTTAAAAGATGTAATGATATCACTAGTTTGCACTTAATGAACATAAAGTTATGCTGCATTGTTTTATCAATAATGTACAGCCAAAACTTATAAGAAGAGACCGGATTTTACAGGGAATCCCCCTTTTTTTTTATTTCAAAACGAAACATGACATAATTAATTACGATGTTCAAAACTATCTTCCACCGACGAAATTATGTGGTTTTGATTTCTCTTTTTAGTCCATATTCCCTTTTTTCCCCTTAAAAAAAACATCTCTTATTTTGGTCCTTTTTTGAAAGAATATCGCAAACATTTAGATAATTTTTCTATAGCCTATTTTTTCCGATAGGCCTATAACTTCATGGGCAAGCGAAAATAAATATCGTTCTTCTTCTGATTCGAGACATTGAAAAACTAAAAAGTGTGCTGATTTAGAGTTCGGGATAAAAAGAACATTTTCACCTCTGGTTTCAGTTGATGTTGAGCGGTCATTTTCTGTTTATAAAGATATTCTGCATTCAAAGAGGCAGAATCATATTGAAACATATTGAAATGTTGACTGTGATGAAATATAACATTTTCCTTATGTTGTGAAGCGATAAATATAAGCTTGTATGTGGTATGTGTATCCATGAATGTGCTGAAGTGTGTTTTAAATTAAAATAGCAACCTTTTGAGGGAATAATATAGTCCTTTTTGAAGTCCTTTTTTGAGTACATCAAATACAACACTTTCCTTATGTTGTGAAGAGATGAATTATGTAAGATTGTGTGTGCAATGTATAATTTATCCATGGATGTGCTGAAGTGTGTTTTCAATTAAAAAAGCACCCTTTTGAGGGAGCAATATAGTCCTTTCTTAAATCCTGTTTTTGACTATATCAAATACAACCCTTGTGAGAAGATAAATTGTGTAAGATTGTGTGTGCAATGTATAATTTATCCATGAATGTGCTGAAGTGTTTTTTCAATTAAAATAGCACCCTTTTGAGGGAGTAATATAGTCCTTTTTGAAGTCCTTTTTTGACTATATCAAATACAACCCTTTCCTTATGTTGTGAAGAGATCAATTGTGTAAGACTGTGTGTGCAATGTATAATTTATCCATGAATGTGCTGAAGTGTGTTTTGGGGAGTAATATAATCCTTCTTCAAGTCCTTTTTTTTGGCTATAACTTTTCCTTTTTTGATGAAAAATTTTTCCTTTAAAATCCGGTCTCTACTTATAACAACAAAGTCTATTTAAGTTATTTTTTTTAAATCAATAAGAAAATTCTACAATAGATCGTCCTGGATCTTTTGTGCAGATTTTCTACCGGATAAGTACGCAATTAAGGTCCCTAACGACGACATTATGAGGAATGAGAAGCTGTAACCAAAGTGTATCTGCCGAAATATTGTAGACTCGGTCTCGAGCACTTTATGAGCGCTTTTACTGTCTGCCTGCCTGCCAACTGCCTGAGATATCTGCACTGGAGCTGTGTCAATATAGATGCGACGTGATTAACAGGGACAAAGCCGTCACATTTTATTGAAAAGACTGTGTATCTTGCGAGTTCGTTGTACCTGGCGGGTGCTACACTCGAAGTGTTTGTGCCATTGACGGCCCGCGACACATCTAACATTTCTAACCTTTTCTTTCTAGTGATAATCTTTCATCACATTTCTCTCCTTTGTATTTCTTGTCGTTTTCTTCTTTCCTCTATACAGGGTGAAAGGGGTGTCCTTATTTTAAATGATGATTATCCATGTCATAAGGAAGAAAAAATGTCCTACCAATTTGTTTCTAATTGCAATATTTAACTAATTATTAAAGTTCACAATATTAGACGTTTAGCAACGTTGCTGGATGGAGAAGAGGGGGTTTAGAAGTACACAGTATAGCTCAAGCGGGGAGGAGAGGGTTTAGAAGTACACAGTACAGCTCAACTGTGTACAGACATGCCGGTACAAAACAAATGCTCTGTTCTAATGCAGGAGCGGACCATGATAATACTGTTGTTTACATAAAACGAGCAGCAAATACAATCTTTCAATCTCATTAATAGAACATTATAATAAATTTAGATTTTATGTAACAATATTGTTCCATTTTTTAATTGTAGATCTAAAAAATAATAATGGTTTTCTGCACAAAATCACACGAACTTTTTTTCTAAGGCAATATTTTGATCTCTCCCGCTTCCATAAAGCAGTCCTATTATTTTTAAAGAAATTTCTGTTTGAGTGATTTTCGAAACGGGATAAGAGACTTCTAGTTTCTAATAATCGTTGAGAAACTGCTACAAACGTTCGCCGATTAAGTAACCTTCTTTGAGGAAAACGTTGACGGTACATCTTTCTTGTCTCACTTGAATTACGATGACTTTCTCCATAAATTAATAAAATATGATATTCCTGAACTGTAAATGACATTGTAAGTTGTTTATCGAATACCCTGTACTGAACTGCCATCCGCTTGGCAGTAGAACTGTGGACAGGGATCTTGAACTCAGCTGACGCGTATTTACGTCTGTACAGAATACTGCCTGCTGAACGTTGCCACGTCTCTCAAGCTAGAATATTAACAAATTTAAGCATGCATTTTTATTTAATTTCACGAAAACGTAATAGAACACACAAATATTTATTTAAACCAATATTAACTCTTTGCTAGATGTATCTACTGATGTCATTGTTTTCGTAATTCTAGTAACGATATAAGCAGTATAACGCAAATAAAATAAGGAAAGAAATATTTTTCTCTGGGAAAACTATCGAGTTTTGACCCTATGTTGTATGGACATTTTTTGATCGAGTACACCGCCCCCCGACGACTGTGAAAAAGGACGGTACTTATACCCCTTATACCCTGTAGACTTCGGTTATTTTTGCTTTAGAAATTCTTGTTATATGACTGACAAACACAAGTGTTTTTTTTATTTGTCTTCATTACACCTTAGTTGTATTTCAAACTGTGGTATTTCTTGCAAGAAATTCAACTGACCTCGATTAGATTCCCAAAAAGAGAATGTTAATATACAGAGCGTTCATCGCGGGTCTGGGCCGATAGACCGGATACTTACGAGGCGAGCGGCTGTCGACACATATAACTTTGAGATCAATAATTGAAACCTTTTAAATACAACACTTTCACTTTTGCCTTTATGGTACAGTCACAGGCATAAAAAATGCAAAAAATACAGTATTATAAAGAAAATGATATGCCTGCTCTCAAGAGTATCACAGAACCACAAATCTTGTCTTAAATGAAAGCTAATTAGTTGCTAAATATGTGGTTTATATTCACCATTAATTGTGTTTTATAATATATATAAAGTCCCCCAAAAAATTTAATTAGGATGTTACGGGGTTTTTCCAAAAAACAAACTGAAACTAAGCAAAGCATTGCCTTTTTCCAAGTATAAGAATGAATGAAAGTAAGTTAAGCATGAACAAACTTTATAATCTATGTAAAAACTACAGTATAAAATGAAAAAAGTTAAAGTTTTTTTCTGTTTTAACATATTATTCTTATTAGGACTTATTATTTTTCTAGTCTTCGCTTCCACTGTCATTACTATCTTTGTTGGTGATAGGCCAGGTGTACAGTTCTGTGTAGAATTTAACATTGATTGGTAGCGTCGAGCTGTTATAAGCTAGGTCTGTTGGCAGTTCAAACGGTAAATTTTCAGCATACTTTTCTCAGGAATTCGAATGGTGAATACTTCTGCAGGTACAATGCTGTCAATGAACTCTTTACAAAGAACTTTACCTTTTTGTTCATTGCAGTGAAAAAACACATTCATCTTCGAAATTTTAAAATGTACCTTTTTATCCTTTGGTACACCACGACCAAAAGATGAATCAGACATGCTAGATAGCTTATAAAATTTTTGCCACCAAGCTTTGAAGCTAACCACATCATTATCTGCGACTCGTTTTACCTTGGACTTAGACGAGTTCTCAATAATACTCATTACCAACATTTTCATCACTTGAACTAACCATCTTGTAACAAAATACTAAAAACAGATAATAATAGTAAGGGCAACACTTAATCACCAATAGACAGAACAAAATACTGACTGTTGGGTGCGACAGCGATACTGTCAGCTAGTGTGACAGACTAGTCTATTTGAAAAAAAAAAAAAAAAAAAAAAAAAAAAACACCATATGTGATGTGTTAGTTGTGTTTTTTTTTTTTACAATAAATGCATATTTCTTGTCCAATGTTACAGTCATGCTAGATATAAGGTTTTTATATCAAAAGATGCGCATTCATGCTGGCAATCAAAATCAAGAAAAAAACGCATTTTGTAAAAAATGTCGGTTGTGGTGTTTTTACAATAAATGCATATTTCTTGTCCAGTGTTACAGTCATGCTAGATATAAGGTTTTTATATCAAAAGATGCGCATTCATGCTGGCAATCAAAATCAACAAAAAAAACTCATTTTGTAAAAAATGTCGGTTGTGGTGTTTTTACAATAAATGCATATTTATTGTCCAATTATTTACATGTTACAGTCATGCTAGATATAAGGTTTTTATATCAAAAGATGCGCATTCATACTGGCAATCAAAATCAACAAAAAAAAAACACGAATTTTGTAAAAAATGTCGGTTGTGGTGTTTTTACAATAAACGATTCATCTGTAAGTTATGTAAAGACTGGAAATTATGCTACTACTAGGCATTAATCCGGACTTCTCTAGTTCATCTGTTGAGACACTGAACTCTGTTTCTCACGTTCTGAAAGCTTAAAATAATAATAACAAAAAAGTACTGACAGTTTTCCATCACGAAAAGTCCTTGCATTATACGAAACAGAAGGTAGGGATGGTTTTCTGAATATCTTATTCTGACTCACAGATCTCAAGCCTCGAGAAAGTAAACAATAACCTCAAGGCGCGCACGTGTGGAGGAGAAAACTGAAGGCGCGTGCGCGCAGACCTTCTTCGCGTTATGCTGGTGGCCTATTAAACAATAAAGTCACTCAGGTGCCCGGTTGTTTAAACTATCCGGTCATCCCCCCCTTCCCAAATTGAAATAATTGGTCCACTACCCCCTGTGGCTTTCATTTGTAAAGGCCGGTTAAATATGACCACCTGCTCCCTCTTCCCTCCCCCAACCCCTCAGGACCATCGTTCACCGAAATGGAGCCCCAGCACTGCTCGATATGCAGTACAGTCGCTGCCCCAAGGAAGATGGTCCAACCCACACATGGGACAGACGTGTCATTGTTATACTGAATGGGGTTGTACAGACACATACATTCGGGTCAATGGAAGGTTGGAATGCTCAACTCATCACTTTCTTTACAGGATATTCAACTGCAAATTGAAAATAACTTCTTCTCCCTCAGTTCTTTCCAGCACAAATAATAACTGTTATCAGAACTTGCCGGAGTTGAACAGTGAGGCAGGTCACACGTGAACAAGAATCTGGTGCATCTCTGGAACGTGCAGAATGATGAATTTGATGATTTGTAGCTCTAGAGATAAGCGAGAGATTTCAAAATGCAGCAACAATTTTTCTGCTATGAATAATAACCTAAAATTAGCAAGAGTGTATTAAGAGTTACTATCTCCGATGCTTCGGAGCAACTTGCAGAATCCATTATATCAAAGGTCAGTTACTCTGTTATTTCTGGTCAGAAGAAAGAACTAGACTGGACTCATCCATTTCTTGTTCTGCATTCCACGCATTATGCCAATTAGAAATTACAGCAAGGCTTTCCGTTTTTCCTTGACCTTCCATACATGTCGGAGTTCCGACGATCTGCACTGTTTGTGCCATTCTGTCATCATATTTTCAGCTAGAGCGGTACTGTTGGACATTATCGTTTACTGAAAATATTTATAAATGATTTGTAATGTCTTCACTTTTATACAGAGCCATCTTCAGTTAGAAGCCTGAGCATGGGTAGGTTTGGCAACGCTGAGTGGAGGCGGGCAGAGACGAAATAAGCATGACGCTTGACGTTTTAGAACTTTGTTTTCGTTGTCACGTGTACATTTTCGACATTAATTTATACAAAAGTAAGTGCATATGATCAAGATTCAGTGTACTGATGTTCGTAATTTATTACGGAATCCGAAATGGTATTTTATTTCAGCTTCAGAATACCACTTTTTATCATTATTGAACATATAGATATATACGCCTATTACGAGATTTCAATAATCGCTGACTTAGCACATACAACTCTGATGCTGGAACATGTAAGAAGTTCCAAAACACGGGAGACAGAAAATTTAATGTCCCGATACTGTTGATAATCTCAAATATTTTTCACAATCTAATTACTGTGAAACTTTCTTTAATATCGCAAATTTTCTTTTCATTCATACAGAGTCACTTTATAACCATTTAATTGCCTTATTAATTTATTCATTCGCTTATTTATTTACTTATGTTTATTTATTTATCCAAGTTACTACCACAGTGGCTTGCAGAACTTGATAGATTATACTTATGAAATATAATAATTTCAAATAATAAAACAAGAACATATAAATTTAATGTACGTAAATATGAGTATAAAATAAGTATAACTAATATAAATCATGTGCTATTCTTATATAAACGATATTTTAAAAATTTCGAAGATGTGACTTAGGGACCTTAGTATTGTGTTATTACTTCTTTTTTACTTTATTTCGTCTGAACAATTCAAAATAGATCAGCAGTCTTATCAGGGATTTAGCAGCTGTTTTGCCCTCCAGTTCCTAACCGCCACTCCTCTCGATGGAAAGCATCTTTCTCTTTATAGTCCGTTGGTAGAAATAACCTCTCTGATGCCCACGTATAATGATCTCCGGTCTGCTACGTACACTTCTTCCAACTGGAGACCATTAAAAGATTATTTTAGGCCATATTTGTGGATTCATGCTAATGAGAATGAACTAAATTTGCACCGGAAACTAAATGCTTAAATTCAGTTCTCAATTATGGGCCCCCAAGATATTTTAATTGCTATTACTGTAAATGACTGCAATTAAAGCAACAAGGGAAACGATATAAATATATTTTTCATCGCTTATGTAACGACTCTGTATCAATTACTGGATTCTTTGTATAAACGGAATTTGTGATAGGAAGATGGCATTTGTTGATATGAGACCAAGAAATCGCTATATGATTACTTGACATTCGCCTTACAAGTATTAAAAAACCCCGAGTATAAAATCCAACCAAGCAATCAGTCCAAGCGAAAACAGAATTCAGCAGGTAAACTGACCCGGTTGTTATTTTTGCAGGTAAAACTTGAAATGATACCTACTTTAATGCAAATAACGGCATTAAATTGATTAAAAATTGGTTTGATTGCAACCTACTTGTCTTAAATCATTCTAAAACTACGGTTGTACATTCTTCGTTAACATCTGTTGGTATGAAATCTCCTGATTCGCTCTTGTATTTAAAAATTCATACATCCAATTGTTCTTCTAATAGTTGTAACTGTCCTATTCTAAATGAATCTCCTCAAGTTAAGCATCTCGGAATAATAATCGACCAACACTTACGTTGGGATAAACAAGTTTGTTTTCTGTGCAATACATAAAGAAAAATTATTCACTATTTTGTTATCCTACGAAATTACTTGACTGTCCATACTTTACGACTGATTTACCTCGCATTAGTACAAGCTATATTACAATATGATAGGCTATTATAGAATAAGATAGTGCTTATAGTACCTCCCTCATGCCAATAACTCTGTTACAGAAAGGAATAATGAAAATATGTTTTAATAAACTTCTCGATTATCCTTCAGAACTACTATTGTAGCCAGAATTAAAGTATTTGATAGCCATCAAATTTATAACAATCTCTTATTGAATTTCGTACAAAAAACTGAAATATATTTACTTTATATTCACATAAATATAAAACCAAATCATCAGACAACATATGCTTGACAGAACCTAAATGTACCACAACTGTAACATGAAATGACAGCAGTAACTTCGGTCCAAGAGTCTATAACAAGATAATAGCTAAATTCCCAAATATGCCATTTGTTAATGCTCCTTATTTTAAAAAAATCAATTAAAAACTGATGTTTAGAGAGAAAATTTAAAGTTCAATTACTGTAATGTCTGTGTTTTTTCTGCTTTTTTTTTCTTTACTTTTTGCTCTGTTATTTAATAAAATGTCTTAATATTAGTCTATGTGGAATGCCCCCTAAGCACCAGTATGTAACTTATTATTTCTGGGGGTGCTACAGTGTTTTTTATATAAAAAAGCAATATGTATACTAATAAAGTATAACTCGACCGAGGCGTGTGGAGACGTGTGTGTAACGTCAACTATCGCGATGACGCTATACGAACGCAGGAGAAGTACAAGTGGCGCTCTGAGCTGCAGGACTCCACTGGCCTCGGTCGAGTAATAATATTATTATTATTGTTATTATTATTATTATTATCATCATCATCATCATTAAATGTGCCCACCGGCTGAGCTCCATGTTACACAATTAATTGAAAAATTAGAATTTATTCCAGAAAAATATACTGAAAGATGTTCAATCTCATATGGCAACGCAAAATTGCAAATGAGAAGATTTCGAGTAAATATTCAAATAAACATTTTTATATAAATATCCTTTCAATGTTATATCATGTACAAAAGAAATTTAGTTATAGAATTATAAGGCAGTAACGCAAATACACACACGAAGTTACACATGTAAGATTTTTTATTCTAAAATTAGCCTATACGATTCATATGTCATGCCGATGAATGGCCAAAACTATTGATTCAGCGTTGTTACAGAAATAAGTTTAGCATTCCGAGGCTTTTTTTGTCAAAGCCTTCTCGAAACAAGTGCCCAACACGTGGCACGTGACTGTACAGTGGCACCAGAAGCCGCTATAGCTGCTGTGTTTTCACAGAAGCAGTCCTCTCTGTATCACTTTCACATTCTGTTTATCCGATATTTCTGTGGGGAACAAGAAGTCATTGTTACACGAGGCGGTGACAGTCTGTTTGGGAGATGCATGCTGGCCCAAGTAAACACATATCGCTTTATAGAGGGCCCTGCCTGCATCAACATGTGTTCTGTGTATAAAAGTTGTTGACGGTTTGATTGATATTTCCAAAACAGCCCCAGCAACACGTGTAACATGGCGGGGTCTCCAGCTTCCATCCAGAACAGTTCAATAAGGGAATTCTGCCTGCCAATCATTCCTAACCACAGTTCGATGTGAGAGTCACATCACCAAATTCGCGAGTTTAATGTCAGATTCAGATGTAAATTAGTTTGTATTGGCAGGGTTGAGTCTCAAGTATGAAATTTGCACGGTGATTGAACTGTAAAGGCGATTTCTATATTTCTCCGATGTCTCAGAAATACTTAGATGTTCAGTTCTCATGCTCGTATCGCTCAAAATCAGTAAGGTTCGACTACTTTCTAATTTGGGCTAAAGAAAAGAAATTAGAATACCTTTGAGGACTTAAGAGTTACGATCTTTATATTAAATCTGTCAGTTTCGATACTGAATTCTACGTGAGTTTCAAAACACAAACATTAGTTTTCATATATTGACTTTTAGTTAGCTCAGCAGTATTACACTTTAATGATATGTTGACTCTACCTTTGTTTTAGAGTGAACGAAAGTGGAGCTAAGTAGGATATTCAGGTTGCCACAAACAGAATATACAGAGTGTCTTAGGAGGAATGTAAAATAATTCAGGATATTGTAATTTGGATTGACCTACATCGATCTACATCTATGTCCGAAGTCTAACGGTTAGGGAGAAATGAAGGAAATAAATACTGGAACGTCTTGGGTTCCGTGTACTTTAACTTTACTTTCCGTATTGCTCCATATATTTTGCACACGGCAACAGCTGAGCACCGCAACGCCAGCGCAACATACACTTGGCATTTAATTCGTGTATCTGTGTAGTGAATATGCAGACATGCTTTTTGTTTAGGGATTTGTGATAGCAATGCTTTCGCTGCTGTTGACACGACGTTTTCCCAATCGAAGGGTTCCATCTAGCAGTTTGTTTTCCTGTATTTACCGAATGTTATCTGAAACTGGCAAGCTACCAAGTGTTTAATTGATGTCAAAAAGAGAACCGGTATCTGAATTTAAAATTCATGAAACCCATAATAAGGGCAACCTTAATAATTTGCATTGTGTAATTATTCTATTCTTACTGAGTTTGTACTTAATTATGAAATAAACTTATTGGAACAACACAAGATACAGCATTTTCAATAATCTCTCATACGAGGCGCGTCCATAAAGTAAGTTTTCCACTCGTCCCACAGCTAGCAAACCATATGTTGCGCGAAGCGACTGCATGTGCGTGATAGAGTAATGTCCTGGCATGGCGCATGCGCTAGCGAAACTTCCCGAGTGCTCTCAGTAGCTTCGTTGCATTGATTGAAGATGGACGCTCCTATTCCAGCTCCCGCCGCGTGTGAAGTGCGATCAGTGATAAAGTTTTTGAATGCACAGGGTATAGCGCCGATTCAAATTTATCGTCAGCTGTGCCAGTCTATGGGCCTAACGTCATGAGTAAGCAGATGGTGCGTTGCTCCACAAGGTCGTCTGTGATGACGGTTGGCCTCCTACTGCGCTTCTCGTCATGCACATTTTGGCATCCTGCTGAAAATTATCTACAGCAGCAACGCACCATCTACTTGCCCATAGACCTGGCACAGCTGACTATCAATTTCAATCGGCGCTATACCCTGTGCAATCAAAAACTTTATCACTGATTGCACTTCACACGCGGCGGGAGCTGGAATAGGAGCGTCCTTCTTCAACCAATGCAACGAAGCTACTGAGAGCACTCGGGAAGTTCCGCTAGAGCATGCGCCATGCCAGGACATTACTCTATCACGTACACGCAGTCGCTTCGCGCAACATAGCCTATGGTTTGCTAGCTGTGGGACGAGTGGGAAAGTTACTTTATGGACACGCCTCGTATCACAATGTTCTAAAACGTAGAAATACGCCTATAATGTCTCTCTCCATTTAAAAGTGTGTCCATCAATAACTTTCCAATCGTTACATTTCGGACATAGGTATATAAGGTTAAATCGATGTAGATTAACACGACATACATTAGCCTTAAGTATTTTACATTCCCCCTGAGACATTCCATATATCAATCAAGTGAATTTAACCGTTTGTGAAGATACGAAAGAGCAGGATAGCTTTTCAATTTATTTCTTTTCATCTGAAGATAAAGATAAAAACCAACATTAAACGTCACGAATTTCTATAATAATCATTATACGGGAGAAACTTCAAGCCTCAGCACTCCCAAATAAAAAAATTGAAAAAAATCATATGGTAAGAACAAGTAACAATATTATTCGGAAACAAGATGTTTAGTCCCTCTCAAAATCAAGAAAAAATTACAATGTTTTTTTAAGACAATGGCCGACCACAGTGTACGCAACGTATCAAAAGCAGGTTTCAAGCTATATGAAAACCATCGTGCGTTTGAGTGTCATCTAAGACAATTAATATAATTTATGTGATGTGTTGGGACAACCGAAGTCGTGCTCACACATCGTTATACGAGTCTCTGGTGTATTCATCTAGTTTTTCTTTTTTAGTTGGTTATTTACCGACGCTATATAAACTACGAGGTTATTTTGCATCGATGTGATTGGTGATAGCGAGATGGTATTTGGCGAGATGAGGCCGAGGATTCGCCATGGATTACCTGGCATTCACCTTCCGATTGGGGAAAACCTCGGACAAAAACCCAACCAGGTAATCAGTCCAAGCGGGAATCGAACCCGCGCCCGAGCGCAACTCCAGACCGGCAGGCAAGCGCCTTAACCGACTGAGCCACGCCGGTGGCCTTCATCTAGTGTCAGATGATATAAAAAAGCAAATGTATCATTTTTAAAGTTTAACATTTTCATTCCTATAAAAGAGGTTCTAAATTTTATATTGTTCCTACCTTATTCGATATAGACGGTGAAGCCTTTTCTAAATTTTTGTATTAATATTAATTATAAAAATATTATTACCTATCAAGTTTTACGCCAATTTTTTTCATTCAAAATATTTTTAATTCCATAATTTTACAAAATCTGTAATAAACCCATGCGGTATGTCTAAGTACAGCATCGGAGTACGAGTCTTGCTCAATACACCTGAGCTACGCAGGGGTATTCTAAAGGATACAGTGACAATGAAAAATTTAAGTAATAGTGAAATGGCAATAATATAAGAAACAAGAATATTCTGATCAATTCTGGTTTAAATTGGTCTTATTTGGGTTTTTCAGTGAGACACTTCAGCTAAGTGACTTATCTAAGACTCGGTCTGAATTGATTGAATTGAATTAGATTATTCCAAGAAGTTATTCAGGCAACTGTAATACTTCCTAAGAATGCGCTGTCCTTTTCGCAGTCCGATGTCATATTAAGCAACACTTATAACATATGCTGTTAGAACCATTTTAACATTGTTTTTATTTCCCCCCACCCCCAGGAGTATCTTCCCAGCGCACCGCAAATATGGAAACAAAAGAGAAACGCAATACGCTGATTAGTTTCGTTGCGCAAAAACCAGTTAGCAGAAACAAAACACGCTACTGTGGCGCATTAATTATTTTTTGTAATTATGGTATTCACTCGTCCCAAACTAATACAATAGCCACGCCATTGCGGCCCCTGCTTTTTATAGTCCTCGGTTCGACTTTCAACAAAAATAACTACATAGGAACACAAATGAATTTCTCGTTTACTGTACAAAAAAGGATTTCCTCCTACTTTCACTCAGAGCCATGTGCATCATATTGGAATACTGTGCCAAAAAAGAGAAACGCAAATGACATAGGATGCACAAAATATACGGACAAATGTGTTATAAGTGAATTCAAATAATCTAGAATTGTGGGTTTCATAGTACAATTAGTGTATTCATCAACAGACTCATTTCGGTTCTCGATCCCATTTTGGGACAATTACATTTTCAATTTCAACTAAATAAGTATAAATATTACTGTTTCAAAAATGCTCTGTATTTCAGGTTGAAAGATACGAAGGGATCGTAGTTGACAGCCTTCTTTAATTATTATTAGACACTTGCTTGGCTGGGATCATAAACACCCTGTAAGGGCCCGTTATAAAGGTACACAAAAATATCTCGTTAATAAAATTAAATCAATCAATCAATTCTAAATGTTCCGCCTTTTTTTATTTTCCATTCCAATATAGTAACTAAAAATGTGTTACATCTACTTTATGATAAATTAATTTCATTTGTCCCCTAATACCTTCATTAATATTATACTTTCATTTACCCTCTATTATTAAATAGTACTTATTTAAAAGAACTGGAAAATAAAATCTCGATTACAGATCATATGACGTAGCAAATAGACCGTTTTGGATAGTCCAATGGACAATTTTTCACAACATTAGAACAGAACTCTCTTTGAAAATGTATTTTTCTACACAGGAACATATATTAAAAAGGAGAAACGACTTACAAGAATGCAATTGCCAATACGAACAGTAAGATAAGAATCTTTAAATATCTCATAAGATTTTTCGCTGTTCCAGTACTTGGCAAGACAGATGCGTCAAACAAATTACCACAGGGCAGATTTGTTAGTTACAAGGCACAATTTAACTGGATCTCTGTCTACTATGAACTATATGCTATGCTATCAATTGAAACATGCAATGAATTCCTTATTTTCTATGCTAATAAAATTCAACATGAGGAAAAGTAAAGTCTTACGAGTTAGTCTCAACAATCAGAAAAAAAAAAAGCTGAGACAATATAGTTTTAAAATTATTTTTAAGCAACTTTTTGCACTTTACATTTAGAATCTTCATAATTTCCTGGCCAAGGGCAGGTTCTTCACAGCAAACTCAGTATTTTCCAATTTTCCCTATTTTCCGCCTTCCTCTTACAAGGAAACATTCTCTACCTATGAACTGCGATTTTAATAAAAAACTCTCACAATCGTTAAGTTTGAGTTAGTAAATAATCTGGTAATAGTCTCTCACCTAGCTTTTCCCTGATTAAAGAATATAACGTGTTTAATTAAACGGCTTATACGCCGCTCTTACACACAACCAACACTGCCACTGTACTGACTGCTTACCTGCCTAACAACAGCGCCACTCGAAAATTATTACTTGCTACAAAGAGTATCGAAATAATCACTACGATTTTTAAGAAACGTTTGTTATATACACACACATTAACCCCATACACAATAGTATAATTTTATTATCTACACATACCTGAATCATTATCTTCTGTAATAATGTGGCTCTGTTACGAAATGGTCAAGGCAGAGGGCCCTTTTGCAGTGCAAACATGTCACAACAGCTGGTTCTCCACGTTCAGGTGTTTCACAATAGTAATATGCGTTACAAGAGCGGTATGTTGAAGTTTTCATGTTCGAGGAAAAGTTTGAAAAAGCGAAACGTAGTTGAGCTTTTTTAATTTCCGAGAATTGAAAGAAAACATATCGCTCGTGCAACGTACATTATTTTGTGCGAAGATCGTTCATTACGTACCTGAAAGAGGAATTTCTAATTAGGTGCAAAGAAATCTCCATCTTGGTTTCTGTTCAATGACGGCAAATTTGCAAAACAAAAGTATCTATCTTCAACATTGTTGCTTTAAATTGTTTTCTGTGTTTACTATACTCCAGCAGGCCGTGATATACGTCTGTCTTTTTTTCCCCCAGTCTATAAATGCGAACTTAAAACAAACGGCTTCCTTAATGTTACTTGCATCACGAATGCAGTAACTTTAGTGGAGTTGTAGAGTTTACTTAATTTTTGCAAATATTTAGAAACAATAATTAACAGTGCAATTTAGGTGAAATTGCAGTGGTAAGTTTCCAATTTATAATTATTACTATATTGAACGTCTCTAAAAATAATATGTTAAAAGCCTAAAGCAGTAAAATCAATATGTCACTTAAGCGGTAAGAAGAGGAAAATTGTCATGTGTGTTAGGTTGGGAATACTGAATGTGGAGTTTTAGACTTACCACGGATTGGTTTTGTGCGGAAACCAAGCAAATACGCACGATCTCGCACAAATACTATTTCCAGTTCGCAAAATTGTTTGGAGAACATTACTGAAATCGTTTATGTCCACATTTCTGCCAAGCATATACTGTACCAGCATGTCTGGGAGTTCAGGTGAACAGAACTTATGATACACAATAGAATGCATTTTTAGAATAAAGACTTTATCATGTAAATTTTCTGCCGATTCCTGAGCAATTAGTTTGGACCTGAAATAATCTTTACTCTACGAATCACAAGCTTATACTGTCTAAAAATACATAATTACATCTAATGGCTGTATAAACCGCGTTGTTTAAGGTGATATAATTTCCATAATTACAGTTTTTCCAATCCAGCAAGCGAATTATTTCCTCATTTGTAAATATATACATATCTGTTTGTCAACTCCATGAATCTAAAAGTAGTAAAGTATCCTTCTATTCAACAGGAATGAAAACTTCCTTCAGCCAAGTTTTTACATGGAGTTTATAGAGTTTACATGATGAGCTAGCACTTACTACAATATTAAAAGGTTTCCCTCTCTATCAATTGCTTTACCCTAGGACAGTGGCCGGCAGATGCTGCAGTTGTGACGTAAGAGCCAGTCAGATCGCAAGAGCTTGGGAGAGCGAGCAGTTGAGTCGTATTAATGTTAGCACACACCAGCGCAGTGGCGTCAGTGCAGCAGTAGAACAGGACTGTTGAAAACAAAAAGGATCTGTCTATATTTTATAGAAGATTTCCCCAGGCAAGATTCCCTCGATTGCATAGATTTGCTGCTAATATTCGGATCTACGTATGTATGTGAACAGTTCTTTTCTGTATGAAGATCTGCAAACCACAACATAGAAACCACCTGTCTGATCTGAACTTGAAACATATTCTTCGCTTGTGTGTTAGCCAGGCTATGACTCCAAATATTGTGAAAATAGTACGCGAGAAAAGAGGGAAAAAATCTCGACAAAGCATTGAGCTTGGGCACAGTAGTGACACAAAGTGATGGTGTGTTTCAAAAGTTGAAATATACTTTGCATACTACTCACCAAGATAGGGCCTATATAGTTTAATCTGTATATTATGTAGAAAAATGTGCGTTAAAAACACTTGAACTGTTTTCAAGTTTCCGAGTAGATAAAGTGTTGCAGTACTGCTTAAAGTATTTATTTATATGTTTGTATGTTTATAGCAGTTTCGGAATTTCATTTATATATGCAAACGCATCTGCAAGTGGTTGTATTATGAGTTTCATATTATTGCAAGTACATTAAATTTGATTACAAACCAAAATATTTTGTTACATTGATTTATCAAGGTTGTACAGTTTTGTTTTCGTACAAATGTATTGTAATTGTGCTGTTCCCATACTATCTCAGAAGAATGGATCGCGCTCTGTCAGTGCATAGACGCCGCACCACCACTGTTCAGTTAAATCTTCTCTCCATGCTGTGCTCAGTACGCAGAGATTGCCGAGCAAAGAGCAAGGCGGCTACGTCGTATGACGTCTCAGAGCACGGAACATGCCGGTCACTGCCCTAGGACCAAATTCGCCTTTCGTCTTCCTATAGTTCACTGTATCTGGTATCGACTAGGTTCTTTAGAATGTATATGACAATAACTGGATTAATAAATCTCATTAAAAACTAAAATAGTGAAAATAAAAGCAAATACTCTCAAATACCCGAATTAGGACTGTGCACAAACATAATAATAATAATTCTTACAAACGCTTCCAAACTAAATAGAATGTTTTATCACTTTTGTTATTCTTCACAACTTATATACTACACAACCATATCTTTCCACAACACCACTTCCACGTGATTCATCAGAAGACAGTGAAGACACTAACATACAACTCACAGTACCGCAACTGCAACCCCTTCTCAAATACATAGACATCATTTCTGTAGTGCTTGGGAAAAGTGGCACAAGTCAAAAATGTTAATTTTACAGGAGAAGGAAATAAACTGTCTTCACACTGGTTTATGTTGATTTGATTTTCTTCTGTACGAATTATTGTAATGGGAGAAATACTTACGTCTCTCTTCCCAAGCGAGCAGATGTTTCGTAAATTGTCAATAAATTATTAAAAAATGTTTGTGGAAACTGACTTATGCCACTTTTCCCAAGCACTGCAGGTTTGAAGGTCAAGAGCGTGGTAGCAAACCGGTATAGTACGAACGAATTCAAGCATGTTGCGTTGCGTGTTCTGGTTGTGTGTAAGAGCGGCGTATAAGACGTGTAATTAAACACGTTATATTTCTTTAATGAGGGAAAAGCTAGGTGAGTGACTAGTACCAGATTATTTACGGATTCAAACTTAGCAATCGTGAGAATTTTTATTGAAATCGCAGTTCATAGGTAGAGAATGTTCCCTTGTTAGTCTCCTCATACGATTACATATAACCTAATGTTATCTATCATATATCTTCTTCTGCCCCGAACGTTTCTTCCGTTTACCATTCCTTCCAGTGCATCTCTCAATAGGCAGTTGCTCCTTAGCCAGTGAGCTAGCCAATTCCTTTTTCTCTTCCTGACCAGTTTCAGTATTATTCTTTCTTTACCCACTCTTTCTAGCACAATTTCACTTCTTATTCTGTCTGTCCATTTCACACTCTCCATTCTCCTCCATATTCACATTTCAAAAAGCTTCTATTCGTTTTTCTTCACTATGTCGTAATATCCATGTTTCTGACCCATACAATTCCACACTCCACACAAAGGACTTCACTAGTCTCTTCCTTAGTTCTTTTTCCAGAGGTCGGTATAAGATGCTCCTTTTTCTATTAAACAGTTACTATTAACAACATTTTGGTACGTTTTGCATTTATCATGGTTACGAAAACCTACCATCTATGATGATGATGATGATGATGATGATAAAGAGGTGGAAGAGAAGATAATTACAGTCATAAGTTCGCTATGTACACTTTTAAAACTAGTTACAAAGATTACTATACTGTACAAAGTCTTATTGAGATTATGAGATTGAAAGATGAATAGAGTTTCCGCCGTGGAATATCATGGATAAAAGTAGTTCTTGGTATTGGAGCTAAATAACCGGGCATATTTTTTTGTTTTATAAACATTCAAAAAGCATTTAGCAATTTGGAAATTAAACACGGAAAAAAAAAACTCTTAGAAACAAGACTCGTTCATGTAAGATCTTAGATGTCAGAGAGCAACGTAACATATTTGGAATAAGAGAATGGGTATCTAGAGAAGAAAAGAATGGAATGAGCATGTCTCCTGACCGGATAATGCGTGCTGTACGAGATGGAAGACCTGGAGAAAGATCGGCAAGAAATGCCAAAGAAATGATGGCACGACTCTTTCATTTTAAAACACAGGCTGTAATCCTATAATGCAAGGAGAAACAAAGCCTATAAGGATGTCTGCTCTATGAAAGAGAAGAGCTTGTCATATACTTCATGCAAAACAATTTATCTCTATATAACATCGATAGTCGGTCTCAAAACAGTGACATATATTAAATCAGGTCTGTAACTCGCGTTATAATGTTACTAGCAAAAAAAATCAGCGAAACGAAATATAAACAAGTAAACAGCTGTTACTGTTTATGAATGACTTTAAACGAACACTGGGAGTCCTGAACTATCAACGTGCGGTTACTATGGTAACAGAGTCACTCGGTTATTTTAATGCTCTTTTTTAGAGCAAACAGTTTAACTAATGGCTAACATTTAGAGTGCACAAAAATTCTATTTATTTTGCTGTGTTTTCCATCCCGAACCCAGCAAGTGGTTATTTCCAGGCTAATGCAATTAAAGCATCACAAACAAATCCAGGTGAACAGCAAAACCAAAATGACACATGGATCTGTTTTCGACCATTCTATTCCCAGTTTGAACATGCTTTCAACGAGTGCATATAGCTCAAGTTAGTATTGTTCTGCCTTTTTTCTTGTTCATCAACAAACAACATCCATAACAAAAGAATTAGATTGTTGTGAAGTAGTGGATAAATTGTCTGACCGTGAAATGAGAGATCCCGCGTTCAAATCCTGGTCTCGACCCAGATCCGAAGCAAATGCTTTTATGCTTCTAAGGTGATTATTTTCAGGTAGTGAGAAGAACACGACTATTTCAAAAATCGATATTTGAGAATCTTCATACGCACTCCTTACAATACATTAACATTCAAATATTATATTACATTGTAATACAGAGTGTGCTGAAATGAAACAGAAAATATGAAAGGAATAGGAGAATACCGAACAGGAATGAAAGGTTAGCAAGCTATATGAGCAATCTTCAAAGCTGAAATTGTGAATAATGTTTGATGGCTATACAAATGTAAACAAAGTCACTAGCACAGACAATGTCATGAGCATGTTGCACATCAGCCTAACCATTGGTTACTTATTGGCCTTCACGCTCACGCAACTTGAATTCTGCCGATTTTTTCCTGTGGAAAAATATGAAGGACTCAATTTACATTAAACAGTTGAATACCTCTGGGTCATAGGAACCTTTTATTACTGTTATGAAAATCTTGATAGGAAGACAGAGAAACACACAAAGAGAAAATCAGACAGACCACTTAAAGCAAGAATTTTTTAAAATATAGGTAATAAGTATGATTCGTAAGATTAAAATCAATATTTTTTATTTTATTTTGAATGGCGCTCAGGATTTATTAACGTCGTCGGTTTGTGGACAAGTCTCTACTGTTTACGCGTAGGTAGATATTTATCATAGCAATTACACTTACGGTCACAAAAGATAAGACATATTGCGCATTCATATGAGTACTATACGGTGATTAATGACACAATATATTTTCATCCTCCTGTGACTTCACAGTAACTCTTCATTAATAAGTTGTTCAACGAATTAGATTTAAATAAGAAAGCGTTACAGATTCTAGAAAACGAAGGTCGGGGTTGCGGTAAGTTCGAGAAGGAGGTCGACATCAAATTAAGATGGCCATGACTCCACATTACGTCCCTGGTAACAGATGTCCACTGTACGTTTGTCACAACATGCAATTCAGAATTACACAAGGCGTTACAAACGTAGGCTTCATTTCATTTCTCACAAAATTTCGCTTTTATGCTACTATATCATCCGATAATGCTGAATTTATAGTTTAAAGTAGTCAATCGTGGAGATTTGAGTTCATTTCCCAGCATAAATTTAGAGATTCATGTCCCTCCAATAAAGTATGGATGTTCATTCTTTCGTACTGTTCTGCCGAAGGGCAGGTCTTTCACTGCAAATCCAGCATTTTCCAATCTTTCCTATTTCCCGCCTTCCTCTTAGTCTTCGCATATGATGCATATATCTTAATGTCATTTATCATCTGATATCTTCTTCTGCCCCGAACTCTTCTTCCGTTCACCATTCCTTTCAGTCCATCCTTCAGTAGGCAGTTTCTTCTGAGCCAGTGACTCAGCCCAATCCTTTTTCTCTTCCTGATCTGTTTCAGCATTATTCTTTCTTTATCTACCCTTTCCAGCACAGCTTCGTTTCTTATTCTGTCTGCTAATTTCACATGCTTCATTCTACGTTTCAAATGCTTCTAGTCGTTTCTCTTCACTTCGCCGTAATGCCCATGTTTATGAACCATACAATGTCATACTCCACACAAAGCACTTCCCTAGGCTCTTTCTTAGTTCTTTTTCCAGAGGTCCGCACAAGACGCTCCTTTTTCTATTAAAAGCTTCCATTGTCATTGCTATCCTCATTTTGACTTCCTGGCTGCAGATCATGTTACTGCTTATAGTACACGATCTACCAAAAAGTAATTGGGCACTGTTTTTGCTCCTTTAGAACCTCGTGGTACCACTTCTTGTTGCTATAACAGCAGCCACCCTGTCAGGCATGCTCTCCACTAGTTTGTATAGGATATCCACTGGAATGTGTCGCCATTCCTCTTGCAACATGGTACTCAGTTGGACAATGGAAGTTGGCCGCATCTCCCGAGACCTCAATCGCCTGTCCAATTCGCTCCAAAGGTGCTCAAAGGGACTGAGATAAGGACTCTGTGCAGGCCAGTGCAACCGATGAGCATTATGTCTGCATACCACTGCATAATAAACGCCGAAACATGAGGCCAACTTCCATTGTCCAACTGAGTGCCATGTTGCAAGAGAAATAACGACGCATTCCAGTGGATATCCTACACAAACTAGTGGAGAGCATGCCTGACAGGGTAGCTGCTGTTATAGCAACAAGAGCTGGTACCACGAGGTTCCAAAGGGGAAAAACAGTGCCCAATTACTTTTTGGTAGATAGTGTATTTGAAGCTGTCCACTTGTTCTACTACTTCATTTAGAATTCGCAAGTTTACCTTCTTGTATGGATGTTGTAGTATGATAATTGCCACTGATCGTGTACATCTAGTCCAGTTCTGAAAAGCAAGAGTTGTAGTAGTAGTAGTAGTAGTAGTAGTAGTAGTAGTAGTAGTAGTAATAGTAGTAGTAGTAGTAGTAGTAGTAGTGGTAGTGGTAGAAGTATTGTTGCAACTGCTATTGTCTTAGACGTCTTAGAGGATGGTATCTTATAACAATCAGTCTAATAAATATCATTATTTTAAGGTCAATTTTATAATTTTAGCTTTCAGATAATCTGAATCATTGTGTGTGTATGTATGTATGTATGTATGTATGTATGTATGTATGTATGTATGTATGTATGTATGTACGTACTTATGTAGTGCTCAACCAGATTGATTCAACATCATTTGGTTTCTGGCAGACAAAGTCCCCATAGAAGAATTAAAATTTACAAGTTTTTTTACAAATATTTAAATGTTCCCAATTCATAATAGAATTTTCCTCATTACAAATGACGCACTGAGGTGATGGTAAAATACTCAGTTTATATACTGTAAATATTCCACCAGGCAGTCGTGTCCTGTGGCAATCCTTATGGCAGCTACAGTCTCTTTACGGGGGTGATCAGGAAGTATCTCTGACCTTTCAACAAGACAAGCCCGTTTCTTGCCATCACTCTTTATTTTAAGATCTGAGAGAAACTCACTCTTAAATGAGCGGTTAACTAATCGTTTCAAGTTGTGATACGAAAGTCGGGAGGTCGTCCGTAACAATATTTCAGTCTCTTTTTTTTCTAGGGAGGCTGCGATCTCATTCCCTGAAATACCAACATGAGAAGGTATCCACTTGAGGACGACGACGACTTCTAGCGCTTTGAGTGAGGCAAGGGATTTTCTGATCTCGACAACTCTTGATGTTAGAGGATGTGGGAGAGATTCCACTGTCATAATGGCAGATTGAGAGTCACAGAGAATAACATGACTGTGGCAAGTCGATCTTCCAAGCACTTGCTTTAAGGCAAGATTTATGGTCTCCAATTCGCCATCGAAGTGCGACTGATACTGCCCTAGCGACTTGTAGAGGCTAAAGCCAGCTGAATCAATATTTAAGACCTTTTTTATATGGTTACATCAGTCAACAACTTATCAAAATAAAATGAGATGAAGGTTATGTACTAATGAGCTGATAGATTTCTAACCATCTCATTTTATTTTATTTTATTTTGATAAGTTGTTGACTGATGTAACCATACAAGAAATTCTCTTAAATATCACTATGTTCAACACACTAAATCATCACTGCTGTTTTATTCGCAGATTTGGTTCCCTGCAGTGAAGAAGAGATGAATCTCTCCTAAAGAAACTGGATAAGCGTTCCCTGTCTAATATTTTTCCTACGCTATCTTACGCGGTGGCATAACAACATGCCTACCACAAGACAAGACAGGTTCCAGACTCACGAATATCTAGAATCGGTGTATGAAGATGAACAGTCCAAATGATAAGTCTCTGAAGCGGGGTGATGGCATTGGTGGTGGTGATGGTGGTGGTGTTAGTGGTGATGCCGTGTATTTCAATAAAGATGTACGAAAGTTCATCATTACGTAAGGTTCCCTCGGTATTGGTGGTGGTGATGGTGGTGGTGTTAGTGGTGATGCCGTGTATTTCAATAAAGATGTACGAAAGTTCATCATTACGTAAGGTTCCCTCGGTAGTTGTGTGATCAAATGCTACTTTACCTTTAGTTTATATGAAGACTGGAACAAAAATCACATCTGGCAGGTAGGCCTACTGTGCAACATTACGACGATTAAAGGTGGCAATCCAGAGGAAGTTGCGTGATCTATCCCGAGCTGTTAAGCTTTTTCGCGATAATGCCAGACCTCACACTGTACATCAAACATAAGTACATTTGCAGTCATTTCATTGCAGCAAGCTCCCTACAGCCCAGATTTAGCCCCATACGGCTTTCATTTGTTTGTGTCACTGAAGAATATCTTGGAAGAAAACGATATCTGGATGATACAGGATGCTTGTGTAAAGAAGGTTACGAATGTGTAAACAGTGTAGGAAAATATGTAGAAAAATAGTTGTCGGTTACGAGTTAAGCATTGTAAACGTAATTTCGACTTGTTATACATAAAATCATTTGCAAAACAGGGAACCTTACTTCATTAACAATCTTTGTATTTAAATCTCCTGGTTTACTACATACCTAATACAAATTATGGTCAACGTCTATATAATTCTATTGTAAAACTTCATTCAGAATTCGCTATTTTTAGTAATGAAATTTTCAAGTCCAGAATTAAACAACTCACATATCAGATTTTCCTAGTTTAAATTTATCAGATATTATAAGTCGTTTATTTGTTTCCTAAGTACATTACCCTAACAAATACAGTATAAATGAAAGAACAAGAGTTTTCGAGTAATATCATGTAACGTATTATGTTAACTATTATTTAATAAATAACTAAATAAATAACTAGATAAACAATTAAATAACTGAGTAAACAAAGAAACAAACATATAAACAAATAAAGTGGAGTAACGGTCAGCGCGTCTGGCTGGGAAACCAGGTGGCCCGGTTCGAATCCCGGTCGGGGCAAGTTACCTGGTTGAGTTTTTTCCGGGGTTTTCCTTCAACCCAATACGAATAAATGCTGGGTAACTTTCGGTACTGGAACCTGGACTCGTTTCACCGGCATTATCACCTTCATTTCATTCAGACGCTAAATAACCTGACATGTTGATACAGCGTCGTAAAATAACCCAATAAAATAAAAAATAAACAAAAATAAAGCAACAAGTAAATAAATAAATAAAATAGACAACTAAATAAATAAATGAAATAATAAATAAATGATGAAATAAAATAAATAAACAAATAACTTAATAAACAGACAAATAAACAAATAAAATAAATAAGTAAGCAAATAAATAAATAATAAATAATATAAAAAGTGGAAGATATTTAAAGACGTCGTTATTTTCTAAAATCAGTCGCTACATATTTCATATCACAATCCATCGGCTATAGCGTGTTTCGCATTCTAGAGGTCCAGATAGAAAGTTACTCGAAGTTGGAGAGGTAGGAATTTTCTGTTGTCGAGATTAAAGTTGACAAGACTGGACAGATGTTCGAATACATCGTACAGTATAACGAGCGAAATACCCCGTGAGGTGGTCCAGAGATGAGACGGATAACGATATGCCTACAAACTGGTAGTATCGACTGTGAGGTCACTAAAAATTTTATCAGATGGCAAAATTAAAGAGAGATAGAGTAAAAATTCACTTTCAGGTCCACATACACACGTGTTTGTTTTCTTTTTTCCCCTCGGGGTAGCGACTGATGGATTAGCTATGGGCAGTCACAACCACTCGGGATACCACTGCATATACCTGCCAGATATTACGATGAACCTTCTCAAACAGTGGAACTCCATTTAATTCAGTCCGCGCTACACGAAATATTTAAAATATTTCTATCAGAATCGATATTTATCAATCCCGCATTCATAAAAATGCAGAACAACTTTAATATAAATATTAGGGATAAAATAGTCGATACTTCTAACGGTTGTAATCATAGTGCTGTCTTTGTTAATTGAAGTAGATTATTTAACGATGCTGTATTAGTTAGTAGGCTATTTACCCAAAGAATTGGTAATGGCGAGATTTTATTTGATGAGATGAGGCTCACAATTCGCCATGTGATTACTTTGTACTTATCTTACAGTTCGGCAACAATCGACAGGTTACCTGGTTGAGGTTTTATCCGGGATCTTCCCTCAACCCAACTGAGCAAATGCTGGGTAACTTTCGGTGCTGGACCCCGGATTCATTTCACCGGCATTATCACCTTCATCTCATTCAGATACTAAATAACCGAATATGTTGATAAAGCGTCGTAAAATAACTTACTAAAAAAACAATCGACAGTTGCATAACTTTACTATGCTACATATATAAAGTTCGCCAAAAAATGTAAGTTATACGCTCTTTCTCAGACTGTATCGGGATATTGATATTGCCAATTGATTTGAATTACGACTATGTTGTAGTATGGTCTTTCGCTTAACAGATGTCGGTACTTTAATAACGATAGTGGGAAAACAAAATGGCTGGAGCACGTTTGAGTTCGAGCAGCGAAAATGGATTCTGAAGGGGTTATGAGATTGATAATGCCGTTGAAGTGCAGCGTCAGTGGAGGCGGGAGTACGAAACAGAACCCCTAACCCGCCTAACAATTAAACGCATTATTGACAAGTTTGAGGCCCATGGAACAATTTGTGATATTCACAAAGGAAGATCGAGAAGACCCTGTATAGCTACAAGTCCTGCTTCGTCGGCTCTCGTGTTAGAAAGGTTTGTTACTTCTCCACAAAAGTCTGCTACGAAATGTGCACGTGAAGTGGGGATTAGCAGTACAAGTGTATGACGAATTCTGAAAGCTGCTAAGTGGAAAGTTTACATCCCACGATTACTGCACGCGATTAATGATGACGATCCTGATAGTCGAATGCAATTTTGCGAATGGTAACTGAGGACGAACAATTTGTGACGAAGGTAGTGTGGTCTGATGAGGTCCAGTTTAAACTTAATGGAACAGTGAATCGTCATAACTGCGTCTACTGGGCATAGGAAAATCCGCATGTCCATGTGGATAAGGCGGTCAATCTACCAGGGGTTCATGTGTGGTATGGACTGTCATTTAGGGGCTTAGCAAGACCCTTTTTCTTTTATGGTACTGTCACTGGAGAAGAGTGCCTCGAATTGTTAAGCACATCAATTTTACCAGGTGTACGTGCGCTTTATGGAGCTGATTTGGGAGGATGAAAGGCTTTAGAGACGAAAGGAGGGAAATAAAATTGTGCAATTTTGGCAACCCTTCCCAAACCACCCCACACTACCACCTAGCCGTACGAACTTTCCTGGATGACAATCTCCAGGGATATTGGATTGGACGAAGAGGGCAGCCACCGGCGTGACTCGGTCGGTTAAGGCGCTTGCCTGCCGATCTGAAGTTGCGCTTGGGCGCGAGTTCGATCCCCGTTTGGGGTGATTACATGGTTGGGTTTTTTTTCCGAGATTTTCCCCAACAGTAAAGTAAATAACAGGTAACCTATGGCGAATCCTCGACTTCATCTCGCCAAATGCCATCTCGCTATAACCAATCTCATCGACGCTGAATAACCTAGTAGTTGATACAGCGTCCTCAACATGGTTCGGAAGGGATGTCTACTGCAGTAGACAATATTTTTAACACAAAGATTGCAAGAATTTACGCTGCGCTCACAATTTGTTTTGTCATTCACATTCCCTCATCTGGAAGATGTAGTAACAAAAGTGAAGCGTGGAAGGAGGAAGAGACGGAGGATGAAGGCACTGACAAGGACCACCCCTAATTGAAACACATTGTAAACCCTCATTAAAATCTGCAGGTTTCCCTTAAAACCTTCATTTTGTTTCATGTTCTTTTCCTTTATCTTAGCCAAATTCCAGAAAGTTGCTTCCTCTCTCCGAGATTTGCAGGGCAGTCATTGAAACAAGATAACTTAATTTTTAAGAAGTTGTGTTGCGAATACGGTGAATAATATTTAAATGTCATTTTCTTCTAATTTTTATTTCATTTCTCTATTAGTTTAAAGGCATTTTAATGACTATTTTAAGTAGATTTTTAGGTCATCAACATCCGCCCCCTACTCATGACTTTCAGTACGACCCTCTGTATATTGGTTGGAGTTCAATCGTAGATGTAAAGCGAGACTTTTTTCGCCAGAAAGACAAAGATATGATTTGTACCTACACAGGTTTCTTTATTACTACATCGGTTTTCCATGCCTCTCTTACTACAACTTTATCGTCACTTCGTGTCAGCAAAGCTGAATAATCTCGACAATTCAAATGCGTTGTTAAATAAACCAAGAGAGAGTCGTAATGACTTCTGACCAAGAAACAGCACTCAACGATCCCACGTGGTCCTGCAGGTGGTGGCACATTCTGAAACCACTTTGCGTTATCTCGTCGCTCGTTTTTACACTTTTATCTCCTCCCGCGGGATAAGATACGGTCAGACAAAAAGCCCCCAGGCACGGAGCTGCGAGTCCGGTCGCAGCGGCAGTTAATGATCTCGTTAGCAGGACAGTCTAATGGTGACAAACGGGCTTGTTTTGCATCACACACAGACACTATAGTTTTTAAACCCCTTGAGAGAGGGAGGAAAAAATATTACGGCCTCTTCTTTCCCCTTAACTCGGTTGCCAAAATTGTACAATTTTATTTCCCTCCGTTCGTCTCTAAAGCCTTTCATCCTCCCAAACCACCCCTTCTTTTTTCGAGAACATGAGCTATATAGTGCACCGTACGGGCTTAATTTGCATCTATAAAAAAGGTAGGGGTTGCTAGGGAAGGGTGCTACTTGGCATTTGTCTCCACAAGTTGTCCCTTTTCCACTGTAATGTATTCTACAAGCTTAAAACAAACTTCTGTTACCGATGTCTTGGCATGGACACGAGAGCCACTTACTGCAAGCAAGTAAAAGGTATTCGTTGTCGTGCCGTACGACTAGGTAATTTTAAACTAGTCTCTAAGGAACGCGACCTCAACAAACTGCAAAGTCAAATTTGAGATTCTCAAAACAGTAGGTCTAAGTGAACTGAACTGCTGTACAAAATTCCATAAAATTGTGTCTATATTACAAATAAAAATGAAACTTCGATATTCTCTCACACCACACACGTGAGAAAAAACGTACTTAAATCACTGAAAATAACATCAAAATTTTAACACACTACCTTAGAGACACGATGTGATCACTGCGAAAACTATTAGCTCACCCTACCCGACTCAAATACCTTCCTCTCTTATATACGAAGTGTCCGGGAAAGATCTGACGAAAAAGAAGTAACTATATCTCTGAAACTATTGCATTTATTGTCGCGATGTTTCCACAGTTACAAAGAGAAACAAAATAAGTTTTAATGTACCTCTATATGAACACCAATTGTGGCCCGGGCAATGTCCAGGCAATAATTAATGTCCTGTCACACACGCGAAATCATCTCCGGTGTGACTAGTCCTATTGCTTCGTAGATTCGGTCACGTAACTCTGCAATATCGGTCACAGGAGTGCGATACACTTTGTCTTTCACACAACCCCATAGAAAGAAATCCAGTGGGGTCATGTCCGGGAACCGTGGTGGTCATGGTGTAGGTCCGCCTCTCTCAATCCAACGGTCAGGGAACGTATCATCGAGGAAAGAGCGCACATGGTTAGCATAGTGTGAGAGGGCTCCGTCCTGTTGAAACACGGTTTCTGGTGGTAGCTGTGAGATAGCGTAATTTCGCAGCATATCTGTCACTGTGAGCTCTTGAAAGAAGAACGGTCCAATAACACTAGTCTTCATTAGGCAGTACCCCACATTTAACTTAGAACTGTCGCGTTGGTACTCAGTCACAGCATTTGGGTTTTCAATCCCTCAGATCCTGCAGTTATGTCTGTTCACTTTGTCGCAGACATGAAACGCAGCCTCATCAGAAAAGGCTATAGTTGCCAGGTACCTGTCGTCATTGTCAATACGTGCCAGCATCGCCTCTGCAAACACTCTCCGACGGGGATGATCGTTTGGCTGTATGGCGTGAAGCAGTTGCAATTTGTAAGAGTGCAGACGTAGGTGTTTACGTACAACGTCGTGGACTGTGGATTTTGGCATTTGCAGTTCCCTTGCCGCGTCAAGAATGGATTTCCTCGGGCTTCTTGTAAAATCAGTCCGTACCCGTTCAATGTCATTGTCGTCAATGCGTGATTTCCTTGCTTTTCCGTGTTATGATTGAACACTGCCTGTCTCCCGAAATTGCTTGTCCCAATGGAGGATGCTGTTTCGGGCGGGAGGATTTCGGCCTTTGTCCGTTTGAAAACGACGCTGTACACGTTTGACTGACTTAAATTCAGCCAGCCATAGAACGCAATCTGCTTTCTCTACTGTGGTAAACATTGTTCGGCTGTTCACTTGGTACACGCACAACTTGCATTCTCAGCTCTCAGAGCAAAACTGGTTACATACGCTGCGCAGAACGGGCTTTTTCTCGTTTCTCCTCGCGCAATGATATGCGCACGCGCGTAACATGTTGCTAGGTAACAAAACTTATTGAGTTTCTCTTTCTAACTGTGAAAACAATGAGGTAATAACTGTAATAGTTTCAGATATATAATTACTTCTTTTACGTCATGTCTTTCCCGGACATCCTGTATATCATTTCGGCTGAATCTATTCTTTTCCGTTGCTGTTTAGTTAGTACACAGCTTTCAGTCCCATAGAGTATTATTATTATTATTATTATTATTATTATTATTACTACTACTACTATTGTAGCACATAATTTCAATATGAAAATTTCCCCAAACAAAACAAAAATTATGGCTTCCAAGGTAAACAGCCTGTTAGGAGTACAATTTGTATTGGAACCTATACGTTAGAACAGGTAAACTCATTTAAATATTTAGGTTATAATTTTACATATTTACCTGTTACTGATATATCTGAAAATATTCAACATTTTAATGGAGCCTTAAGAACCATCAACCAGGTTTTCACAACTACGAAAACCCAAAAATATACCAGGTTAAAAGCATATAAAGATCTAGCAAGACCTGTCCTCATGTATGGTAGTGAGGCCTGGACTGTCCGAAACTCAGATGTTCAACGTCTAACAACTGCGGAAATGAGATTTCTAAGGAGGACTGCCGGCTACAGCTTGCTTGACCACAAAAGGAATTAACTAATTACAAAAGAATTGAAAATTACACCTATTTATAAACATCTCAACCATATAGTCAAAAATGGCTTAACCATGACAATAGGATGGACCGTTCCAGATTCCCAAGACAAATTCTCCGCTATATACCACATGGAAGACGATCTTTCGGACGCCCCCTGAAAAGATGGACGGAGACCGTAACAGGCCACTAGGCCTAATACCTGCAAAGACGATTATTATTATTATTATTATTATTATTGTATTATTATTATTATTATTATTATTACCTGCGCTTATTATATTCACTGACTTGCTTCAATGGATTTAGGAATGTCTGTCTCTCCTAACACAGAATTCCATTGCTTAAGACAAAAAAATAATAAAAACAAAATAAGTGGAGCAATCAGTCTCATGGACATGAACTCCGACTTCTTTACTACGAACAGAATTCGTTTCTAACGGATCTGTAGCATGAAAAGGCTACCGTTTAAGCCATATCGCAGACACACACAATTAGGGCAAATCAGATCACACATGCGTGCAATTCATCGTATCAGTATGAGAGAATATTGACTCCAGCATGTAACACTGTATTTACATAGAAGCAGAGATAGCGAGCGGGATATTTATTTATTTGGGGACTTCTAATATTGGTTTTCCTGCGGCCCACGAAACTCCACCTGTCATGCACATGCCTAAAATGAACAAAAAAACACAATCGGCTGTTTTAGTTTTATAATCAGAATAATGCTGCTGCAACTCTGCCTGCCAGACTCCATCACAGGAATTAAAAACAACAAACAGCCATTCCGCCCACCTCCCGGCCACATATCAAACAAAAGCACAACAAATGCGCTAATTTGAGTGCAGTCCCTCAGTTGTTTTGTTTCCCCAAATAAACGTTACTGCAGAAACTGCTGATTAATTGTTAATGGCTGGAGAGATACTACGTCCAAGACCTGCCCTCACTACCCGCAACACATATACAGTCATCTAGCAACGACCAATTCATAGTTTCTTCGGCTTTGTGTGAAAAGTTACCCCTGCGTCCGTCTATTATGGAACATCGATCTAATACTTACACGTTATTAAACTTAAATTTATTACTGCAAATAATATTCTCAAGAATAAAAATAGTCAGCAGTAGTCAAGATGAGATCTGGACGAATAATTTGCAATTATTCGTATTTGTAGTATTTAGATCAGCCCTGGACATAAAGGGGAAGTGAAAAGGAAAGGCGATATTCTTGCTCATGTTATTTTCGCTTCACCGCTTTAGAGACGAACACACAGTAAGGCACTGAAATGTTATTCGGCTTCAATAGTTTCTGGTTTTTCAAGAAATGAATTTAATTCATATATTATTATTTATACAGTATTTCTATATTTTTAGTTTTTATTTTATTAATATAAATGCTATGGGAGATAGGCTCTATTGTATATTTTTATAATTTTTATTGTTTTTTATTAGTATTGGTTTTATAATAACTATCATTTTAAGTTTGTTAAAATTTTATTTTTTTTTTGTTTTGATTTATTAATAATTAATTATTTTATTGGAATTTTTTATTAAATAATTATTTATTTGTAATTATGATGAAATTAGTAATTTTTGTATTTGTTTTATTAAACGTTTGTTATAATTTTAAAAGGAACTAGGCAAATAGTGCAACAGTAGTGGATTAACTTAGAATTTTCGGAAATCTGCATTTAAAATCTTTATTTTGCTGTGAACCATTGAAAACAATTTGGACCACAAAACATAGCAAAAAAACTCTTCTTTTAACAAAAAAAAAAATCGTAAGGTGTATTCACTCACAAATTCAAAACTATACAGTAGATCTCACAACTCTCCAAGTAATACTCAAAAAATCCGCTCACAAACTGCATGGGCGCAGTGAACAAAATCTGTGTTATACGTATATCTTCTGCCATTTATCTTACTATACCATCAAAGTTACATTTGTCCCTGGTATAAATTCGTGATAAATTGAAATAAAAATATCACGAAATTAAACATGTCACGAAATTAGCCAAGTTTGCTCTATCGCAAGTCAAAGCGTACGATAAAAGGAAATAAATTGAATGCAGACAATTAAAACATGCAATCCCTTTGTAAGAGAGGCGAATTTCCATCCCACATAGTCTTTTTTGAATGGAAAGCAAATTTCCATCTCGCTGGCGGAAATCGAATCCCGGTCCCCTGAATTTGTAGCCTGATATATTACCACTTACGTCAGAGAAAGGCTCAATCAATACGCTAACTTGTGGAGTATGTGGAAATTCCTACATTAAAAACCCGTGTACCGCAACAAATTTGTTATTATTGGAAAATTATTTAATACAGCACAATATAATTTTATAGAATTTAACGTATTTGCGTTCACATTAAATACGTTTCGAAGTATAAGACTCCAAAGGCTTGTAGTGTTTACTCGGCGAGAAATAGATTAATTAAAACGAGAGCTTATTTCTTTTTTACCTTGCACGCTCTTCCAATAATAAAGACAGAACGAGACTCCACCTTTGAGAAGTTCGCCGTGTTTGTGTACTCTTGATAATTTAAAGCACGTAAAACGGTAATTGAAATGTCTGGCATTAAAACCGGTAGCATGAGTCTGTCTAACTTTAGAAGCCATTATTTTCCCAGCTCCTGCTTCTGAGGGATTCTAGCCTTCAAAATGTTCCATGCATAACAGTATTCATTCATTTGTCTAGCAACTTGGTGCAGATGTTCTCTACATTGTAACAGACCGCATAAATTACCTCTCTTACTGCATTTCCCTGGAAGCTTTATATTTATAGTTTCAAAATACGATTCAAACAGAAAGAACAGTCGCTAATGTATAGTCACTTCGAAGAAATATTTCAAAATAAAGTATTATTTTTACCTAAAATGCCTATTTATATAATATTTCCTTTTCAAAGTTGTTGCATTGATGTGTAATCTGTAACTTAACATTTAACGATTTAAAAATCCACGACCTTAATATATGCGCATAGAATATAAGCTACGAAAATTATGCATATGGTACAGCGCAGCTGACTGTGGCAAAAAACAAGTACTATCCTAAAAGTAACGGTTGGCCGCCTTGGTATCTCAGTTGGTAGAGCGATTGTTTACAATTCACTGCGAAGCCAGGTTCGAATCTATAGCCGCCCCGGATGGTTCAAGCGGTAGGGGCACGGCATATCTCTATCGCTTGTTCCTAAGGATTGTGGGTTCGAGTCCCGCCTCGGGCATGGGTGTTGTGTTTGTATTAGTGTAAGTAAAACAAAAGGAAACAAGTGAAAACGAAAACAGAAAACAAAGATAACTTTAGTAAACGGCCTCTGGCCGGTCTAAATAAAAAAAAAAATCTCTATGTTGACGGTTCGTATTTGTGGTGGCCAATGCCAAGATTTCTTGGGTTTTTCTCGGAATTATCTTGTTTATCTCCACCTTTCCACAGTCTCCCTCCGTTTCAATTTTCATTACCATTATTTTGTCGTTCCCACCCATTTTCCCAAATCCGCTTTTCCGAAGCTACCTTTTCCCGAATGCTAGTTCCTCAAATCGACTTTCCCGAAGCCACGGTCCCGAATTTAATTAATTTTCAAACTTCTCCTAAAATAGGGGTTGCCCTGAAGGATAAAGTATACCAAATATGCAAGTATTAGTAGATACGTACAATTTTATGAAAATTGTTTTCGTGAGAAATATAATTATTATTATTGTGTTATTAATTTACTTTATATATGTGATTTCTCAGAAGATAGATTGAATATTTTAGAGCTATCAAAGAAACAGTCTGGGCCACACAGGTTTCAAGATTGAACTCTTTGCAGAAATTAATAATTTTGTTTGTAATCGTGCCTCTAGCACCCACTAATAACCCAATAATTTCAATTGTTTGTAACTTATACATATGTAAATAATAAGGAACAGTTGGACCATAAATTTGATTCTTCTCATTGTTGACATCTTTCGGTTGAGTTGTATTCAATTTAAAGCGGAAAGTAGGATTCATTATATAGTCTGTTGTGTTGTTAAAGGCTAATATATCAAACCGCCGACAGCTTCCTGTTTACGATAGACCATGTATTTCTTCATATGTTGTATATCCCTTGTCGCGAAGAGCTTGAGCGATTGCGGACCTGATTTTGTGATTCCTGGCACTGCGTAATGTCTCACCATGCGGGCAAGATCCAAGAACGTGGGCGAGAGTTTCTATCTTGTTGAAGCAGTGGCGACAACGGTAACTGTCCATGGATCTGCCCGGAATAGCGCTTACAGTATTCAGTACTATTCAGTTTCCCGAATATATTATGCGAGAAATTTCCGAACAGTAAAGAACATGAACTGATAGTCACAGCATGTTGCCAGGAAACAAAAAAATTACAAAAACTACATTTAGGCAAACAATTTTATTAAATTTATGTTATGAAAATCACGGCAGATGAAGCTACAATATTATAACTTCAGCGCGTTATGTGTGATTTTGAATTAGCAGTAATCAATAGTGCAAAATAAATATCCACTGCAGACATTTCGTGTTGTTTCTTCCGTCTAGGGCAGTCAGTATAATAAAAAATACAGACTGAAGGCCTTCAGGCTCAATACAACGAATCCAACGACCGCACTGTAAAAGAAGAAATCCCCATGTTACTGGTACTCTCATTGGTGCTCGTTGAAGATGTGCTGCGATGTTTCAAAGAACTTCGTGATGAAGTTTATACTTGTACATCAGTGGCACACGAGCTCGTGTTTTCTACGGTTTTAGTAAATGACGCTTGGGCCACTATGGTTCTGAACCCTTCAATTATATCTTTCTGCGAAAAGTATTCATTTTCAGCTAATATGCTATTATAATTATTGTTGTACTCTATCCAAGGAATAAGCTGCTAAAATCTGCACAATTATATTACAGTACTTACATTCTGCATTTCTGCCCGAAACCGGCCCGCGGATTTGGCCTGTGACAGCGCAACCTCAATATTTACGTACAAGTAAATGGTTTTGGGAATCAGTTGAACTGTTGAATCAGTGAAGCGTGGTGAGTCAATGAAGTTATGGTTTTACAATGGCAATGAATAGTTTCGATGAGTGATAATTTATAGTGTGTTCTACAGTGTTAGTGAAATGTGTCACAGTGCCAGTGCAGTGAGTGAGATGTGTCATAATGCAAGTGCAGTGAGTGAGATGAGAATGAAATGAAAGGTTATCAGTATCAATGTGAAACTTAAGTAGGACCTATACATATGTGGGTTGTACTATAAAATTAGGTTCACTTATTAATTAGGTTATTTTATGTATTATTAATATAATTATTATATATTATTTCTATTAAGTACTTTAATTGTATTGTGTATAATAAATAAAATAATAAAAAAAAACAAAAATTATTCCAGAAATCCCACGTAAATCTGCAGTAGCAAAATTCAGACTGCTTACAGAACACGATTATTCGGCGAAACACTTGAATAAAATAGGAATTTACACAAATCCAAATTGCCCTCTATGCAACAAAGAAGAAGAAATGACTGAAGATCATCACATAACCTGTGAAGTTCTACCTGATGGATCCACCACAGAAAAATATTGGAGAGCAAGAACGCTAATGGCTTCGTTGCCAAAGCCCAGCATTAGACAACAACAACAACATATTTACGTACAATACGGTCGATAATAGCCTAGTTCAAATTTTATATGAGGTTTATCTAAAAATTACAGGTCTTTACAGAGCTCTATTTTTCCCATTTTAATAGCGCACACCCAAAGCCATCGTTCACCTACACAGCACACGTGAAAGAAATATGACTGTATATATTTCAATAGCTATCAAAGTTACCATGACGACGCTAATCCGAAAGAAGGCAAGCTACTGGACAGATGCCGGTCCCTGGAGAACGCGAACAATTTGTTGCGGCCATCCTGCTCAGCTGTTTCCAAACTAATCAAATGAAGCGATTCGTCCGCTGACCTGTCAGGTCTTCTTCAGTTCATCGGGAAGGAGACTGTCCGCTCCACTCTCACTCAAATCTCCACACAACAGGATCCGCGTGTTGCAGCTGTCCCAAAACAGTGTGAATGCGTTTCTCTGAACCATTTACTAGTAATGGGGTTCAATACATGGATTTTACGTCCAGTACGAACACATTAGTGACATTTCAAACCTTATTCTCGTAGTAACATATATTCGGAGGAAAATATATGACACATAAAAAGCACTACAGTTAAACCAATAACTAGATATGGCAAATTTCCATTTTCACGATAAATACGAAAAGTGGCCAAATGCTGTCAAAAGAAGTAATTTTATGTTGAATAGCATGTTACGGGGAGAGGATGGTGAAAGTTATAATTTCTTAGTTAATTGTTTAATATTTTCAATTTTTTGGTACGTCACAATTAAGAAAACATAACTCAGTCAGTTTCTAAGATATTCAAAAAATTCTTTCACCATTTTACTCACAAAAAGTAATGTACAAGTTGTCTAGATTACGTTTTTAATATTTCACCTGGGTACAATGATACAATCTTATGAACATAATTAATTATTATTTTATGATCAGTGATTTCCATATTTCGAAATTACTTTCACATGTACACAAAATATCAAAATTATAATCTAGACAAAGGTTAACTTATAGTCTGTTAAAGATGTGTTCAAAATTTCATGAATTTGCCTTTAGTGGTTCCTGAGTTATATCCATTTTTGTAAGTACCGTGTCTGAAAATCAACAAACAACAGCATGCCATTTAAAATCCCAGCCCGTAGGGCATTAAAAATGGCTACTAATGATATCCAATCGTGCAAGATGGTCAATAAAATAATATATATATATATTTTTTTTGATCTACATATATCAAAGTACAGTCTTAGGCAATACTAGGGCCTATGTTTTTTAATTCAACTTTTTCTGCCAAATTTCATCATTCTTTCCCCCTAAGTAGTATATTAATGTAATTTTGTAATCTGCGATAAAAAGCGAAATTGAATACAAAATGCGAAATGTACTTATAGACTTATGCTTCTGTGAAATGAAAGCGAAATTGCATTTTATGAGAGTTTTGCGTTTTTATTCATAATATATCTAAAGGCTCCATCACATACAGGTTCTTATATTTTTCCAAACAGTCCGGTCATCCTCTCTCTTATTTTTATACAGAGAGAGGCAACGAAAAGTTACGGCACCATGCAGATTACCCACAAGCCATTGATTGACTCACCGGTAAACTGTAGCAGAGCGAGCGAGCATTCAGTTTCATTACGGTAGGCCCAAATTTTCCCGAGTGGTGGGGATGAAGTGTGCGGACAGGGGGAAGCGTACGGAGTCTTTAGTTGACAAATGGAGCCACAACACAAATAATGTTCAATAACAAGTCTAGTAATGCAACACTACGTAATAACGTGCGCTCAACAAACACGTCCCCTGCATAGTGAGGTAACTTCTAGCTATCTCTCTCTGTAGTATGAATAACATAGGAATGTTACCTATCTGATACCTTCATTGTTATCTGCACCTTTATCTCGAGTTTTCAAATAGGCTAATCTGGTTGGTGCTGGAGGTATAATATTGGATGCCTAGCTCTATGGGATCTCTTTAGGTCCAGTGTTCAGTCACCAACAAGTTGAATGTGGTAGTGGGTGATTGTGATTGAGTAATAATATGGATCGAAATATATTCGCACCATTTCTTTTGGCATATCTAACGTTAGTGCGACCATTAATGGAATACGGAACTACATGTTGGGATCCCTATAAAATATATCAGACAAATTCCTTAGAAAGAATCCAGTCTAGGACAGCTAAATTCGTTAAAGGTAAAAGAGGAGACGGGAATGATACGCTAAAAGAACTTAAACGGGAAACATTGGAAAACAGACGTAGAAAAACTAGAATAACATCATTGTATAGAGCACATCTGGGTAAAAAAGCATGCGTAGAATAATTACTCGGTTAGAAAAGTCAATGTACTATGGTAAGAACGATCATGAGTTTGAAGTCAAATGTAGAAAACAGAAAACTGATGTAGGTAAATTCTCATTTTTAAATCTAACTATAAATGATTGAAATGACCTACCTTAGCGGTCTTTGAGGGCTGTCCTTCCTTAAGGAGATTTAAAACTAAATTAAAAAGTTGTGTATAAAGCGTAAATTAAAAAAAAGAGATCTTACATTACTTAAGGCGGCATGTATTTACTTAGCCTGACGAGTTATTCCGTTGGTTTGAATTGTAACTTATTTTAAAGTAGCTTGTATGAGGGTCTTAGACTACAAATGTTTAGTTTAATGTAGTTCTGTTTATAACTATGAATAACAGTGTAATTTTTTGTCTTATTTGAACTGTTGAATCAGTGAAGCGTGGTGAGTCAATAAAGTTATGGTTTTACAATGGCAATGAATAGTTTCGATGAGTGATAATTTATAGTATGTTCTATAGTGTTAGTGAAATGTGTCATAGTGCCAGTGCAGTGAGTGAGATGTATCATAATGCAAGTGCATTGAGTGAGATGAGAATGAAATGAAAGGTTATCAGTATATATGTGAAACTTAAGTAGGACCTATACATATGTGAGTTGTACTAGAAAATTAGGTTCACTTATTAATTAGGTTATTTTATGTATTATTATTATTAATATAAATATTGTGTATTATTTCTATTGTGTACTTTAATTGTACTGTGTATTACTTTTATTGTGTGTAATTAATGAAGGATGGGTGGAGCGGAGAAAAATTCTCTCCGGCACAGGGACTCGAATCCGGATTTCTCAGTTTAAGTTCCACCTCTTAGTTTCCCTTTATTGGCCAACCCTCATGCACTGTGTCACAGATGTGTGACAGTGGCACAATGTCCAACACACTATGTGCAGAGGTTCACCCGGATTCGAGTCCCGGTGCCGGAGAGAATTTTTCTTTGTTCTATCCATCCTTCATCATATGATAACGCAGAATTCCTGTACGGAAATATCATATGTACTTCGGTACATCATAATAATATATGTAAATAAATATAATGTTCAGATTTCAGTGTATTTTTACGTGTTCCTTTACTTATTTATCATTGCAAGAATTTCAACTGGAAAGTCTAGAAAATGTACCTGTTAGGCCTAAACATTGAATTTCTACCACCAAACTATCCATAAAAAATGTTTAATCCTAAATGCTAAATTCTGACATTAAAATGGCTATAAAATACTAAATATAATTTCAAAAATTTTCCAATTTAAGCTGTTAAAATATACCATCTCTTCGAATTATCAAACGGTAAGTCTATTAATAAAAACACATCCTAGTACTACTTATTGTATATATTACGCAGAAATGAATTGAATAACTGAGCTGAAAAATTTTACATCCAACATAAATTTGGTGTTAAACAAATAGAAAAAAAAAGTTTATTTCAAACATATGAAACAGCATCTAAAATCACATATAAGGATTTTAGGCCAATTATATACAAAATCTACTACTGATGTAATAATATTTCAGAAGTACATCGATCATTTGAAAGAGAGACGAGATTGAAAGTTAAGAAGAGAAGATATGATAAGTAGGCTTGTAATGCTTGGGACCGATTACACAAGTTGATTGCAGCATGGTACATAGGCCGGGAACGTGAGCTAGTACGAGGACATTGACTTGGTTCTGCGATCGATTACGCGAATAACAAGGTGCACATAAACAAATCTGGACAGCTCTAAAAATAAATATATGCTACATAGAGGTACAAAGACATATTTTACGTGCTTTCCGTTCAAGAATTATCATGAAGTTGCGCTCGGGCGCGGGTTCGATCCCCGCTTGGGTTTTTTCCGAGGTTTTTCCCAACCGTAAGGTGAATTCCAGGTAATCTATGGCGAATCCTCGGTCTCATATCGCCAAATACCATCTCGCTATCATCAATCTCATCGACGCTAAATAACCTAGTAGTTGATACAGCGTCGTTAAATAACCAACTAAAAGAAAAAAAGAATCATTAGTGACTTTGAGTTTCCTCTTTTCTTTGTGCTACAATGTATCTGTATATAATATCGCTTGTCACCTCGTATGTTTGTATTACATAATTTACATGTAATGTTTCCGCAATTCACTTCAAAACACTCACCAAATTCCGCTGCAAAAATATGCGCCTTAGGACCTTTAACCTCCGGCATTATTATTCAGCAGATACATTGTTTACGCATTCTACAGTATTGACGACCGAACGGAGTATTCGGCAGGTACACTGTTTATGCATGCTAGAGTACTGACTGGTCAACGGATAGTCAACTTGAAAGTACTGTAACGCACCCTATCGGTCCGCAAAATTACAAGCTTAATGATAAGTACTGAAGGCCATGGATTGCCAAGGTATTGTTTTATTTTTTGGTTGTGTTGATTTTTAATGTAGTAATCAAATTCAGATTTAATAGGTATATCCTTACTAGTTTCTAAATAATAATGTATTACACAGTTTCTTTGAAAAAGGAGTGATGCTAAGAATTTGTACAAGACTCTTAAACATTAATCATCTATGTAGCAATTTTAGCACAAATCTCGATTTTAATGAAAATCATGATAAACACTCAATATAGAGAACAATACTTAATTTACAAAAGCCCGAAACATATTTCTACTTTATTTCACACCTAATATCCATGCATACGCTTATTTTCAATTAATAGGGTACCGGTATATCATAGAAAAGGAACGCAGATACACGAGTGCGCACAAAATATTAAGAAACACGCCGAGATATTGCAAGAAACAATAACACAGTAAAGTACATGTTTACCTGCTCCTACCTTTTGCCTGTCGAAACCATATAACAACCCCTCAACACGGGGAGAAGATATTAAATACTTTGACGTAACACCCTTCCTTCCCCTAGTGCCGAGCAACCCCCCAGACAATATCTCGTGTACACACAGATGGGGGCTGTTTTATTACCCTGTAACGGGCGGCGCAATCCGAAAAACTACAATCTAGGGATTTGTGAGTGCTTCCCTGCACAGATAATAAGTTTCGAGGAGAACGGGCTTTATCCTGCTTCCAGCTAAACGGTTTTGTGAGAATAGACTCGTTTGGCAAAGCGCTCTGAATGAAGCAATCTTGGTCAAGATAAAGTGATCCTTACTGTAATAGCTCATATTTACATAAAAAGTAGTTCACTACCATCTCAATGGATGAATGGACGATATTTCGCATTCAAGACTTGGTTTCAAAATGTTAGTATCCGAAGCGGAGGTATAGTTTATTTTCTCGTGTTACTTTTGTTTCCTCTGTCATAATTCCAATAGTTATCCATAATTGAACCGAATTCTGCAGAAAGGAACCAACCTACAAACAAATTTAATGTCTCAATAACGAAATAATTCCAAGGATCCATATATTGATCAAAGATACGTCCTATAACACGCTTTCGGTTAAAACAATAATTATGTGAGTCTAGTTTTTCAGGTAAAGCTCCCAGTAAAGCAGACTTGAATAATTTCAGGGAAAAATTGTTCCGGAACCGGGTATCGATTCCGGGACCTCTGGTTGAACGTACCAGCGCTCTACCAACTGAGCTACCCAGTAACTCCACCCGAAAACGTCTCAACTTTTCCCCTTATACCCACACAACTCGAGTGGGATGACAAGACGCCAGAGACACACATCGAGTGCATACAAACTTGGAATTGTGGTTTTCTGTTCAGGTACAGCACCTACAGTAACGTATATATTGTGCAAGTCTAGTTTTCTAGGTAAAGCTCCCTGTGAAGCAGACTTGAAAAATTATGCACCAGCCAGCTGCAGTAGTGATAGTACTGGTACCAGCTGAAGTAGTGGTAACAGGAGTGTACTAGTAGGCCTACTTATACCAGTAGCAGCGATGGCAATACTGGTACTAGCATTAATAATGAGTACAGTGAATATTAGTTACAATAATAATAGTACCAGGAGTGTGGTGATACCAACATCAGTAAAATAGTAATAATGGTGTTAGTAGTAGCAATAGTGATAGTTGCAGTAATAATAGTTTGGAAGTAAATCCTGAAAAGACGAAGTATATGATTATGTCTCGTGACCAGAATATTGTACGAAATTGAAATATAAAAATTGGAGATTTAACCTTCGAAGAGGTGGAAAAATTCAAATATCTTGGAGCAACAGTAACAAATATAAATGGCACTCGGGAGGAAATTAAACGCAGAATAAATGGGAAATGCCTGTTATTATTTGGTTGAGAAGCTTTTGTCAGCTAGTCTACTGTCAAAAAATATGAAACTAACAATTCATAAAACAGTTATATTACCGGTTGCTCTGTATGGTTATGAAACTTGGACTCTCACTTTCAGAGAGGAACAGAGATTAAGGATGTTTGAGAATAAGGTTCTTAGGAAATATTTGGGGCTAAGAGAGATGAAGTTACAGGAGAATGGAGAAAGTTACACAACGCAGAACTGCATGCATTGTATTCTTCACCTGACATAATTACGAACATTAAATCCAGACGTTTGAGATGGGCAGGGCATGTGACACGCATGGGAGAATCCAGAAATGCATATAGAGTGTTAGTTGGGAGACCGGAGGGAAAAAAGACCTTTGGGGAGGCCGAGACGTAGATGGGAGGATAATATTAAAATGGATTTGAGGGAGGTGGAATATGATGATAGAGACTGGATTAATCTTGCACAGGATAGGGACCGATGACGGGCTTACGTGAGTGCGGCAATGAAACTTCGGGTTCCTTAAAAGTCATTTGTAAGTAAGTAACTAAGTAAGTGGTAGTGATAATAGTAATAGTAGTGATGGTAATGGTGATAGTAAAAGCATGCATAAGCATATTCGTACCGGTAGAAGGAGTAGGTTAACAGGTGCAGCTAGTAATATGTTCTGCAGTAAATCTAAGTAGGCCTACTTTTATTTTAACAGTTATAAGAATTACTTGTGTAATTAAATTACAGTTTTGACTTCCAAGTTATTACCACACATTTCTCTGTCGTACTGAGAGAATCGATCGTTTAATGTACTTGTTAAAGTGATTTCATGTTCCTCGTGAAATGTCCGATGGATTTAGAATCCAGAAAGCCCTTAGGGATTGCACTGCACGTGTTTTCAGTTAATTAACCGATTGTTTCAAGCCCTGGACCGTTCTCATCTCTTCTGCCGAAGGGTTTACCGAGTATGCAATTACTATCAAATCTCTCTGAAAGGGGACATGTAACAAGAAGACCAGAAATATACAGAATGCTAGAATATTGTATGTATGCGTGCATAGATGTATGAACCTGTATTGAACAACAAAGTCATTATCTTTCTTGCTTTCTAATATTTGAGAGTATCAAAATGCATCTCCAAAGTCTGGCACATTTGTTAGTATAAAAAGAAGAATGCCGATTTTGAAAGTCACAGATCAGACGGATTCTTATCTTGGGTAACAAAATAAAATCTGTGATGGAAAAATTGAAGCTGCTAGAACTAGACAAGTTTACTGCGCATAATTCTCTACCTCATTTCCGAATTATCTTTTTACATGAAGTCTTGGCTGGAGAGAGGATTCGATGTTGTAAAGCAGTGTACATTTGCTGGATATGTAACTACTGTATATCGTAACTTCACTTACTGTAGAATCGTATTCCATGAATGTCTCATATCTTGTAATATTAGTTCCAGGAACAAAATTGAAGCTCTTGTCTCGTGGAACTGGAGACTGTCAACATGAATATTGTCTTCAATTCATGGAGTTTGAGGGGTTAATTCATCTTTGAATTTTCTTAAGGAGAGTATAATCTAAATTATAGGTTACAGTCAACAAGATGGATCATAATCGTTGGTTAAATTACATGATTAAAGAATATTTTCCAATAAGTGCACTATAACACATTTTTAGTATAGGCTATGTGTAATCACTGTTCTGCATGAAATAGTCTCAAGTTTTCTCTGTTATTTTTCAAATTCATTACCATTAGCAAAATCAAAATAAATTTTCATTTGTCCATAGGATATGAAAATCTTTCGTTATAATTAATTACTATTTAGTGAATGGAATAATATGTCATTAATTAGATCAAGATAATAACGCAAACTATTATTTACCCCGTATCATACTTCATTCAAATTCGAAAAAAAGGGTGAAAATATTCACTTACCTCATCTAGTAATAACTACGTTCATTACAACGGAATAATGGAAATATTCATTTTTACTATTAATAGAAGAAGTGTTACAAATATGGAATACCATTTTTTTTTTTTTTTTCGTTTTGGAAACTATATGTGTGGAATAGTGAACTTAAAGTATTATGCTGTCCCCGAGAATGGTACTCCAGACTTAGAAGTTCGTTAGATGTAAAAAAAAATAATGATAATAATAATAATAATAATAATAATAATAATAATAATAATAATAATAATTTCCCCAAAATCTAGAGTGAATCGAGGGGAGATGACTATCGGGGCAAGTTGCTTATATCTTTGTAGTTTCACATTCTTCCAAGAGAGAACGTCACGCGCATGTCTTTATGATCACTGAGACAGCTGAATGTCTGGAGAAGCTAACTCATTTTAACACGTGTTATTGTTGTGAGAAGCAGAAAAGCTAGAAAACGGCTCTTTTTCTGCTATAAAATAATTGCAAAGTTATGTTACAATTTTAATACATTCTTAATTTGTAATAATTGTCAAAACTTTGTAATGGATATTGTAGTAAAGATTCTAAAGTTTGTATTGTTAACAACTAACGGCCTTGTTCCGGCATCTTAGGTTGCGTCACAACATTAGGCATCTTACCCCGATACTTGGGGAAGATCACTTTTTTTTCGGGGTAAGATAGCAAATTGTTGCAAGAGTTTTATTTTTTTGTTTCATTGAAGGGAATGTGTAAACATTACGTAAGATCCTCTGATAGAAGTCAGTGGATTGAAGAGAGTCTTCAACTTACTATGTAACATGTTAAAACTGGGGATATGAACTGTTTTAGACCATCGTAAGCATACGGGATTCATTACCGTACCATTAAACGCCGCCTAAAAAGAATGATGACAAAAAAAGTTCTGAATTGAATTCATTGTGTGCAAGAAGTAATTTCACGAGCCTTGCATATAGCAATAAAATCTGTGCAAAGACTGTGCTATGTAGTGATAAACGACTGAACTTTAGATTAAGTCATTTTTCTTACATACCAAGTTCAGGCAATATATATATACACACATATATATATACATATATATATATATATATATATATATATATATATATATATATATATATCAGTAAATGTGTTAATTGTAGTTGCCATCTTATCCCGACTATCGGGGAAAGATGCCTAAAGTGCAGGTGAGAAGAAAACCTGTATCTACAAACACGGTAATTCATGTTTTCTGTTTTGTACCAAAGATATAGCTTCAAAATACTTTTCACACTTTAATATTTCAATATGAAATTCGAAACTAAATAAACAGTACCTTAAATTTTCAATCAAAGAAAAAATTAGGCATCTTCCCGCGATCCTCTCTAACATATTTCCTTCATAAAAATGGCGGTACAAATATGGAATACTATTAACAAGTTACAAGATTAACAAAATTGGCATATGAATTCTCACGTAAGGAATGAGAGAAAACGAATTCAATAAGCAACTAGGCTTACAAATACAGCTTGAAACACAGATTAAAACACAAACGGAAGGACTGAACAGAAATTAAATGTTTAGAAAACAATGATAATGGCGATAATGGAGTAATGACAGAAAGAGAAAGTAATGGTAAACTGAAGTAATTAGAGAAGACCTGAGTCAGTTTTCTTTGCTAAGAAACAGATGAATGACTTACAGACAGGCCAGGAAAGACGTACACGGCAGAATCGATAGATCTCTATGTTAATAAAGAAAACGTCTTTATATCGGTACATCCAGATTTAAACCACATTTTGTCTTATTAATGAAAGACGCTTGAAACTCTTTCCCGCTTTTATTCATAAAGTCCTCACAAAGCCACGCGCAAACACTACGCATTTAAAAGTCTAATAATCGCGGCCTGCCTTGTGCTACTGTGTATTAATGAGCGCGCCTATTTTTTCAAAGCTATTAACATCACCTTCTTTATTTTTACTTAGGAATTTTCTCTTGCTTTCCGTTCCTTTGTCATTCGTCCATAAATTGTCTTGCCCTCTCTCTTCCTCTCTCCATTTCTGTCCCAATGCATTAGCAATGACTACAGAATAGTAATGCCGTCGCAGAGAAATAAATTCATAAAAATGGCTTCTCTCTAACTGCTTCGTATCCGGCGATTGTCCCGTATAAAATTCCAGAGTACAGCTCGAATTATTTCCTCTACAACTGTAAAAGGAGAGACTCTCAAGATCGGTCTAAGAAATTATACCCACTAAGTACAACACAGATTACTGGTAATGATCTACTGTCTCTTCCTTTAATGAACATAAACATTTAAGGTTTAACGATAATTTTCGCTTATATATTTTAAGCTCATTTGTATATCGTTTGTAAGCAATTTTTGCGCAATACTGGATACGAACACAGTTAATCATTTATCTCTCTAAGGCCCGTAACACTAGAATTCCCAGACGTCCCGTAAAATATGGGATCGTCCCGTTTTTCGCTAATGCGTCCCGAGAAAAGTCTTCGGGACAGCTTTCCGGCCCGTATTTTAGAGTTCTAAACTGAGAAAAAATGGAAAAGTTACAATGTCTATTCTACATTACAAATTACAAACATCGTGCTTCATCACTGCATTGTAGATGGGCTATTATGAAACAATTATTGTGAGTTATTAATTTCTCAAGACGAGTGATGGCAACACCAAACGTTTAGCTGAAGTACTGAAGAAGAACTCTCAAATTTTAAGAGGGTAGTGGAGTTCATTACGTGTATCTCTAGAACAAATCGTCGTTGTTCCTGAAATAACTCCTATGTGACATATTTATCGATTTTCAGATTTTTGCTCTATTAAATAACTTAAATAGTGATACAGCAAATAGACTAATAAAATCTCCTATAAGTAACTATATTTCTTTGTTTCGAAAATGTTATTCACAGTCTCCTATTACGGCTGCCATAGGATGAATAAATGTGTTTTTTCTTCCTACTGAAAAATTTTATAATTTTGCACATAGGCGTTATTGCAGGAACAACGACGAAATGCATGTTTCGAAAGATTATTTTCTCACATGAACGCTGTGTGGACTGATGAGAAAAAATAAATTGTTTGTAAAAACAGTAAAATCAATGCTTGTTATAAAATCATTCTTCAGTGAGAATTGTGTTGGTTTTCATACATGATTCTTCAAAATCAACAATTGTTAAATGAAATTAACTCTTCAGAGAAATATTGCAAGGCCAAGGCGGATTGATTTATAACAATATTGTAAGTGAGTAGTGTATTTTGTAGCTATATCTATAATAACTTAGTAAAAACAATTTGAAGGCAACTTACATAAAGAAGCTTAAACTCAATGCAAATATGCTCCCTAACAATTTTGTTTACTATTTGTTTACTTACTCTTAGTAAAGCGTTTGTGTTGTAAACTTTACTACACACACACACTTTGAAAGATTGGCATTCGACTTGTGCGCATACTAAACTTACTCAGTGAAAATTGATGTGTCCTGTATTTTTTTTCCAATATGTCTGAGAACTCTAAGTAATACACTTGAGCGAGAAATATGTAATATGTTTGTCGAGCTATGGAAAATGCTTTCCTTTAGTACGGATTAACGCTCGAAATAAGGCATAGCTGACATTGGTCGGCTAGTGATTTTTTGAAAACATAGCTACTTATTTCCATCTCCCACAGGTAACTAAGCTAATTGTAGCCTATAAAATTTATATTACTTGAATGAAATTGAATAAGTAATAGAAAGTCAGGTATTCAAATTAATGTAACTTTATTTCTATCAGCGCATATGAAACTCAAAGATCTTGTATCGTATTATATACAAGATCCTTGATCAAATTGCCTTCCGTAAGACGTAATAAAACTCGTTGTAGTCCTTCGTCATTTGTCATTATTATTTTCTAATCATCACCGAATCATAAATACTAGGACATACGAAAAGTAATAGCAACATAGTTCCTGTTTCACATTAAATTTATTTAGAGTTACTTTTGGCATTACATAGGCTACTTAACATAAAGTTTCCTACCATGTCAACAATACGTTGCCAAATCCTTGGGAGATGGCGGACTCCATCTGCTGCATCATTTCTGGACATCTCTTTCACTGATTGATCTAAAGCTCTTTGGTTGTCAGCTCTTGATTGAAAGTCAATACTTCGCTTCCACCCATCTTTTAATAGTTCATTGTGGTAGGACTTCTCTCCCATAAGCTTCTCTTATTACCCTTAAGCATCGAGTTGCATTTTCTTCCTCTTGCAACTTGTATTTTTTATAAAAAAAATCTTTGTTCATACCTAATGAACATTTTAGGGCGGTATTACTTAATACAAATCAGTCCCTGTATTCACAAACCATGATTAGTTAAAGACCTTTAATATTCCACATTTATGTAATAATTGGTCCTCTGTTATGTACTAAAAGATTCCGATGCTCACCGCTAGGAGCCCTGATTTACAATATTGCTGCTATTACTTATTGAATTCTCTAGTAGTTCAGAGGAGTATTATTCAAAGTAAAATAATTTTGACCTAAATTGATCTCCTATTTTTGCATGAGATCGTCAATATATAGTTTAAAAAGAGACGGTGACTGAGGAATATCCTTGTCAAATTCCACAGTTAATTGTCACGACCTGGTTTTTCTCACTGTGTATTAGTTGCTATTATTTTTATTTATTTTCTACATAATTAGCTATATATTTGTTTCACTAGGTGTTGTTGAATGCCTTTTTTTAAGCATTATATTACAAAATTTATTCATATCCACTATGTAAAAGGCCTTCTCGAAGTCAACAAAGACTACAAAAATAGGTTAAGTTGAATTCTATTTATTTTTCAAATAATTTAATGGTAAATATATCCTCAGCACAATATCTTTCTTTTCTAAAACCGTTTTGATATTCCGAAATTATTTTCTCATCATTATATTTGTCTTTCTTTAGTATATTTGTGTAAATTTTATAGCAGTTATTTAATGAACAAATGTCGCAATAACTACTGCAATCATGTTTATTTGTTTTTTATACATTGGATATGTTCTTGCAAGTTACAAATCTTCAGATGTATATCTGCTATTTGTTATCATATTTTATTGTTATGTAATTAAATTATACGTTATAAAAGCAGTTTTTTTCGTGAAGAAAAATTTGAACAACTCAGGGAGAAGGGATACTCTAACACAGTGGAAGACATGGTTAAAAGTTGGAATCCCATGGCGGGTGTCTATTTATCGAGATTTCTTACGCAGTTTAAATGGATGCTCGGAGTCAAGGGGAATCCCGCCTTTTGAACATATATAAACATCCAATGCAGGTGTATAAAACTCTAAAATCACATAAGGTAAAGTTTTTAAAACCATCGGTACATAGACAATTAAACTGCTTGAGTTTCAAGCCTTCGTTGTTGCAGTTTAAGTCCATCACTTTGAACTACGAGTTAAGTGCGCCATGTTTATAAACCAAGCCTGTACCACGCACTCACCTGCTTCATATTTTATAGCTCTGCCAGAGGCTTACGCCCCGCGCGAGCCCTTCAAAGGGCCGTCCCTCGCTACTCCACTCCGGTACAGTATTACATGCCCTTGAAATCCAGCGGGCCAGAAGATGGAAGAGAGAGAGGATTCTGTCAACTACACAATACCATCTGGCGCTGCAAAAATTAATACTGCCACGGCTTTTGGTTTCCCGATACTTTCAAGTTGAAGGTTTGTGAATGTAGGAACATTCAGCGTCGAGAGATTGTTGGCAATGCACAGTTTTAGTCATGTTTGCGTGAAGTTCATCCATCGTATACCGAGTGCTTCACGTGTTCCAGTGTAGGAAATATAGAATCAAAGCGAATGTTTACATACAAATGAAATACTGACTTCTACAAAGAATAAATTGTACGTGATTTTATCATAGGCTTACATATTACACGACGAAGGTATTCGTAATTCACCTTCTGCAGTATTCAGCGCTGACAAGAAAAGTTTATACATACGGAAGGCGTTTATTTATATTTCAATTCCTGGCACAGAGGTGAAGATTTATCCACCTTCAATGGAAATAGTTGTACGTTCATTGCTATATGTTTTCTACTTTAACTAAGGATACCTTAAGCTATAGTGTGAACATAAAGGCTTTCCCTGATTTCAAACATTTATTATTACTGAAAAACTAAGCTAGATACAGGGACGTGGTTTTCAGCAAATAATGATACCGCAACCTTCAGAGTTTTCATAGTCACACCACAGTCTAGTGTATACAGTCACGAAGCTCAATACTTAGTAAATACGCATCCATAGATAGTTGCTAACCACTAGGATCGCTAATATCACTTCATTACAGACGATGCGAAATAGTACCTGCACAGTCTACTGTTCCTAGAACCCTCACAACTCAAGCTTCGTGACTGTATATACTAGTCTGTGGTTACACATCAACATGTGCTTCGTTTGTTGTTCGGAGATCATCAGATCGAAACCAGATTTCATGCCATGTTTCTCGCCAACACCTAGCTATTCAGATTCCCCAAAACCGAACATTTATCTGTTGATTTTTCTGAATGTATGAAAAATGTTGCAGAGATGGCTGCAGTTCGACGAGTACAAAGTGCAAATCATGCAAGCGTTGTTGTCAAATATTCTGGAAGGAATTGAACGATTCAATTACCTTAAGCAAGTTTGTCTTTCTGATGAGGCAATCTTTCATACTTCCGGAAAAGTCAACAGACACAATGTTCGGATTTTTGGGGTCGGAAAATTGAGATGGCGAAAAAATGGAACGAAATCGGGTTTCGATCTAACGTTCACCGAGTAAAAAACGGAGCACATGTTGAGGTGTATCCATGAAAATTTTGAAGATTGAGGTATAATTTGCTAAAAACCGCATCTTTGTACCTAGCGTACTTTTTCAGCAATAAATGTTTTTATAATCAGGGAACGACTTTATGTTCACATCATGACAGGGGATTTTGTTATTTGTAAATGGTAGATAGTGTTGTTTAAGAATGGTAAAAAAATAAGTTCAGCAGTGGATGATGTTCATAATAATATGATGAAAATTATAATAAAAATCCCTAATGAATACTAATGCCAATTGTCTGCAAAGGTAGAAACCTTAATCTATCGCTATACTGTGGACATTCATGACATGTAATAGGAATAAATTTACATATAATACTAATACCATTAATAATGAGAACCTGTGTATTTCGTAGAAACGATTTCTTAGTATCGCCACAGAATACTTGATTATAGTCTCGCTATCTCTGCTCTAGTTGAAAAATCTAGCTATATGAAAATGAGAAGAACCATAAACGGTGTATCTTTCATCCAGAGAATACTAATACCAGATCATTTATCTGTGGCGCGTTAAGTATACCTCTTCATACAACATCTTGTTATTTATCATCTTTTACAGTATCCACTCGCGACAATGGAATTCCCTGTCACAAAGTATTAGGGGCTGCAAGACAATAAAAACTTTTAAAAACAGCTTAAAAGGTAACCTTCTTAGCATTTCACTCCAATCATACTGACAAACTATCACTGTCTACATTGTTACTCCTTCCTTTAGACATGTATCCTGATAGTGTCGTATTTTCAAAATTGTCTCATAATAATCTCTTTCTATTATCTAACATTATTTTAAATATATTAACATTCTATGTATTTTAGCTTAATTCTGCTACATAATTTGTATTACAGTGTTTAATTAATAGTTCATAGTATTTTGTTGTTTAATTCGCAAATAACTCTTGTAGCTATACATGTAACTCTTATCTAAATCAAACTGTTGAATTCTTTGTAAGTTCATACATATGTATGTATACTTTTTGCTGGTTGAGTGGAAGCGAAGGCCTTACGACCTTAACTCTGCCAGCTAAAATAAATAATAATAATTATTATTATTTTATTATTATTATTATTATTATCATTATCATTATTATTATTATTATTATTATTATTACTAATCTCCTAGAAATATAAATTTTATGCTGTATCAATCATTACTTCAAAATTTCAATTCTTATCTCGACAGAATAGCCTAACGTCACCCTTTAACTAAAGACAGAGAGAACCAGTCGGAGAAAAGACCCGAAGCATACTGCTTAATAATAACACTATCAATTTTGGACAAAACTAGTGCTGTCAATAATTCAAACTGCGTTTGGAACCAGTCCCAACTGACGACGTGTCCTGCAGCTGCCCGTTCACGGAGCCTTCAGGTTGCTATGGCGATTTTTCACGTCATCTCTTCCATTTGTTTTCAATCATTAAAATACGAATTTATTTACGAGTTTCAGTTTGTGAACTCTATTATTTACTAGTCTATGTCCCGCAGATGGTTTAACACATCCCATTAAACATTATGACAGCTCTGTGTCCATCGAAACATGAGTTCCATTCAAGTTCACTTATTCAACAACGGTCAAAATGACAACAGCCTATTACAACCACTGATTCAATCATTTGCTTAACAGCTTCTTTGGTTGATTTGAATAAATTATTGCCTATAATATTTCATTGAATCAGAAAAACGGCTTAGTCACTCTGTCAGTGAGGCCTCTTGCCCACTAATATACCGCCAGTCAGTAAGTCTAAACATTAATTCAGTCACTTAGTCAGTCAGAGAGTCAGTCATCCATTCATTAAAATTGGACTCCTATCCAGTTCATTCACTCACTTAGTCAAACAATCCTTCAAATAAACTCTTATTCAGATCATTCAGCCACTTACAAGGGAACCTTCCCAGGTCGTGAAGGTCGAGTTTAATGAAAATGTATATTTAAGCTAATTTGCGTTCGTTAAGAAACGCAGTGATAGTCGTTCGTTTCGCCTTTTCCTCGTTTACGAAATATATTGACTTGAAAATCGTTGTTACTTATGCCGCTTTTTGCGCGGACTGGAATCTTCATAGTTTTTAGACACCGTATCATAACTCCCGCATTATACAAAATGATAACAATCAAGCCTTTCGAGCTTGATATGGGTTCAACATTTGTATATAATTTTGAGCATCGGTACTGGTATTAGAATTTGTCCGATATCGACTCCGGTATAGCATTGATATTTTGTTGGTATCGCAACACTCCTAGAAGGAACAAACAAGAAACAGGCAGGGACGCCTCGTCCTTTGGGGCTTTCGAGGCTCGGCCCCGCATGAAAATTTGCGTAATATATTATTTCAGATATTTACGAACTCTCAAATATAGAGGAAGTCTCGTTCTCTTTATAGTTAAGGTTTGGACTTCATCTGCGCGGAGGAGATGCTATAGTCTTCTGTTATAGAAGCGACAGATAAATTCTAGCCCGGAGATGCTAGATCCCCAATACAGACCTTACTAAGAGAGTATGACGTAGTTCCTGGTTCGGCGTAGTGCTCAGTGTACGGAGATGCTAGATCCTATAACACAGATGTTGCGAGTGAAGGCGCCGGGAGAGTAACGACTGTTGGGGCTAATTCAGTTCTGTCGCGGTCGCGTTCGTATCGCGGTAAAATAGTGTAATACAAGTAAAAGTAATGTAATTTTATGAGCAATAATGAAATGCCTTTTTAGTTTTAGTACCAAGCATGACAAACTATAATCAAATAGCCCCGGACAAATTCTAGGCCACGAGACGCCACTGGAAACAGGCTATATTTTAATTGAAATAAAATTTAGTAGGTGAGTATATTTTAAGTCGACCTCAAGCACTTATCAAATTACTAAATTATATACTATAGCCTACATCTTCGAAAATACTCTAGTATCAGTTAACAGTCCACACCTTTGGAGTAACGGTCAGCGCTTCTGGCTGCGAAACCAGGTGGTCCGGGTTCGAATCCCGTTCGGGGCAAGTTACCTGGTTGAGGTTTTTTCCGGGGTTTTCCCTCAACCCAATACGAGCAAATGCTGGGTAACTTTCGGTGCTGGACCCCGGACTCATTTCACCTTCATCTCATTCAGACGCTAAATAACCTAGATGTTGATACAGCGTCGTAAAATAACCCAATAAAATAAAAATAATAAAATCAGTTAACAGACCAATTTCGAGAAGCATATGCACCAGACATTTTCATTACAGACGAAAATTTAATTTAATCAATAGCTTTAAACAAGGCAACTGTGTAAATAAAGTAGATCACGAAAATATACCAAGAATTCTCCGTGATTACTTTCCGTCTCTTAACACCTAAGGTGTTAAAATTGTCGGAAAATAATGATAAACCACAGCTGAGAAGCGAAAGGAGGGAGGACTGCCACTTTACCGAACACACATTTGTATACTGCGTTTTTATATAATAAATTACCTAAAATTATATATAGATTTGTTATACTTCGTTCTTACTTCCCTATTCATATTTTACGATTAATTTATTTATCCTTGGTGCAATCTGTATTACGTTATGGCAGTGGTTGCGGCAGTGTTTCTAAATCCCCAAGAAAGCCGCTGATTTACGACAAAAGAGAATAATCAAAATTTGTCTGAAAAGGTATATTGATTACCCTACTAAACTTATTTATTCGGATTTTAACGTTTCAAATTGGAGCAGATGAAGTTTAATAGAGAAGGGAGCATATTCTGCGGACCTCTGGAAAAAGAACTAAGGAAGAGACTAGTGAAGTGCTTTGTGTGGAGTGTGGCATTGTATGGCGCAGAAACATGGACATTACGACGAAAGGAAGAGAAAGGAAGAAAATTTGTATATGGAGAAGAATGAAGCGTGTGAAGTGGAGAGACAGAACAAGAAATTAAGTTGTGTTGAATAGAGTAGGTGAAGAAAGAATGATGCTGAAACTGACCAAAAAGAGAAAAAGGAATTGGTTGGGTCACTGGCTGAGAAGAAACTGTCTACTGAAGGATGCACTGGAAGGAATGGTGAACGGGAGAAGAGTTCGGGGCAGAAGAAGATATCAGATGATAGACGACATTAAGATATATTGATCATATGCGGAGACTAAGAGGAAGGCAGAAAATAGGAAAGATTAGAGAATGCTGGGTTTGCAGTGAAAGATCTGCCCATGGGCAAAATATGTATGTATGTATGTATGTATGTAAATATACATTATTGTCTTTCTTTCATAAGAACAATAAAAGTTTCAACATATATTGACATAGTTATAACATGAGAAGAAACATATTATTTTATTTCACAGAATCCAAAAGTTCAACGGGTGCTAGAATGAAACATGGCTTCCACTATGGCTTAAAATTATGCAACAAACTAATTTCTGAGTACTCTGTTTTAGCTAACTTAAGTATGGTTAAATTTAAACTGAATATTAAAGAAATTATTAAGGGAACTTAACCCAGAATTACAGTAGATAATTAATTGCTTCATATTAGTCTTACATACTTGTGAATATTGGTTGCAAATTTTTTCAATTGTGATTTTCTTTATCATACAGACTATTGTTTTTGTAATCTGTGCTATTTCATTGCTTATATTAATTGCTTATTTTATATTCTTCTTCTTCCTTCTGCTTATCTACAGTGCGGTTTTGAACTCCAGACCACGAGCTTTTACTCATACGAGGGTAAATTCTTTAATTTATATTTCTGTTTTGTTTAAATATTTTACAAGTCCATTCTTGTTTGATCCTATCTGAACTTTTACAGTTTTCTATCTTACCTTTTCAGGGATTGATCTTACGACCTTCAAGTAACACTCAGTCAAAGTATATAGTAGCCCACACACAAACTGCGGTCAGCGAGCAGTTCATCACCTACCTCCGCGGCCCCTATACTCCTGAAAGGGAGAAACAATGTACGCTATGTCGCAGGACTCTCAGCCGCCTCTGCACAGCAAAAACCACGAGAAACATCATTGAGGAGATTGCTTTGAAATCCAACCCCCAGGATCTCTGAGTGAGACAGGGGTGCTGCGCCCCTGTAGCTGCGAGTGTCAGGTCGCGTGTCAGGCACAAGGGTACTCGTCCGCGCTGAAACACAACCCCACTGCAGAACAACATTACGCGGTCACCATTGTGCCTTGAGATATTGGACGATCAACAGCTACGGTGCATAGAATCGTCTCAGAGCTTCAGACTGGAAAATAGCGTAACAATGAACTTACAGTACGTGATACAACTTGGCAGAATACATTCATGTCGACTCACAGAAAAGTGGGAGTCATATTATGATAAAATTTATCATCATCGTGGTAACAAACGCTATCTTTATTACAATCGTTGTCATCGTAGCAGCTGTTATAAGAGTTGTCATCATTGTCATCAATACCACCTTCACAACCACTAAGCATCACCATAATCGTTGTCATCATCGCTGTTGTCATAATTCGTAATTGTCATTATAGTCATAATGACTATTATTATCGTTAAAACCATCATTGTCGTAGTCATAACCGCCATTCTTATCCTTCTTGCGATAATTTATTGTCAAAACTATCATGTATGTTATAATCATTATCCTAAACGTCGCTGTTATAATCATTACCAATGTTGTCAAAATCGTCATCATTATCGTTGTCAAAATCGTCATCATTATCGATGTTGTCAAAATAGTTATCATTATTAATGTTGTCGAAGCGGTGTGATATGCAAAGAGATTCAAGACATCAACTGTTCATATTATTTTTACCTATTAGCTTGTATAGCAATCAGCCATTTCTCTCGGATCATTACAGCAACGGAGCGCTGCAAACATTGGACAAAGACTATTTTTTTTCCCTGTTTAACGGTGCCACATCGAGGAAAAGTGTAATAAATGTTTTGTTACATTTAACAAGTAGAACTACCTCTCAAATTTTGGTGCATCGGTCCTCTTCCACCCTGTATATTATGTGGATGATAATGATAACCAGTAAATAATAATAAAAGTAGTAATAGTAACTGAAAAGAGTGCAGGAGAATTACCCTTACCCTTGATGTCTAAATCGTGCAATTTACAATGTTCTGATTAATTAAATATGAAAGTTCACATAACAATAAAGATGATGATGATGATGATGATGATGATGATGATAATAATAATAATAATAATAATAATAATAATAATAATAATACTTACATTTAAAACGAAGTATTAGGATAGATGGCTTCAAGATAATGTAGTTGATAATAAATATAAGTTATTAATATTTTAATTAGCAATTACGATTCGGGAAACCTGAAGAAAAATTTCAGTACCGCATGTTAATAAATATCAATCTGGGAATGTACACCGCTGTGGAGTAACGGTTGCGTTCCTGAATGTGAAATGAGGGGGCCCGGATTCAAATCCTGGTTGGGACAAGTTACCTGGTTGAAGTTTTTCCGGGGTTTTCCCTCAGCGCATTAACTGCAAATGCTGGGTAACTTTCGGAACTGGGCCCTAGACTATTTCGCTGGCGTTATCACCGTCATCGCATTCAAACGCTATATAACCATAGTACTGTAGTTGAAAAAGCGTCGTCAAGTAACCAATTTAAAAAAATCTGGGAATATAGGTAGTGTACTGACTATAACCCTTGAGTATCCTTCATCACAGAGAATGCTTGAATCATGTTCACAGACGGAGTTATGGGGGACATGGGGGGCACTGCCCCCTCAAACTTGGCCGAACTTTTTTTTCCTATTAACGTTATAAAATATTGAATTCAAAAAACTTTTCTTGCTTTTGTTTATGATTAAGTATCTATGCATAAATTGACAAACTGTCTTTAGACCATGTGTCTGCATTATATTTATTTTAAATTTCTGAATGTTTAAGAATTTCTAGACCTCATTTGAGAAATGGAAGCACTATAATGTTTTTTTTTAACAGCCTGTACTGATATGTTAGAACTCTGCAGCTGTTCAAGCAGCCACTTGGAGAAATATGGATAACATACTGCACAACAATAGAGAAAAAAGAAAAGTGATCCTGGTATAATGTGTAAACTTAAAGACCAGATTAAGTAAAATAATTAGAATTTACATTTGATATGATATCTTGCTTTTCAAATAAACAGATGGAGTAAAAGTAAAATTGGTCCACCGCTGTGGAGTGGTGGTTAGCACGTCTGGCCATGAAACGAGCGGGCCCAGGTTCAAATCCTAGTTGGGAAAAGTTACTTGGTCGGGGGTTTTCCGAGGTTTTTCCTCAACCAATTGAAGCAGAATTGCTGGGTAATTTTCGGTGTTGGACCTCGGACTCATTTCGCCATTATTAATTCACATATCATCATCCATACCACAGCCCAGGTTAAGTTCACTGTGCGCTGTGCTGTACTTGTACAAGAGCGCGCCGTTCGGCTATCCAATCATTCACAGAATAAGAGTGGTAAGCACAATAAGCCTCAGGCTGCAGTGCAAGTCTTCGGGTCCCTCCTCCGTACAAGAGGGGAAAAAAAGTAAAATTGTCTGTATATTTTGTTACGATTTTACTTTATTTTACAATACCTTTATTAAATGACGTGGATGAATACACTTATCTGGGACAACTAATCTCTTTCAAGGACAGAACAGAAAAAGAAATAAATAGAAGGATCTTCCTGTCCTGGAAGGCATTTTGGGCCCTTAAATTCATTCTGCTTGACAAAACCTTAAGCAGAAAAACTAAAATACAGGCACTAGAGACCTGTGTTTATCCTGTACTACTTTATGGGTGCCAAACATGGTCGCTAACAGGGAAACACAGGACCAAACTACAAACGTGTCAAAGGAAAATTATGCGCAAAATTATGGCCGTATCACTGAAGGAGAAAATCCCAAATGCGACACTGTACCAACTAGCAGATACACAGGACATCACACATGCAGCCATTACATCCAAATGGAAATGGGGTGGACACGTGGCCAGGCTACCAGGCGACAGATGGACATACCGCGCTACCATGTGGGACCCCCGTATAGGAAGGAGACTTCAGGGCAGACCTCGGCGCAGATGGGCAGACTTCTTCAAAGATCAGGCAGGTCAACAGTGGTCCAGAGAGGTAAGAGACAGACGAAAGTGGAAACTACTCCAGGGACATTTGTGCATTGACAGGAAGTTGTGAAAGGCAGTGAGAGAATCATTGTTAAAGAAATTCAAGTTCCTAGACTTAAATATCACGTCTAACGTGAACTAGCTCACCACGTTAAGCAAGCAGAGCTTTCTCTTATTTAAGGAGGCCTTTGCCCTTCATGGGACACAATAGGCTATCTTTATCTTATTATTTATCTTACTAAATGATCATATTCAGATATACTGTACCAAGGTCAAGCTATAACGGGGGTGGAGATAAGTGATGTCCCACATAATCTCGTTATATCGGGATTCTATGGTTCTGCTTTGCCCCCCCCCCACCCCCAAGTAAACGGTTCTCTCTCCGCCTATGATTATGTTTTGAGAAACCTCAATCTCCCCTCAACGGGGACTGAACCCCTACTGCTGCAAAGGGAAGGGGCGATGCATCTCAATTCTAATACAAATTCCAGAGCTTGAAACAAAAGCAGGTGCACATTTTTAATAACGATCCCTCCTCCATTTGTTAGTAATATTTTGTTTTGTCTACGTTTATCTGCGAGGGAAGGGATAACGAGTATCTAAAAAAGGAAGATCGTCAAGCGAATCCCACAAACATTGATTCCACTGTCACTTACAAATTATCCGACCCAGCGAACACGACTAGCATCACAGCCCAGATTCTATTTCACAGACTTTTTTTTATTTTATTTCAACGGCATTAAGCCTCTATCAGGTGGTGCAGGGGGGTCTGAAGGGGTTGGGGATGGGGGGGGGGCTTAACAGAACGATATTAAAAGGGCAAATGGGCCCAAATGAGCGTACCGGAATGAGCCACGCAGGTGCTTTGTGTTTAAAATCACAAAGTGCGTTAATTCGAAAGTACTAATTGACGTTCCTAAGTAATCAAAGTGAAAAAAAGAATCAAAGGGAATCATTTCGTTTTTTTGTAAAGAGCTCGGGCGTACCTAGGGAAAGGGCACAGCTGAACAGAAGATGTTTAGCCACTACCACTATGGGGGTGTGGCACCCTCAGAATTAAATTGACTCACAAACGTGAGCGTCCGGATATGGGTCTATTCTGCTTTTTTAATATGAAAAGAGGGTGGCTAACCCTTAAAATGTTTTAGTGGTCGGTCGAGTCATCCATGTTTGTTGTAATAATAAGATACCTGGGGTTGAGGGCTGGGGGTTGTGTACCAGCTGCTGTGCAACCACCTGGTCTGACCTAGGGGATGATTGATATGCTAAGCAGTAAGGGACGGGCAAACATCGGCGGAAATATGTCATCGTTTTACTAATCTATAGTACTAAGGCGGCCGGGCGGGGCTGACCTGGAAAAATCATTGTAATGCCGTGGCTTACAACCAAGATTATCTTATAAATTCCAGTGAATTAAATGGCGAATACAGCTGTAGATCCGACAATAGATAGGGGAAGGATAGAGTAAATTAAGTAGGCCTAGTCCCTCTTGTAGCTCAGACTCTGATTCAATTCCCGACAGAGGTTGTCTGAAGTTATACAGGGTGGAAGAGAAATAGCCTTGTAGATTTCAAGAGCGAATAGCTCATATTGTATGTAACAAAAAACTATAATATCATATTGGTGGAAAGCTCATAGTTTTTTTTTTTTCAGAAAAAAAAAAGCTTTCCCAAATGTTTAACAATCTCTTATTTGGTAACTAATGCGAGTAGGATCGTGATTTTTGACAACATCGATAGAAAATATAATAAAGAACCATTTATTCCTCTGGCGTATTTCAATAGCGTGCACGGTTTTCGTGTAAATTTAATTGAAAAAAACCCTAAATTCAAACCACTGCACGAAGCGAAGCGTGGCAACGTCTTGACGGAGACTCACCGAGTTCGTTGACCTCTTGCATCTGTATATGAGTAGAGTATCGGTAAAATAAAATGGTATAATGAAATGCATTTATTTTCCGTAACATGAAAACTTAGTAGCCTAATTAAGGTTGTAATATTAGTACTGGTGTAAGTATTAGTAATAGTAGTAGTAGTAGTAGTAGTAGTAGTAGTAGTAGTAGTAGTAGTAGTAGTAGTAGTAGTAGTAGTAATGAGGACGACAATAATAATAATAATAATAATAATAATAATAATAATAATAATAATAATAATAATAATAATGCCCACACCTGTGGAGTAACGGCTAGCGTGTCTGGACGCGAAACCAGGTGGCCCGGGTTCGATTCCCGGTCGGGGCAAGTTACCTGGTTGAGGTTTTTTCCGGGGTTTTCCCCTCAACCCAATATGAGCAAATGCTGGGTAACTTTCGGTGTTGGACACCGCACTCATTTCACTGGCATTATCACCTTCATCTTATTCAGACGCTAAATAACCTAAGCTGTTGATAAAGCGTCGTAAAATAACCTACTAAAATAAAATAATAACGATGATGATGGCAGTATCAGTGTTGGTGATAGGGCCCAGTATTGCAGCAGCAGCGGTAGTACAGTGCGATCGAGAAGTCTGCGCAATGCTTGTGTAGCCGAGAATTCAAGTGGCAGCATATGATGGAACCCCCCCCCCCCCCCATGTGAGGTTGTCAAACGGAATGAATTGGGGAGTGCCAACTTTCTGCAGGGTTGTATTCTAGGGTTACTAGAACTACAATTAGAGTTGCGGAGGGACTTTACGATTCCACTGTAGTAGTAGTAGTAGTAGTAGTAGTAGTAGTAGTAGTAGTAGTAGTAGTAGTGGTGGTGGTGGTAGTGGTAGTGGTGGTAATAGTGGTAGTAGTGGTTGTGGTTGTGGTAATAATGGTGGTGGTGGTGGTGGTAGCAGCAGCAGCAGCAGCAGCAGTAGTAGTAGTAGTAGTAGTAGTAGTAGTAGTAGTAGTAGTAGTAGTAAAATAACCGTAATTGCAAGCGTCTGTTTTCATAAGTAAAAATATAAGGATGTACTTGTATGACTTCTAAATTTCATGTAAGAATAATGGGATATTGTAGTATTCTTCGAAAAATGAATATTAAATGAAGGAAAGAAGAGAAAAAGCAACACATGTACGGTAATTGACTTTCGAGAACAGTACATTCTTTTGTCATATTTCTTAGTATAGAATGGCGTAGAATTGTAGTGACTTCTTGTGCACACAGTAGATTCAGGAACAGTCTTGTCAAAATATAGAGAGGAGTTTCAACAGAATTCTTCTGCTTGAATGGTTGAAAGTATCCAACACCTGGACCGCAATGTTGCTACCCCTTGCGAAAAGTAGTGAAAATATATATAAAACCTACCCTATTGTCGAAAAAACATACACATAAGATTGGACGAGAACAAAAAATCAATGACAAGCCAAAGGAGGGGTTGTAAAAAGGAACCTATTGTTGTTTCTCCCATAGGGGTGGAAGCGGAGTGATGCGGAGCTGTCTCTGGAGAGGGTAGTAAGGGTTCCAAAATTTGGCAAGGACAGAGGGGAGAGAAAGCAAAACTGTGTATAAAATCGATTGCATGTGAAATTAGGTCCTACCCCGCCCCCTGGCCACGTGTTTTTCCCCTTCTGTGGACTCGAATGACTTCGGGGGAAAACTACCCTTATGGAGATGTGGAGGGTAGTGAACTGTGAGGATATCGGGCTGGAGAGAGAACTGACTTGTCAGTGACGGAGAAGCAAGGCAAGTGTGTAAGTTTGCATCGTGAACCAATAGACAAAGGAAATGAATAATGAAGATATTACTTGATGGTACTTGGAACAGTGTGGCTGGTTTCAATTTTGAAAGTCAGCTTTCTTTATCATTCCACTACTCCGAAAATGAATAAGAGACTATCTTCTCCTCTACGAGTCCATTTCAGTATTACTGAAGGATTAATCTACTGAGATCTAACTCCATGATTTTGTGTGTGTTTGATTTATACCTACATTCACTGAACTAATTTTTTTATCCTGGATCAGTAGGCACATCACTGTGGTAGTACGACTTTTTTTTCTCTTATACTGTACTACATTTTATAGGTCAAATCGAATACATAGGCCTAAATAATGGAATGACGACAGAAAAATGACATAAACAAGAGGAAATCTACCCCAACACTATCCACTAATGTCGTGGCTTTATTTTTCATGAATTCAACCTGACACGTGGGCCATCCTGCCTGAACCCTAACGCAGACAAGTCCTAGAACAGGAAACTCAAGCCTTTCCTGTACTAACATTGGAAACACGTGATAATCCCAAGACTTTACCAATAGGTTATAACTATTGCAGACGATAGAGGAAATGAAGGAAAGGTGGAGTGTGTCGGCGAGATAACAGCTGTATTCCAAGGAAACCGTCTTTAACCAAAAATTCTATCGCAATCTGGCTGGGAATCGAATTCGGGCCCCCTGGATGCAATTCCAGATTACTTTCTTACTTATATACCCTACTTTATATTTACTTACATAGTTATTTATTTACTTATTTATTTATTTATTTACTTACTTTTTTATTTACTTATGTATTTATGTACATATTTAGTTACTTATTCAGTTATTTACTTATATATTTATTTACTAGCTTACTTCGTAATTTATTGATTTATTGACTTACTTATTTAGTTACTTAATTATTATTTATTTTCTTACTTATTTAGTTAAGTACTCCTAATTTATTTATTTAGTTATTTACTTATATATTTATTTACTTATTTACAAACTTATTCAGTAATTTATTTGCTTATTTATTTAGTTAATTACTTATATCTATTTTGTTCTTTTAAGAGAAGAGAACTGGATTACGTAACATAAGTAACCAGTTCCCTTCAGTTTTTAAGTATCTACTACACTGGTGTTTACTCACTATCCTGTCAAATTACGAGTAAATACTGGAACTTTCCGGAGGTAAAAAGGCCATCGTAGCGTAATGATGGCAACAACACTCCATTCCAGAGCCGAAGTCATGAAAGCGTGGAGCTCTACCTCCATAACCCCATGTGTTTTCCTAGCTTCTAAACACAAACTAAAAGGGGATAGGCCTGTCCCATTGATGGAGTTGGTACTTATCTTCAGAAAATGGGATGTTCTTACATATTTGACACGGTGCTATAACCAACAAATTTCGTTTTCACCACGTTTACCATAGTGAAAGTCTTGAAACATACGTAACTACTGTTTAACTAGTGAAACTCTTGAAACATACTTAAATACTGATTAATTAGTGAAAGTATTAAAACATACTTAAGTACTGATTAACTAGTAGAAGACTTGAAACTTACTTAAATACTGATTAGTTAGTGAAAGTATTAAAACATACTTAAGTACTGATGAACTAGTAGAAGACTTGAAACTTACTTAAATACTGATTATCTAGTGAAAGTCTTGAAACATACTTAAATACTGATTAATTAGTGAAAGTATTAAAAAGATACATAAGTACTGATTAAGTAGTAGAAGTCTTGAAACATACTTAAATGCTGATTAACTAGTGAAAGTCTTCAAACATACTTAAGTACTAATTAACTAGTGAAAGTCTTGAAATATGCTTAATACTGATTAATTAGTGAGAGTATTAAAGCATACTTAAGTACTGATTAACTAGTAGAAGTCTTGAAACATACTTGAGTACTGATTAACTAGTTTGATTATTAGGAATAAAATAAAAATATTACCCATTTTCTTATAAAAATTGTAAAATAAATGCTTTGAAGTGTGACACGTCAAAGTGTGTTAAACATAATGGCATGATGCAAGCTACTCTACTTTCCTAAAAGCTTACATACAGGGTGAGCAACTTAAAACAGACTAGCGGCAGCTATCTGTGCTAACTACCGTCTTAGCTACTCTGTGCTGCGCTACTATCGCTACAAAAGCAGCTCACTTCCAACATATTTTGTAAGAGTAAACATGTTTTAAACTTCACGATTGGAGTAATAAGGGAGTTTTTTAGGTTATTTTTATTTCTTTTCCGCGTATGGCTGTGTACACCAGTTTTAAGTTGCTGCCCTATAAAATCGTAAGTATCGGCTTGGAACACCATAAAATCCTACAATAAACTTCAAAGAAATCTAATTTTAGTATTTTTTTTATGATTCTAAGAAATCGAATCTTAACCATTAAAAGCAGCAGCGTTCAGACCTACTTCTCTTTTTACATTCCTTCTCATTTCACACTATTATTTCTGGTTTTGGGATTTTGCCAGTTCTACGTTCACAGACTCTCCCTTTGTCTTCTGGAATTGCCCAATGAAGCTTATTTCTGTTATTATAAATACGTTCGTGTTCTCTTAATATTCGTACAGGCATCATTACAGAAAATCTCTTCTGTATCCCAATGATGGATCGTTTTAGCAACATAATTTCTGTCAAGAAGTCAAAAGAAGGATAGCAATTATTGCAAAGGGCGTTTTTAAAAGAAAAGGAGCATCATCTGCGGATCTCTGGAAAAATAATTAAGAAACTAGTGGAGTGCTTTGTGTGGAGTATGGTATTGCATGTGGCAAAAACATGTAAAGAGAAGTAAAGAGAAAAGATTAGAAGCACTTAAAAATGTAAACATGGAAAAGAATGAAGCGTGTGAAATGGACAGACAGATTGAGAAATGAAGCTGTGCTAAAAAGAGTGAGTGAAGAATGAATAATGCTGAAACTGATGAGGAAGAAAAAGAGAAACTGACTGGATAAGTAGCTAATAAGAATCTCCTACTGAAGGATACATTGGAAGGAACTGTGAAAGCCACCGGCATACTGTCAGCCGAGACTCTTGTCTGCGCTTGTCCGAAGTTGCGCTCGGGCGTGGGTTCAATTCCTGCTTGGGCTCATTACCTGGTTGGGTTTTTACCGAGGTTTTCTCAGCTGTAAGGCGAATGTTAGGTAACCTATGGCACTTCCTCGGCCTCATCTCGACAAATATCATCTCGCTATCACCAATCCTATCGACGCTAAATGACCGATTATTGATACAGTGTCATTAAATAACCAAATAAAATAAAAAGGAATGCTGAACAGAGAAAAGGTTGAGCAAAAAAAGATATCAGATAGTAGACAACATTAAGATATATTGATCGTGTGCGGAGACTAAGAGAAAGGCGGAAAATAGAAAAGATTGGAGAATACTGGGTAAAAAGTGAAAGATCTGCTCTTGGGCAGAAAACTATGAATTAAAGGATAAAATCATTTTCTTAACGACCATCATTGTCGATTGATGGAATCGGTTGTGGGAGAAGGATGAAGTGTGTGGTTTCGTGGAGGTAGCAAATAAATTTAATAAGGGCGGGAAACACGTCAGAAAATATGATAACGGGTTTATCCAGCATTTCTATTTCATTAGATCCTTATTACAGCGTCACTTCCCTATTTTTAATTGGCTAAATCGTTCTCTTTAATGAAAATTTATTCATGAAGGCTTGGCGCTAGGTAGCTTTTAATTTTAATTAACATATATTATAGGTATACGTCTAAGAGAAACAAAGGCCAAGAGTCTTTAAGAATAAGGTGCTTAGGAAAATATTAGAGGCTAAGAGGGATGAAGTTACATGAGAATGAAGAAAGTTACAAAACGCAGAAATGCACGCATTTTATTATTCACATGACAGAATTAGGAACATTAAATCCAGATTTTTTTTCCAAGGAAAAAATTGTTCCGAGACCGGGAGTGGAACCCGTGACCTTTGGCTGAGCGCAGCAATGCTCTACCTACCGACTGAGCTACCCAGGAACTCTACTAGACCCTTGCTCAATTATTATTTGCATAATAGTGTTACCGATATGATGTGATATGAATCCTGTACAAGTAATCAATCGATAGCCGAGAGTTTAGCACGCTCGTAGCGTGGGCTAATGAAATGTCTATGAATAGCACCCATAGAGTTCCAGGCCAGATTTGTATTAAATCCAGACGTTTGGTATGGGCAGGGTATGTAGCGCGTATGGGCAAATCCAAAAATGTATATAGAGTGTTAGTTGGGAGGCCAGAGGGAAAAAGACTTTTGGGGAGGCCAGACTCAGATGGGAGGATAATATTAAAATGGCTTTGAGGGAGGTGGGATATGCTCAGGACTGGGACCGATGGCGGGCTTACGTGAGGACTGGCAATGAACCTCCGGATTCTCTAAAAGCCATTTATAAGTAAGTATACTGTACATCTAAGCGAACGTATTACGCGGTGTTTTTCTAGAAGTTGCTTTCTGCAACACGAATCTAATGCAAGTTTAAATCATGAAACCAAAAAATGTTCACTGCTGAGGAAGTTTCCACTATAAAGCTCCATGACAGTGTTTTGGGAGAGAAGGGGGCAAAGGGAGAAAGAGAGAGCGAGAGCAATTTTTTCAGTACTTATCAATAATTAAAATTATGCCCCATAAATAAACAGCACTAAATTACCATGACGTTAATGAGCAAGGATTTTGATTAAAATCGTTCCATCACTTTACTAAGTTAACGCGCAGAACCGTTACACACTTGCACTGACAGTGCCAATGGTACGTCCAGCAGAACAAAGGGAGTTCCGAATTATTCAAAAATGTCTCACAGTTTTAACCCGTAGCCTGTGACCCGCAGGTGCACAATGGCGTCGTCTCCCGACTGACCTGTCAGAAAAGTGAGCAAGTGGGATTGTTCGGAGCTTAAGGTCGCTTTTCGCCTGTCATGAGAGCCACGTGCGACCGAGTATTAAGTCGTGGCAGGCGACAGAGCTGAATGGAAATTCATTTTCCAGCCCACAGACCCTGTTAACCGGGCCCTCTTCAGCTGTCGCCGTAAACACGGCCATTTTCATCACCAGACAACTGGCACAGATTTGGCCGTCGCTTCTCCTCGCGTCTAGGCGCCCCTCTTCGCCCCCGTGTAGACAGGACGGCCGATGAAAGAAGGGGAAAAGACTCTCGCAATTACACAACTAAAGCATACCTATCCAGTACACTGACTGACTGACTGACTGACTGACTGAGTGAGTGAGTGACTGACTGACTGTCACGCTACCCAGCAATGTAATTAATAACATAGACAACGCTCTGAAAATTACAATCAAGAAGCTCAGTCAGACGAGTTGAAAAGTAAACCATTTTCGAAAGGATAATAATAAAATTAATTCTATAATAATTAATTACAAGAAAACAATGAAATAAAATGACATTTTGTTTTAATTATTTATATAATAAAATAACTCAGATAAAATAGAGAGTAAAATGTATACACAGCCTCTATTTAAAACATTAAAGCGAGCATTTTTAAACTAATTATAAAAGAAAGCGTTTATACAATATCAGAAAATAATGACCATTTCGAGATTGTTTTATCTATAGTAATCTCACTAGAGGTTTTGATTTATCTCGAGAAAATCAAAACTGGAATGGGATTTGACTATTACACGATTAGAAGAAACTATATAATTATTAGAAAAAATAAAGTACTCTAATACAATAAAATATTAATTGACTTACTAAAACATGTAGTAAACTGTCTTGAAAATCTAGTATTGTACCGTCTCATCATTACAAATATTCCGCTAGATGGCAGTAGTGCGTTATGATGAGCTGTTCTCTTGTTACCAGTTTTGCCAACTATAGTTTGACAACTTCAAGTGGAACCCCGTAAAACACGCCAACTTCTGGATTCTCTCTCTTTCTTTCTTCTCTCTCCCTCGCTCCTCGTCATTCAGTCACCAAACACCACGTAAATATCTGAGAGGGTGTGTGTGAGCATCGCGACCAATAGAAGAACCACTCTCCCATATTACCACAATAACGGATTCTTCATTTGTGCCTCGACTGTCGGCTAGGAAGGTTCCATTATACTAGCATTGCAGGCAACTAGTCAACCTTTTAATGCTTTTGTTAGCAGGTTTGACAAACTGTGAGTGGACCTGCAAGTACATAGTGCATAGTACTCTCTCCCTTCCCCCCGTGCTTTCTCATTTGCTCCTCCCCAAGACAGCCAGCGCTCACGTAGTAACTCAGTCAGGGTTTCAGTTCGATTTGCCAATCTATATACAATTTTCATTGAACTCTATGGACGATTACTAGTCAAGAAGGCTTTGTTGATTCAGTTTCATTTTTATTAAAACAGTTCCATTCCACTTCAATTATCAATAAATTTAACAATCTCTGATACGTGACTATCCATAATTTCATACAGCAAAAGCTATAACATGACCTAAGTAATATAACAAGATAAATGATAGAAAAGTTTTAATTAAGGATGATGACATAAACATCAATAATTTTAAAAGGTACAATTAAGTTACTGAAAGTACAATGTTGGCAAACAAACAAACGCTAGAGAGGTGATAAAACAAACAAATGCTAGGGAAGTGATAAAAACAAATGCTAGGGAGGTAATAAAATTGTAAAATAAGCAGCCATGATTGATTGACACGTTGTTCCGTACCATTTTATTAGTCAAAAGTAATATGACATAGTAACAGTGTAATAGTCATCATCATCTTTATCACCAACATTACCATCACATCTAGGTCTTTCGAATATATATATATATATATATATATATATATATATATATATATATATATATATATATATATATATATATCATAATCTTATCATGAAGTTTAAATGTACAAAATGAAGAACAGACGTGGCGAAATTTCCTTTTGAAAACAGTACAATAATTAGATTGAAACAGTTTACTTGCAGCAATCTTTGAGTGCAGTACCCTCAAAATCAATATTTCTTCTTCTTCTTCTTCTTCTTCTTCTTCTTCCTCCTCTTCTTATCAAATATTAAGCCTAGTGACCTCTTAGTGTCTCACTCCATCGTTTCAGCGGACGGCCCAAACATCTTGTTCCTACAGGGCGGTAATTTAATCCTTGGGGTTTATCCCTGTTCTAGATATCCGGAGTTTACGAGATTTCCATTTCTGTCTATAATTTTGAATTTTCTCTAAAATCGGACCATATTGAATATATTTAAGGAAATGTTAAGATTTAAAAATAATGTAGCTGCAATAAAATTAAGTTGGCAAGTAGTTAAGATGATTTGTTATTACATAAGCTGACAATGATTGTGTTAATAGAAATAGGTTTAATTTTGTATAGAAAAACTTTTCCTTAGGCTTTATTTACAGTTGGGCTTAATTTTACGTTTATTTTATGTATCTTAACTGATTATTTTATTATTAGTTATACATACATACATACATACATACATACATACATACATACATACATACATACATACATAGCCTACTTTTTTTAGGAATATACTGGGTAATTACACGGAGCGGTTCAATTAAAATGAGAACTTCAGTATCGATATGGGCTATTCCATATGAAATCGACCAGTAAAAAACATAGCATTTTTTATACTCTAATTTTTTCCCTACTTATACAAGGTGCTAAAGGGAGTGCATTTTCAAAAATATACTATAGAAAGTCAAACTGTTTTCGTATTATTGAGCGACAAATTTAGCGTATTTTATAAAAACAAGCCTCTTTCAGCGCTCAGAACTCTGGGACCATTTACTGCAGAACATTGAATGAGAGCTTATTTTGAAGCTGACATTTGGTAGGTTATGTTAAGAAATAATCCTTATTTTTATTGTACACAAAGAGACAGATAATCTGATTTTATTTGCTTTTAGGATTTTTGGCCATTTGTAAAAATGTAAAAAAATATTGAGGAAAAACCTTGCATTATTAAGAAGGATTCGGCATTGTTTGCTCAGTGGTACGGAAATAAGTTTCGAGGGTATTAAAAAGAATTTTTTTCATACGCCTAGACTTGAACGGCGCAATACCGCAAGCATTGGCTGAGAGCTGAAGATAAGCGAGCGTTGGGCGTCATTTTACTCCTGTGTTTATGAAAACCTGTGATAACGCTAGCACAGCCATGACTGCTAGACGACACATCACGTGTTTGTCTCCTGGCCTTGCTTGTCTCGGCTACCTCCCGTCTCACAGTCAGCTGGTTAGTTCACGCGCGTACTATTTATTTTCTTTATTTGATATTCTCAATACTTTCTTATCAACATACCATCAGTAAAAAATATGTGTTTATTTGTATTTTCAAAGCGGAACCTAACTATATATTTTTAAAATATTTTTTCCTACCAAAGGCGTCTTAATGAGGAAAAATCTAAATTTCTCCATTTCCGTAAAAAGTAAGAAAATCTGTTTATATGTCAATATAAACTTTAATTTCTCAGCATCAAAATAAACCATGATTTTTATCATTGGGTGAAGGGGGTTTGGAGCTACAACAGTTTAAAGTTGCTAATTTTATGAAAATACGATAAATTTAAATATTTTAAATTTAAACACTATGAAGTTATGATGCCTCAGACTTTGCACAAAGCATTGTATCACAGTTCTCTACGTACAAAAAAAGTTTCATTGCATTTAGAAATTGTATATTTCGTTCGATTTGAGATGGAATAGCTCATATGTAGTTTGGAATACCCATAATTTAATGTATCATTTCATTGTAAATAAAAACTCACGGTACGTAATATCAGATTTAATTACAGCGCTTTCAATATAATCAGAGAATGAAACAATTCGTAGATTTTTCAAATGATACAACGCAGAAAACGTTCATTAGCCAGAGAGAAATCTCATATTTACAAATCGGAAGGAAAGAGATATTTTCGGTGCCGTTGCTAGGCAACTATGTAGTTGTATAGGTCCAGTGTCTGCCGATCTTTAACGCCTCTGTGCAACGGTCCGCAATGCAACTGCACAAACTCGTGTCTTCCGCTGACGCAACGGCGCAGTGGGAGACTTTTAATACCCGAGTTCCGTGTTCAATGGACTTGCAGGTCGATCTCAGCAGATAGAATTTACTGGACCCTCCTGCTGGCAGGGTCAGTCGCCTAAAAGAGACGGAGGATCTCGCTGGCAACTGCCAGTATGCGACACAACAACGAATGATATTAAGCGCATGCAACCAAAGGTGAGGCTTTAAGCTATTATAAGCAGAGTCCAGAGTAGTTGCGTTGAATCCCGGATCCATGCTTGTTTGTTCTGAAAGTTATGTCCTATTTCATTTTGACTTGTCTTGCAATTTGGCTTCCTTTGGCACATGGTTTTCCTATACAGAGTGATTCACAAGTAATGACCGCGCTTTAGGAATCAGTTCTATAGACCATTATTTTAACAAGATTAGAAGTGAAAAAATCTGAAAGTTAGAATTTATAAAACAGTTATATTAGCGGTTGCTCTGTATGGTTGTGAAACTTAGAATCTCACTTTGAGCGAGGAACATAGGTTAAGGGCTTTGAGAATAAGGTGCTTAGAAAAATATTTGGGGCTAAGAGGGATGTAGTTACAGGAGAATGGAGGAAGTTCCACAACACAGAACTGCACGCATTGTATTCTTCACCTGAAATAATTAGGAACATTAAATCCACACATTCGAGATGGGCAGGGCATGTAGCACGTATGGAAGAATCTAGAAATACATTTAGTGTGTTAGTTGGGAGGCCGGAGGGAAAAATACCTTTGGGGAGGCCGAGACGTAGATGGGAAGATAATATTAAAATTGATTTGAGGGAGGTGGGATATGATAAGAGATTGGATTAATCTTGCTCAGGATACGGACCAATGGTGGGCTTATGTGAGGGCGGCAATGAACCTCCGGGTTCCTTAAAAGCCGGTAAGTAAGTTAAGTTTGCACATAATACCGAGATCACTTTTATTTTTACTGCATTGTTGTGCAGTATGTTATTCATACATATTTCTTCAAGTGACAAATTGAACACCTGCAGAGTTCCAACATATCAGTACAGGCTGTTACAAAAAAGCATTACAGTGCTTCCATTCCTCAAATGAGGTAGGCCTATAGAAATTCTTATATATTGAGAAATTTAAAATAAAAATTATAGTCCAGACACGTGGTCTGAAGACATTAATTCGTCAATTTAAGGACAGCAACTTAATCATAAACAAAAGCAAGAAAAATGTTTTGAATTCAATATTTTCTAACGTTAATAGAAAAAAAAAAGTTCGGTCAAGTTTGGGGGCAGTGCCCCCCCCCCATACGCCCCCATAACTCAGCCTATGAAAACATTTTATGTAATATTTTGCAAACAAAAGTAATACCCATAGATTAGCTACATCGAAGACTATATGCAAAAAAAATAACCAGTAGGCGTCAGAGTTAGGCTATCGTTTACACTGTTAAACCTGCTAGTTAACAACTGAACATCTCACAGACTAGCTTACCTAATAAACTTGTTAGGTAATAGTTTCACCAATTACGAGTAATTAACCGGCGTAATGAACTAGCTAAGTACGCGACGGATTGACGGCTCAATTAACTGGACGACTATCTCACCACCTGAGCCTCCCAGCCGTTAGACAGACTAACTAAACGAGTGGCTAACTAGAACATCTCATTAACTCGTACTATCACATCGAGGGATCAGTCTCATTGGGTCAGATCCCACTAATTAACTTTCTAACTACCCACAATGATATTGAAATTATGGCAACAAAAATATATTTTTTTTTTGTATGTATGTGTTTCGCAACAACTCTGCTCTTTTATGATGTTGCGAATGATAATTTTGCTTAAAATTTGTTTCTTTGAACAATTATTCAAGAACACAGCCCTGCACAAATGAAATGAAATCATCTAACAGGCCTATGCATCTAAATAAGAAGACGAATTTTCGCCTTCTGGACTAAATACAAAACGCAGTACCTGTAACTTAAAAATTAAGCTATTGACTTCACTTAGACTGTGGCACTGACTCTGAGGTAGAGTACGCGTTGCCCATACAAGCGGTTCGTGGTTCGATTCCAGGCGTAGGAAATTGGAAAAAAAAAACCCTTTGTCTACGGCAGCCGTGGCGAAAATGTGACTCGCGAGCACACTGTGGCTCACAAGATAGCTATGCATTTCTCTTGCTTCCTACCTCCCACAACCCCCACCCTCTCACTCACTGGAGTCAAAGTCCGTTCTATTTGTATTTGTCCCTGACCTGCGAGTGGCGTATCGTCGCAATGTCTCTCTCGAAACCATGTACCTCTACTAAAACGAAAGTTTCACGTAGGATGGGAAGACGCATTTTTTTTTTTGCTGCCAATATTATGAGAATATTAAATGTATGATTTGTTCACAAGTATTACGAGGAAAACGATTGTATAACATAAAACGGCATTATACTACACTTTACTGATGAAACATTAAAAGGTTAAGTGTTATTATTATTATTATTATTATTATTATTATTATTATTATTATTATTATTATCATCATCATCATCATCACCATCACCATCATCATCATCATCATTTCTGTATGTCGATCCTTTTTCAACAGATGTGCGAATAATGCGGTTAGATCTTCAATTTAAACTCACATATTTACAATGTGATGTTAAGTGAAAGCTAGATGTAAGGACTTGACAAATGTTGAACTTTTCAAATCTTTGGCAAAAAAAATAAATATCCGAAGCTTCGTCCGCTCGCTTGTTCTTTTGAACAACTTCGCTACAACTTACTTATTTTCAACAATAAAAACAGTAAAAACCAAATTTAGATCACGACTGACAGACAAATACCTTCGTGATCAACTACGACTGGCAGTAAGTGACATAATTCCTGATTTTGAAACTCAGTCGCAGAGACATTCTGAAGACAGTTAATTTTAGATTGTGATAATGTATCCTATGTTTTATTGTTCATTTCTTTCTTCGTTACACGTACTAAACATTAGTTTGTAGCCTTGTAGTGTATAAAATTATATTTAAGTGCTTGACATAAGGAAAATGAAAATCTGTTAATAAGTCAGACAGTTGCTTCACTTCCCCTTCGGGTGTCCGCCTCCCTCCATAGGTGCTATGCACGTTGCAGGTTACAAAGTGGCTCGGCGCACAGCACATTTTCGCCACGGCTGGTCTACGGGACTGGATGGTTGTTTATTGTTTCGTGACTGTTCTGTGATGTCTCCGTAGTGACCCTGCGTTGTATCAATCCCACATCCTAGGAGACTCGCAAGGTGTAGATGTCTAGTGTGGATTCAAAGACAATACCCTCACTCCTCTATATCGCAGTTGTTTGTAAGTCGGTAGGACCTTTTACAGGAGAGGTAAGGCGGAAAAAGAAAGAAAGAAAGGAAGAAAGAAAGAAAGAAAGAAAGAAAGAAAGAAAGAAAGAAAGAAAGAAAGAAAGAAAGAAAGAAAGGAAAGAAAGAAAGACTTCATTTATACATTTTACGGTTTCGGAATGTATAGTTAATTTTTCACAAATTTAAACAAATAGTGATAGGCTATATAGGCTATACTATAGTAATTTCTAATAGGTCTATTATTGTTGTTTTACAAGAACTGGAATTTAAATCTAATCTGCGTAAATGATCGACTATTAGAGTAAGTGATGTACTATTCAATAAGTGATAGACTACCTTAGCGAGTGATCAACTATCTTAGTCACTGATTGACTATTTTAGTAATCAACTACTTTATTGAGTGATCGACTATCTCAGTAAGTGATCGACTATCTTAGTGAGTGATAAACTATCTTAGTTGAGTTGTCAACTATTTTAGTTTAGTCGTCAACTATTTCAGTTGAGTCGTCAACTATTTCAGTTGAGTCGTCAACTATTTCAGTTGAGTCGTCAACTATCTTAGTGAGTGATCGACTATCTTAGTTGAGTCGTCGACTATTTCAGTTGAGACGTCGACTATTTCAGTTGAGTCGTCGACTATCTTAGTGAGTGATCGACTATCTTAGTGAGTGATCGACTATCTTAGTGAGTGATCGACTATCTTAGTGAGTTGTCAACTAACTTAGTTGAGTTGTCAACTAACTTAGTTGAGTCGTCAACTAACTTAGTTGAGTCGACTATTTTAGTTCAGTCGACTATTTTAGTTGAGTCGTCGACTACCTTAGTGCTTTAGTGAGAGATCGACTATCTGAGTGAGTGATCGACTACCTGAGTGAATGATTGCCTGAGTAAGTGATCGAATTTTTGAGTGAGTGAGTGAGTGTTCAACTATTTTGAGTGTGCGATCGACTAAGTAGTAGATATTTGAGTGATTAATCGGCTATTTGAGGGAGTGATCAACTAGATCTATTTAAGTTATAGACTATTAAACTTAAGTGATCAACTATGTTCAGTGAGCGATCGACTGAGTAAACAGATATTTGAATGAGTGATCGACTATGTGAGTCAGTGATCGACTGTTTGAGTGAGCAGTCGACTATCTTAGTGAATGCTCATCTATTTGAGTGAGTGGACGGCTATTTGAGTGAGCGATCATCTATTTGAGCGAGTAATCGACTATTTGAGTAATCGTCTATTTGAATGTTCGACTGAGTAAGTGGTCGACTGAATGAATGATCATCTATTTGAGTGAATGGACGGCTATTTGAGCTAGCGATCTGCTATTTGAGTAAGTGAACTGAGTGGTTGATTGAATAAGTCAGTGCGTTCATAATTGACCGCGTGATTAATTAAATCAGTACTTGAAGCGCTAACGTGGTGACTAACTCAGATGGTGAAGTAGTGAATAAATCAAAGGACTGATTATAAATCAATAACTGATTGAATAACAACCTAAATAACTCAATAATCGGTTAATGACTAGTCGAGGTGTTAGCAAAAAGAACAAATGAATACCGGTAGTGAGAAAAAAAGCAAGCTTAAAACAGAATTAGCGATTAACTTGAGAATAGTTTTTGATACACTCTCTCACTACACAACTGAATAATTCAACTGTATGCAGAATGACTTAGGCCCTACTGACTGACTGACTCAGTCACTCACCCACTAATTCACTGACCATGTCAGCAAAGGATTAATTTATGACTTATCTACTTCGCCACTAAATTATTCACGCCTGACTTAATGGCTGACGTACTGATTAACTGACGGCTACTCAACCGGAGTCATTTATAATTTAACTCGTCGTCCACCGCATCACTACGGAGATGAGACGGCATTAAGTGAGCGCTATTAAGAACGTGTGCGATGTGGAGCGGGCCCTGGATGACATCCAGGCGAGGACTCGGCGTTCTTACCCCATAAAGTGGCTCGTTACTGAGACGGACGCTACGAGTCCATTTCGAGCTGCACCTACTGCAGTTAGCTGTAATCTCGCAATAAGCAAAGTAGGAAACGAGCCGCATTAAATGTTTTTCCTGATAACGACGCGACAAGTGTCAGAGTTATTGTCGTTGTTACAACACGACGCGTATTCATGTTCCGTATTACAGCAGTGAAGATAATGTTCTTTGTTTCAGAACATTTATACTACGTGTCGGTTGTATATGGAGCGCTTGCAGAATATTAAGATGTACTTCGCGAACGGATTCCAGCCATTACAGCAATTATTACCGTTTTTCCACACGCTTATCTGTGCAAGAATGGTATATGCGCTCAGTTCTCTCTATTCGTCACAATGTATTCAATAGTAGTTCTTTCAATGCAAGCAATCAAGCACAATAAGTATGAATACATGTAGTCGTGTCCCGAGCAGTAGCTGCATAATCTAAGGCAGTGGTTCCCAACCTTTTTTGACTGACATTCACGATATGGCGACACACTTATTTGTTTTTATTAATAATATAACAACAACAACAACAACCAGTGATTTTTTGTGGAGGAAAAGGTGGTGGAACTCTGTGTAGAATATTTTATAGCGGACTGGGAGATGATTACTGTTCACTGCGCAGGAATTTTGTCGTTTTTATTTTCCTATTCGTCCAACTAAGACTTTCAAGGTATAAGCAGAATTAAAAAAAAAATTAATTAAATATTTATTCACGCATATTTCGCTTGCATGATGAAAAATGCAAGAAAAAGATGCTGGAACGCATTCCGCCAGAAAAAAAGCACTGATAACTTTTATGTAATGTCGGACATCCACTGCTGTAGATAGGTCGATGTTAACGCGCAATCTAAAAAAAAAAAAAAAAAAACAAGCACCAACTTGAGTGGAATTAGGAAAAAAAAACAAAGATATGTGTCAAAAATCCCAACCTATCTATGCTGGATATCCGAGAAAGATTTTTACTGCCGTTTTTGAAAACTCACATATTTAAATTAATGTGAAATCTGCGCTTGATTGGTTGCACAGAATTTCTCTATACGTGATTATGGTTCACAGGACACATAAAACATCTTCAAGATGCAGCAGTCTGTTCCTTTGTTTAGATTTCACTATTTTCATGGTAGAAAATGCAGATTCACACAAGTATAACGTTGAGAACGGTAATTCTAAATGTCTTTTTAGTTCATTCGGCACCATCGACTGCCTTGACAAAACATTTCCGCATAGGCCTATAAGACACTAGGAATTTTGTTTATAGTCATGTCCATGCCACGTAAAACCATATTGCAATGGTATTCATCACTATATTTACGAAAGGCAGGGTACGTTTTTGTGAACCGTGAAGGGAATATGTCCGCATATTTGAATTAGCACTGCTGTTATCTAATTCTACCCCCAGAGCTTCATTCTGATTGCCTTTTTCGAATTAAAAATTTGTTCATGAAAAATGAAGCACTTTTCATAAAATAGTCGCACTACAACCGTCTCATATGAAACTGACTGCTATGTTCTGACGATTCTAAACTCTATTCATTACTAAATGGGAAGAGTAAATGGATTACTAAGCATTGTTGCAAGTGTTCACGTTTCATTGGTGAAATCTGTCTCAAAATAAAATGTACCATATCAAAGACGTCGTTGTAAATAAAAAAAAAGAAGAGACTTTCTGGATGGCATAAAATTTATTTTAAAATTCCATGGGGCTGCGCGACACACCGGTTGGGAACCCCTGATCTAAGGCATATATGTCCAATTGTAACTCGTACGAGGTAACCCCTGGCGTAAGCAACCCGCAGCGCATATTCTTTATGATCGTTTTTCCTATCTTATATGGAAAGTTATTGACCATAGCAGAGCATGCTTGTCGTGCAAAATCTCCTGGTGCTATAGGCTGCCGGAAATTAGAGCAACGGGACTATAGTTCATACAGGAATTTCGTTGAGAAAGCTACAACAATGCAAAATACTACAGAACAATTTAACAGTTTAAATTTGTGTATGAAATGTCTACTTCCTTCAGTAGCGTGTTTCGGGTTCCGCACACTGCGGATAGATGGTAGAACTGTGACCCATTTTCAAGTTGCATGCCACTTCGGCGGGCCACGCTGTGCATGATGTGTATCTGTGGAGAGTTAAGTCGTGTACTAAGGTGAGTGTATGTGTAAGTTTTCCTGTAAGTGTAGTGTAGGGAATGGGTGAGGATGATGAGAAAAGAAGGGGAAACCCGGTGAACGCACGTAGCCTACTCCTGTAGAATAGCACCAATGGGGCCGCCAGGCTTAAAGTCCCCGTACCAAAGTAAAAAATGTTGTGCCACTTGACGAAATCTTTGGAATTTAAAGCCTTCATCATCTTTCCTATCCCGTCATCACTTCTAGCTTTACCACGCTACGTGCAAATACATATTTACTTGTGTGTATATAATTATGTATCTCTGCGTGAGATAGAAAATGTTGATTTCGAAAATCCTGTATTAAAGAATGCAGAGAGGACAAACTCAGAGTTGTAATAACTCTACTTTAAAGGGAACGAGATATCAGAGGATTTGCAGTTTGCAATGGGACAGAACTGTTGGATCATTCGAACACGCTGCCCAGAAAATTAAATTAATTGTTCTCACCTGGTCGTTTATTGTTTATCCAGTTGCTGACGGCTTCAATTTGGCGTTTCTCTCTAGTTGCAAAGCTCCCAGTTTTATCCTGGAATGATTATAGAGTAATTTTGTGTAACTCCAATTCTGTAGTTCCATTAACTTGTTTTTCATTTCTTTGTGTTTCGGTTCAGCATTTACACATCATGTACCACAATTCTTGCACATGGTTCATAAATTGTAATCTTCTTTTTTCTTTTGTTAAATTTCAGTTGTTCATTTTTACTTTTGTATAAGTTATTCGGCAAACTTGTTTGGTTTATTAACCCATTTAATGCTTTATTGTTCCTATCGACTTCTGAAACCAATTACTTCACCCTATTCATTTTATTCAGTTTTTTATGCTCGACCATGCCGAAAAGTAGTAATTATACACCTGGTAGCAGTCCTTTAATGCATGTCATTAAAGTACATCTATTCATTAAAGTTCAGGTTTTCGATTATTCTCGGATATGCAATCGAAAGACAACGAGGGAAACGTCACGGAGGCTGGAAATCCAATACTGTCGCAGAAGGTTATGTTCTGTTACTATAATAATTAGCGTTAATTGTAAATAATATTCAAATAAATTCAATTTATCATCTCGGTTTTTCAATTCTAAATCAATTTCCAGGTTATATCAAAATTAGTTCATGTTATTCTCTACATTACATCAAGGTCAATGACATTATTGTTCAGTACTTATATGCTTGTGTTTCAATATAATATGAGGAAATAATTATCACGTAGAAAATACGGTGGATCAGCTCGTGCATTTTTGTGGGACTGTTTGTCGATTGCAGAGAAAGAACGTTCGCATAGAAATCCTACTAAAATTCGACAAAATGACGACATTTACTGTACTTGCTTTACTCTATGGCAGTGAGAAGTGGTCAAGTGGAAATTAAAGATAAGGGGCGAAATAAAAATCAAATTAATTGCAATAACAGTCAAACGTATGCCAGCCACGACAGTCACAAGAATTTTATTATTATAAACTACAGAGTGATACCTACTGAATCGAACCTAATGTGTTGCCTAGAAATCACACAGAAGTGAAGCCAAATGGTAAAATTCGTAAAAGACTTATAAATAATTGTTCATGTGAGACATGTGCACATCACGTCATGTGCTGAAAGTCATAGCAGTTCTTCGCTATGCGGCGCTTCATGTTTCCTTTCACGCTTGCCAACATCACACCGTCAATGTTCATGATTATCCTAGAGATGTTGCCCTCCAGCTGGTCCAGGGTTAAGGGCCTTTCATGCAAAATCCTATCTTTAAGATAGCCCGACTAGAAGAAACAAAGACTGGTAAGATCGGGAAAACGTGGTGGCCATAGACCAGCAGAGATGATTCGGTTGCAACTAGATACTGTTTTCATTGACTCTTCGAATGTGTAGCAGGTCGCCCCACATTGCTGAAAGTATCCTTGCGTTAGTTCCAAGTTATCAAGTTACTCCACATATTCTGTGAATATCTTCTTGTATTATTGTCTATGTCCGGTGTCGCAAGCCAACTATCACGGCTGGAGGTATCGTCGTGCTAATCACATATTATCCCCATACTGGCTTGGATGATCGTTGACCTCTGCAGAGGCATGTGCTCGTGAGGCCAGAGTAGGCTACTAGGCCTTGGCCTTCCATGGACTGTCGCACAACGGATTTCTTCTTATTTTGTTTAGTAGAGAGGGCAGAGAATGTCGCCAAAATGCAGAAATTTATTTTAAAACATGGTATAGGGTCTAAGTGGACGTTTAGTTAATTTTTTTTTTCTTTTTCAAAAAGTAAGCGGTACGAGTATAATTTTTTTAATTAATTGATAAAATGTTTGATATGTTTCCACACTTTTTCAGAGTGTGACCCTATCGAAAACAAACATATAAATAGATAGATATAAATGGGTGAATATATGTAAAAAATTTAAGTAAATATAATTAAATAAACAAAAACAAATATAAAAGTAAATATTTAAAATGGTGACAAATGAAACGCGCATATGCAATCTGCGCAACTATTTTCACATTTCAATGTAAAGATTATTTCTGATTGAAGTAATTCGTGGCATTCCACGGACAAAATGAATCCAATCGTTGACCCACGCTGCTGTTCTCCAAATGTCGAATTCTTTTGTCTCCACGTAAGAGGAAAATTACGTTGCCATGGCAAAGAAGTAAATTGCTCCGTAATTTTGTGACGGTAACACCCGCTGGACTTAATCAACTTTGTCCCAGAATGAAGCAATATTTCCAAATTAGCAAACCAATCAATACCTAATACAAAGTTGTAAGTGGTGGAAAAGGATCGATCGAACTAACAAGGCCTGCTGTCCCATCCCATTACCAAGAACTACGCGCACACAGTAGGTTAACCTTATAACGTTCCATCAAAAAGGCATGGGACGGTTTCAATATCAAATGGGTTAAAACATTTTTTTGTAAATGCTATAGTTAATAAAAAGAGTATGGAAAACATTCCTATTATAAAGAAATAATAATTTTAAACTTTAAAGAAAATAAGAGTTTTTAATATTCCTGGTATATAATGGAGAACAAGGAGAATATAAGGATAACAGGAAGACAAGAAGAACAAGGGGAATACACAAAAACAAGGGAGGCATAATGAGAATAAGCGGAAGACAAAGGAGGGGCGTTTTCACAAAACTCGTTATCTACATTTTTTTTCCATTTTGAGGTTTTAGAGTATCCTTATGTTTTTGGGTCAGGAGAATCCAATGGTGCTATCAGAATTAAGCTAAAGTTGGTAAGTATATCAGTAAATTGATCTTGAAATAAAAGAGATTTTTCAAAACTCGGTATCTACAGTTGTGTGTTTTAGAAAAGAGTTAGTCTTGAAAAAAAGAAGATTTTGTAGATAACGAGTTTTGTGAAAATTCCCCTCATTATTGAAATAAAACAAGGAAAACAATGTAACATAAAGAGAACAAGGAAAATACAAGGAAACAAAGAGGAAAATAAAGAGAACAAGGGAAAGACAAGCAGAAAAGGGAAAGATAAGGAGAACGAGGGGAATATATGAGAACAAAGTGAATACATAAAAAAAGGAATATATAAGAACAAAGGGAACAGAAAGTGATAAAACTAGAATACTATTATCAGAAATGAGACCAATAAAGGGACGTACAAATAGCATAACACATTAAAACTGATAATAATATGAAAAAAATCTAGAAAGAGATTCACCCAAAGAACAGATGACAATAGAAATAATTGTGTGAAAAAAATCTAGAAAGAGATTCACCCAAAGAACAGATGACAATAGAAATAATTGTGTGAAAAAAATCTAGAAAAGAGATGCACTCAAACAAAGAACAGATGAAATAAAAAATAACTGTATGAATAATGTGCAAAGAATTCCCAATGAAAAGACTATATTAACATATGATCAAGCAGAAGCTTAGGTTATGTAGAGACTTAGGAAGATCTCGGTTAGAATGGTATAAAGTCAAATGTAAAGAACGATATCCTCAACAATACAGTAAAGTAAAGGTTACACCAAGACGTGAATAAAATAAATATGTTGTTTTATGAAGTTAAGTGTACATTATCTAAACAGGAAGCAAAAATAATTTATGGTTACTATGTCTTATCTAGCGTCCTTCTCACTAATATCTAACGTAATTATTTTCGTGTAAAAGTTCCTTAATATGTATTCAGCTCATACCATATGACGGTCATATCATTTCTTTGGAAATATAATGTGTTGACTGAGAAGGCAGAACAATTTTTCGTGATGCGATGAAAATGAGGCAACAGAGAACTGGTGAAAATATGAGAAAGTTTACTCAATTTTCCTCTAAGAATTACAATTTAAAGTTAGTTCTCCAGAGTTGAAAACTATTCCAATAACGCAGAAATAAAATGTCTTAAGAATCGATCAACATTTAAATTAAAACTCTACCGAAGAAACTGAGGAGTTCAGCAAATTACTAACGACATTTATTTACAACTGAACATTTTGAAGGCAATGATAACAAACCACCATCTAAAACAATCACAATGTTCACCGAATATATTATTGTGTAAAAAGATAAAAGCAGCCTACTTGTTCAATCACGAAATGATAAGTGCACAAGGATTAGGAAAATTGCGCCGAATTCTTGTTGCCATGATACAAAAGATAAAAATTTAATCAACCAGTGAGAAGACCACAAAATCCAATTAATAATAAGAAACCCAGCAGGTTTTCTGCGACAAATGTAGCTGGAATTATAGACTGCGTTGAGTTAAATGCAGGCGGCCATACGGAGCAGTAAATCTAGCTTGTTTGGTGCATTCCAAGGTCGTGTCGCAATCGAATGCGTCCGGGTCCATTTCTTCTGCAACAAATACTGCTGCCGGGTGGCCAGACGAAGAAGAAGGCTTGAAAATGTAATACAGCACTGTTTGAAAAATTTTAGGCAAACTTCTGAAAATATTTCCTTATAAAGTGAAAACGATGTAGGATTTATAGAAAGATGATTATAAAGATATATAACTTTTGATTACGTGAATTAGCTCAGATGGAAATTGAGCCAGAATGGTTATCTCGAATACTATGAACAGATGAGGGGGAGTTAATACAATTGTCGAATATGGACAACATAGAGTACAATCCACGTGTACCGCTTAAATTCCGTCCTTAGCCGCTTAGTTGTTCACTTTGGTTGCTCAATTTCGTTGGAAGTTATATTCATTTTAATTACTGTAGTTACTTTATAATAATCCAATGTGAGAGAGATCAATGCACACCCAAAATTGGTTAACCCTTCCTCTTTCCAATTAACAATCAATGAAATTTAATACGTAGATATAAGTTAATTTACAACAAGAACTGTAACAAAGTTAAACCAATACCACCCAGGTATGGTGTACAAAATTAAGAACGATAAAAAATCGCCGAGGTTCAAGCTAGGACTGATTCCAAATTTTACGTATGGGTAAAACGTCAAGTCGACAAGTTGAATGTTGGTGATCTTTTCTTGAGGCTGTTAAAATGTGTTAGCTGCATGAGGCATGGATGGATGGATGGATGGATGGATGGATGGATGAAGAAAGGAAGGAAGAAAGAAAGTGAAAGGAAGGAAAGAAAGAAAGCAGGATTCAAAAAAGAAAGCAAGAATAGAAAGAAAAAATAAAAGACAGGAAAAAATGTAAAAAAAATGAAAAAAGGAAGAAAAGAAAAGAGAAGAAAATAGAGAATTAAAAGGAAAAAGAAAGAAATAGAATGAAAATATAAAGCAGAAGACAAGAAAAGAAAGAAAGTAAAAAAGAAAAGGGAAAGAAAACAAAAAAGGAAGAAATAGAAAAGGGAGGAAAGAAAGAAAAGAGAAAGAAGAGGAAAAAGAAAGCAGAAGAAAAGAAAAGGAAGAAAGAGAAACAAAAGAAAAAAATAAGTGAAGAAAAGGAAAAAGAGAAGAAAAGAAAGAAAGAAGAAAGGAAAAGAAAGACATAACAGGACGAAAGGGAAAAAAGAGAAAATAGGAAAATAAAGAAAGAAAATAAAAAAGAGATAAAATGAAAAAAGAAAGCAGAAGACAAGAAAAGAATGACAGAAAAGGGAAACAAAGAAAGAAAATAAAAAAGGAAGAAAGAGAAAATGGGAGGAAAGAAAGAAATAAAAGAAGGGAAAGAGAGAAAAGAAAGCAGAAATAAAGAAAAGGGAAAGAAAAATAAATGAAGAAAAAGAAAAACAGAAGAAAAGAAAGAAAAAAGGAAGAGAAATGCATAAAAAAAGAAAAGGAAGAAAGAGAGAAGATAAGAAAATAAAGAAAGAAAGGAAAAGAAATAAAATGAAAAAAGAAAGCAGAAGACAAAAAAAGAAAGAAAGAAAAGGGAAACAAGAAAGAAAATAAAAGGAAGAAAAAGAAAAAGAAGAGGAAAGAAAGAAAAAGGAAAAGAAAAGAAAGAAAAGGAAAAAAGGAGCAGAAGAAAAGAAAAGAAATAAGAGAAAGAAAAGAAAAATAAAGAAAAGTAAAAAAGCGAAGAGAAGAAAGAAAAGGGAAAAGAAAAAAGGAAAGAAAGAAAGAAATAAAGAAAGAAAGAAATAAAGAAAGAAAGAAAGAAGTCGATTGTAGTCGAATATTTTTCGGCCTCTGTGAACACTGCACTGCCTCTTTCCACTTTCGGCAGTTTTCTTGTTTTTATGCGATTGTCTCGACATCGTGAAGCTATAAGTAATATTGTTTTTAATTAATTTTTTTCACTTCACAACAAATTTTATTTTTTACATGTTTTTAGGCATCCTCAGAGCTTTCTAAAGAGTATTTGTTCGTTAGAGTATGTAGAATGGTTCACGAGATATTAACGGTCTTACTAATAAAAACTCTTATACAGACGTTCAACTGTCTTATACACTACTTACACAACGAATAACTCGTTTATGAGTCGTATATAAATTCCTTACTAGTAATCACTACATACGTCATGTATTACTGGGCTTTATTCATCATTACTTCATTACGAAAGGTACTATAAGAAAATATCCGATAGTGTGCGCTAGTGTGCCGTGCTAAGTATCGGTAGTGCAACTCAGCCTGATCGATTACCAAGCTATATTTTGGTCAAAGAGTTGTTGTAGCAACACTACTATTCTAATTATTCTGTGCTCTTTGGTTTGTCCTTCTGTGGTTACAAGACAACCATCATCATAAAATGACAATCGATACGAACAGCTGTTAGAGGGGCGGCCAATTTTTCTCTTTATATACATCGCTTAAACGAGCGGTTTTGTGTATATAACAAACACTTTCCATATATAGTTACACGCTGCTTATACATCCATCGCTTATGCATGGTTTATTAGTAACGTTTTCCGGCCAAACACTGCGTAAGTCTTGCATAGAAACTTTACACGGTTTATTAGTAAAACCGTAAATGTTTTATATGAAGAGTGTGAAAAACATTATTCATTTTACATGCCTGCCATTTTTGCAAGTTTTCAAGAATTACGACGATTCTCTTAAATTAGCATCTGCGTATTTTCCTTACACAAACAATGTAAGTTAGTGTGCCGCGCTAAGTATCGATAGTACAACTCAGCCTCATCGATTGTTATAGTCGAAGTGAACAAGTATAGTACGTAACGTGAAAGTCTGACACTGCGAGCTCCGACGTGAGGGTCCCCAGGTGTACCAAAATGTAAGACTTTTCTGTCAAAATATTAGCACCAAACTACAAATACGATAAAAAAAATACATTTCCTACGAATACATGATAAAAGTGGCACTGACCAGCAGCTGCAGCAGCAGCAACAGCAGCAGCAGCAGCAGCAGCAGCAGCAGCAGTAGTAGTAGTAGTAGTAGTAGTAGTAGTAATAGTAGTAGTATTAACATTTTATTTATCGACAAATTAACTGCAAAAATTATTTACTCGTATTTAGCGTCAAAATTTAACGCGGGTAAGAAATGGCAGACATATTTTTCCTGCATCCCTGTGTCATAGAATAAACGTAAGATTACCGAGGATGTCCGCTCCATTGAACATGATTTAAATAAGAGGATGCAATACTCTCAGCGGCATCGTAAGTACACCCCTGCCCAAATGACATCCGAAACTCAGTTTTATATTTTTCTTGTATAAGAGCAAAACTCTGTACAACTTTTATATTTATATAAACCTTGTTAAATATTCCAGGAATAAAGCGAAAGCATTTTCACAGAGTTTAAGAATATAGGCATAAAAAGAAATTTCACCGTAATAGTCAATCAGTATTTCACACTTTTTATAAGCTACGAATACGGATTCAATTTTCCGTCAAATGAAATGAGCCGCGTAAAGAATCTCAAAAGCTACTTACAGTTAGTTACAGCCGGAACTCCGTTGCTGCCATGGCTACATACCTGCAAACAAAAGAAGAGTAAACTCGTAATTAACATCCACAAATAGCATTATTTCGCATTCCTCCACTTCTTTTTTAACCTTTCTAACAGCTGCGTCCCATTATTCTTTTTATTATGTTTTTTAAATAAAAAATTTTATTGTGCCTCAAACGTGCTTCGTGGCGGCGTTCTTCTCAATTGTTTCGCTTCCTTTTTCCTCTTTTTTCCCCTCTTGTAAAGTCTTTTCATAATTAACAATTGTAACTACAACCAGCACTCCTACTGAGACTCCACTCGCGTGTTTCTAACACGAAACAACAATCTTTTCCACGGAATGCAATGCACATGTTAAACATAATGTACTTCTACTTGTAGTTTTAGACATTAAAGCGAAAAAAAAAATGCGGAAGTTTACTTGCGACATCTTCGTGAAAAACCACAATTCAATTTGAGACAAAGACTGAGGTTTGAGATCATTAATGACCTAGCGACAGTCTACAGCAGCGGTGACCAAAACTCGAGCTGCAATGATTACATGCGACAGACATCCTATGAAGTAAAGAGACGGAGGAAAGGTACTTGGCATGAAAACCACAACCAGTGGTGGTTCCTGTACTAACATGTTGATCAATCCCGCGAATAAAAATCTCAAGCTTTGCTGTATCAGTATATCTTGCTGTCATCAAGAGCCAGTAAATAATATCGATTTTTCTTGCTTCTTTTTTTAACCTTCCTCTTGAATATAATCAGGAATTTTCTAAATTCTTCTCTCGATACTTGGTCGAGAAATTCGTAGTTTTTCGAAATTAAAAATTTCTTATGGACACGTTATTTAAGCTATTTTGATCACTACTCTTTTAAGGAATTCTTTCTATTAAAAGGCTTCAGAGCACGAGATATTTCAAAACCATTAGGTAGCTGACTTCCTTACATTTATTCATCTCATCTTTCTCTTCCTGGTTATGATTTAAGACATGTCAATTCCTTACGTTTAACAATTTGTTGGCGAATAATATTGAATCAGTTTTTCTACAATATTATTATTACATGAATAACTAATAAACAGCTACCCTCATCTAAAGATTAAGAAGATTAAAATTTAGATAAAACCTAATATTTTTATCCTTCTTGGCAGAAGATCTAAAAATATCAATAGGCCTATTCATGCACGTACAGAAGAATTATAGAAAGTAATACTTAGTTGTTAACAACAACAACAACAACAACAATAATAATAATAATAATAATAATAATAATAATAATAATAATACTGGTTTTTAAGGAACCTGGAGGTTCATTGCCGCCCTCACATAAGCCCGCCATTGATCCCTATCCTGAGCAAGATTAATCCAGTCTCTACCATCATATCCCACCTCCCTCAAATCCATTTTAATAATAATAATAATAATAATAATAATAATAATAGTAATAATACATTATTATTCAGCGTGGAAATTAATGTTTCTATATACTCCTAATTGAAACGCTGAGCAAAGTAAACATATTACATTTTGTCCGACAGAACAACAAAAAAATTCTCCTCATTCTTGACGAAACCACCTCTTACTGCTTGTAGAGACAGAGTTTGTAGAGCGGCATAATACCGCCACTACTTGCCTTCAGTAAGTGAATGAAACACACAGCAATGTACAGGAAACTCCTCGTACCCGTTTGAATGTCTGTGATTAGACGATGTAATCACGACACCCTCAGTTGCACAGTAAAACAGAAGGCTAATCTTAAATGATTAACATCAGAATTCTGCTCTTGAAGCAACAGCCAACAGGGTAACAACTGGGTCCATGTCAACACGAAATGCGCCAATTTCATGGTACTCCTAGCGGGATGCACAGAATGACGGCCTGTTAAAAATCACGACAGTGCGCACCACACACAAGTCAAACTTTTGGTTTCACGTTGTGCCGCCCCACGTTCACGCAGGCGTCATTGCATGGTTGTTAAAAACCAAGACTTAAGACATACTATGTTATGCAGTGTTGCCCACTTGTGCGGTTCATTTTTATCAAATATTCTCATGATGTGGGACATGTGCAAGAATTTAGGGACTTTTATATAATCTTACAGGTAAATTAACATTTCTAGGAAGTGAAACTTTAGATAACACGGCCCTATCCCGCAGTACTGCAACTTTAACCAAGAGTGGCGAAGCTATTGGTGTTGACTTGATGACATATGAGAAAAAATTGCTCTCAACAATGATACGCCACCCAGTCATTCAGACAGCAGATTGGTCATGTTACTTCGTAATGAGATTTGTATTGTGCACGCGGCATCGAGGCTCGTGCAGTGCCTTTCATCTTTATTCGTGTAAGGAGCCGAGCACAGCTTCTCTTTCATCTTCCCGCCACCCTTCGAAGAAGCGCGGGGCGCTTCCTTCATCTGCTGAGTACCCACACCACGTACTCCTTCCATGGGCCACGATTCATAACACATCAAAGATACACACAACACAGAATCGGAATGAAGCGCAGAATCAAATAAATTAACTGCAATATTAATTAATTGCATGAGGAGGCGGTCCACAGTTTGCACTCCTAATAGATAGTTGCATAGGGAGAAAGAAGAAATGAAAGAAGATATAATGAAAAAAAAAAAAGAAAAATGGGATAATAAGAGAAACAACGGGAGGTAAGGATACATATTTATATGAGAGACTAAAAGAAGGAAATAACAGAAGACAGAAAGTTGTAATAGAAAAAGTAAATTTAAATAACAAAATAAGAGGAAAGAAAGGCACAGAAAAGGTAAAAGGTACATTAAGAAAGTGAGAAATAAATGAATGGAAAAAGAAAAATACACTAAATGATAAAATTAAAGAGCAGTAACAAAGGAAAGGACATAAAGAACAGAATGATGTGAAAAAGAATCAGTTAAGAATAAAAAGAAGGAATTAGATAAAAAGTAAAAAAAAAGAAAACAAATAATTGATTAAAGAAAAAGTTAGAGAAGGACAAAAAGGAAATAGAAAAGAAAAATTAAAAATAATGAAAAGTGAAAAATACAGAAAATGGAAAATAAAGAAATGTGAATAAAGAAAAATGAAAGACTAAGATAATTGAAAAGCAAATGGAAAGCAAAGCAAAACTGAAAAAACAAAGCAAACTGGAAAACAAAGTAAATGGACAAGGAAGCAAATTGGAAAACAAAGCAAAATGAAAAACAAAACAAAGTGGAACGCAAAGCCAAATGAAACACAATAGCAAAATGTAAACAGGAAAACGGAAAATAAATCAAATTAGAAAGTGAAGAAAAATTGAAAACTCAAAATGAAAGTAAGTAAAGGAAAGAATTCATTATATATATAACACATTCTTACAATTTATTATACATATAATATATATATATATATATATAACGAAAAATGAAGAATAAAAAAATTTAAAGAAAGACAAAATTAATAAAAATAAAAAATTAATAAAAAACGGCAAATTAAAGAAAAAAATATACATGCATTGCACAATATATTTGCATTACATCACAATATATTACAAATATAACATGCCTATATAAAATTACTAATATATAGCCTACTCGAATATTACATTATATTAAATTACATATTATACACACATACATGCGTACAGTCGGCCTGGTTGGCGCAGTTTGTAAAGCGCTGGCCTTCTATGCCCGAGGTTGCGGGTTCTATCCCGGGCCTGGTCGATGGTATTTAAGTGTGCTTAAATGCGACAGGCTCATGTGAGTAGATTTACTGGCACGTAAAAGAATTCCTGCGGGACAAAATTCCGGCACCCCGGCGACGCTGATATAACCTCGGCAGTTGCGAGCGTCGTTAAATAAAGCATAACATTATACACATACATATCAGAACTAGAGAAGAATCATAAAGTAGATATTTTTAAGAACGGAGTTCCCGACTTGAAGAGTAATTATATAAGTTCAGATCTCTTAACCCTTTAATCTGAGTTTCACGGAATTTAATTATACGTATGTTAAAGTCAGTCTACTTAATCGCGCCGTTAATATTCTGTCATCACACTTCTATCAAATAGTAGCCTACGTCGAATATAAAATTATCAATATTCTCCGTCTCTGAGCTCCATGAAAAACGTATTCAATTCTTTCTAACCTTTATCAATTTTTAAATAGCTTACTATCATTATATCGAAAAAAATCGATATTTGAAAACGTTATCTATTTCTGTGTTTAACTATAGCATGTACTGCACTGGAAGACGCGACCAAAATCTAATAAATATTCCACTTGGGTGTAGGGGCCACCATTCCGCCACTGAACCTTCTCCGCTCTGAGGTCCAACAAAGCCCACAAATTCTATAGGCCTACCATTGTTCCATCACCAGCCCAATTAGCGCAGTTATGGATATGCAAAAGTTGATTCTCTTTTTTTTTTTTATTATTTTACCTTCGCCTCTAGCGCCGTAGCGGGAGATAATTGAATCAATTATGATATTCATTGCCGCTATTTTTTTGTATTATCCATAAAGAATCGGTAAGCGCCCCTCATTATGTAAATTTAATTGCAGAATAAATAACAATGGTCTATCAGCGCCCCTATCTTCCGCTCTGTCAATCTATGATTAATGTGCGATCCTCTCAAACATTCACAAGATGGAATCGAAATCCCGTGTCTCGGTATCGATTGCCTAGTTTATTTACACTCCCCCGTGTCTTCAAGACGCTTCCCTAATCCATCCCTTGGCTCCAAGGCATTTGCAAGTAGACAGCCAATTAGCCAGCCAGACAGACAGCCAATCTGTTCACTCCACTAGGTCTATAGCTCACTGGCAGATCACAAACAGGGACTACGTTTTTTCATATACAGGGCGTTATGAATAGAGTTCAGGTATGTACGCAAAAATGATTAAATATAGAATGCAAGACAAAAATAATTGCAATTTTATTATTCTGTGGCGCATTAATCCACAATAATTGTTCAATTTCTCCACGGATACGATACAAGATATATATAATATAGCCCATTATACTTTTGCCCTGCTAATAATCTTTTATAGGGCCTAGGGTCAAAAAATATGTCGTTTGTTTGCTTATATTTATTTAATTGGCAACAACTTATCTTAAGCTTGTTTGGATTTAACAACAACTCCAGAAGGAATTTCGGTTTTAACAGATCCCGACATAATTTACAACTTAATAGAACGTTGAATAATTTCGAGGGAAAAATTGTTCCGGAGCCGGTTCAAGATTTGATTTGCATAATACACGTCACTGTTCGTTAACAGAAAACCACAATTTAAGTCACACGGAGTTAGTGTGCACTCGAAGTTGGTTGCTTGACGGTTGTCAGCCCACTTTGAGGTCTGTGGATATAGAGGGAAAAATTGGATCGGTGTCGGTTAGAGTTCCCGGGTAGCTCAGTGGTAGAGCGTTGGTACGTTAAACCAAAGGTCCCGGGTTCGATACCCGGCTCCGGAACAATTTTTCCCTCGAAATTATTCAAATCAACTTTACAGGGAGTTATACCTGAAATCTTGATTTGCTTAATAGAACGTTGTTTATTAAATTCAGAGACTGGTAACTTAACAGCAAAGAAATAATACCGTCATGCATGGCCTCCCTCAACGAATAATAATTTTTGTGCGAGATCGTGCGTATTTGCTTGGTTTCCGCACAAAACCAATCCGCGGAAAGTAAAAAATTACACATTCAGTATTCCCAACCTAACACACATAACAATTTCCCTCTTCTTACCACTTAAGTGACATATTGATTTTACTGCTTTAGGCTTTTAACATATTATTTTTAGAGACGTTCAATATAGTAATAATTATAAATTGGAAACTTACCACTGCAATTTCACCTAAATTGCACTGTTAATTATTGTTTTTAAATATTTGCAAAAATTAAGTAAACTCTACAACTCCACTGAAGTTACTGCATTCGTGATGCAAGTAACATTAAGGAAGCCGTGAAAAAATCAACAAGATTCCAAACTCATCATAGACTGGGGGGGGGAAAAAAGACAGACGTATATCACGGCCTTCTGGAGTATAGTAAACACAGAAAATATTTTAAAGCAACAATGTTGAAGATAGATATTTTTGTTTTGCAAATTTGCCGTCATTGAACAGAAACCAAGATGGAGATTTCATTGCAACTAATTATAAATTCGTCTTTCAGGTATGTAATAAACGATCTTCAATCCTCAGAAATTAAAAAAGCTCAACTACGTTTCGCTTTATCAAACTTTTCCTCGAACATGAAAACTTCAACATACCGCTTTTGTAACGCATACAGTATTACTATTATTATACGTATTATTTTTTTTCTAATGTATAGTGAGAGTCACATAAGAACAGTTCCTAAACAGCAAATACTGCATTGCCGTCTTGTCAGTGTTGCCAATTGTTACCAGATTTCACATGATCCAACGTACTAAAAGACTTATTTACTTACTGTATTTTATGTTGGAAGGTTATTCTAATTAATTCAATAATTTCTAACATATTTTCGTAGGCAAATGTACGAGAAAGGGATCAACATGTCAAGTATTTTGTCTGGCAATACGAAATTCATTGGTTTGATTAAACAATTGACTTACGAGACCTAATCTAAAAATGTACTTTGTTTCAGCACATGAAATTATTAGTACTAACTCCGAAAACTTACCTGACTATAGTCTTGAATTATAACCACAACGCAACACATAAAATAACTATTATGTATTAATATTAAGAATGATACTAATTAATTATTGGTATGTTCAAATTTCACTAGTTTCCAATAACCGGCTCAGAAATCTAGTACAATTTTAATTTCATAGAACCCCAATACCGACAAATATTGTCGATATTTGTCTCAGTTGCCAACATAACAATTACTATCTACCGTTTGTAGTATTTGTCAGTATCGAAATTAGAAACGAAGTTGGCGAAAGAAAATTCAACCTGCAAACTAGAAAATCACCACAATCCACTAGCATATGTAGTAATGGGGGAAAAATGATTAAGTTTCACCCTTAGGTATGAAGTAAACTGACCCGGACTATGCACAGTCCCTAGATACCAAACCAAAACGCTCTAAACTAAACATACAAACACAATGCGAATTTATAACTTAAAACTCTAATCGAAAATTTTAATTTATCCAATTACGGAATAATGCGCCACAAAATAATGTATGAACCTTTGGCAAAATTTCATGTTTAACCTCGGGGCACTTGAGCTAAACATCCATAATGTTTATCCAGTATTTTTTTATCTTGTTTGCTACATTTTTTCTCCTATTTCGTGTTCCAACTATTCGGTTCGTCGCAATATCATTGACTACACGCTATTTTATATCTGTAGAGAATACATCTAATATCACATTGACAAGTATCAGCCTTATTATTTTTCTATGTTAATATGATAGTGTATTACGTTTTTTGTTTTACATAATTTTTCATTTCATACATTGTTGCAGTGAATAACAAACCACATTTTCAAAGGGGGATGATTGCCTGTTGCTAGAAACACGGCCTTATATCTAGAGAAACTTCGTTCCACTTCTGTAGAAACAATGGGGGAATATTTGAATAATATTTTACATAAGCGTTATTTATCTCAAAATCTGTATCATTATTACAAATTTCCTCATTCGAAATTAAGTCACAAATTTCGTCCTCGGCATCTTGCTATTATTCTTCTTTACAGACGTTGAATGTTGCCTGTTACGAATAGCAGTATTCGGTCGTAATGTAACCGATCAACTAAAGTTCACTGCTGAACGAAAAAGCACTGAAATTCCCCACCCCAACGCAATTACGTACCGGTACCTAAAGTCAGAGGCGCATGAAGCGCAATGTAACGGCACACAATTCTTAGCCCTAATCATTAGTATCTTTACAGTGTCAAATTAAAATAGGTGAGGTTCTATGTGAACATGGTGTACTAATTCACAAGAAAACCAACTGAAAATTCAACAAATCTCAAAACTAAAATTTTGTATTGTAATAATTCTGAAAGATACCAGATACATATTGACAATAACATTCTTACTGATAATAATAACAATAATAATAATAATAATAATAATAATAATAATAATAATAATAATAATAATAATAATAATGCAAAGAGATAGGTTTCGAAGTAAATCCCGAAAATACAAAGTATATGATTATGTCTCGTGACCAGAATATTGTACAAAATGGAAATATAAAAATTGGAAATTTATCTTTTGAAGAGGTGGAAAAATTCAAATATCTGGGAGCAACAGTAACAAATATAAATGATACTCGGGAGGAAATTAAACACAGAATAAATATGGGAAATGCCTGTTATTATTCGGTTGAGAAGCTTTTATCATCCAGTCTGCTGTCAAAAAATCTGAAAGTTAGAATTTATAAAACAGTTATATTACCGATTGTTCTTTATGGTTGTGAAACTTAGACTTCCACTGAGAGAGGAACATAGGTTGAGAGTTTTTGAGAATAAGGTGTTTAGGAAAATATTTGGGGCTAAGAGGGATGAAGTTACAGGAGAATGGAGAAAGTTACACAACACAGAACTGCAGGCATCGTGTTCTTCACCTGAGGTAATTAGGAACATTAAATCCAGAAGTTTGAGATGGGCAGGGCATGTAGCACGTATGGGCGAATCGAGAAATGCATAGGTCTATAGAGTGTTAGTTGGGAGGCCGGAGGAAAAAGACCTTTGGGGATGCAGAGACGTAGATGGGAGGATAATATTAAAATGGATATGAGGGAGGTGGGATATGATGATAGAGAGTGGATTCATCTTGCTCAGGATAGGGACCGATGGCGGGCTTATGTGAGGGCGGCAATGAACCTCCGGGTTCTTTAAAAGTCAGTAAGTAATAAGTAAGTAATAATAATAATGCAGTCAAACTATGAGATTAAGTTGAAGCTATAAAATAAACATACTTAGATATTTAGGCCTACCACACGTAGTTAAAAAAATCATAAAGCAAAAGTTTGTAATTTTCTTTATCTAGGATACTGGAAACGTACTGTATATCTCATTGAAAATCTCTAAATATAGCATGACACACTTTCCCTATAAACTTCTTAAATGAGAAAGTAACAATATTAAGGAATGATGACGAAATAAAATAAACTGGAAATTTCTTCCTAATAGTATCATAAAGTGAAAAAGGGTAGGTCTACTAATTACATGTAACAGAGTGTTGACAAATACATTTTTGTTAGGCGTTTACGCTTTCCAACAGATGCTTCTAATGCACTTTCCTCTCGATAGAGGAGAGCACACTCAGTCGATTGCGATACTTCTCTGATAGATGGCAGACCAGTCAAGGCAAGAAGATGACATGCGAAATTATGTTACGACTCTTATGACTGATTACAGGATTGGAAAGGAAAAGGATTTTGGCCCTTGTAATTGGTACTATCCCAGCATTCGTCTAGAACAGACATGCCCACCCGAGGCAACTCTAGCCTTCAAACGAGATGTAACGGTGATACAGAATATTTTTTAATTGTGTGCCTGCATGCGATTCTGAAAGTCTACGTCACTGCTGCACCTCGTTTGAAGACTAGATCTATCCCTGCTGGACATGCCTGGTCTAGAGAGACTTGGGAAACCAGGAAATCGGGATGAAAAGCTCTTGTGGTCGAACTCCGAATTTCTCAGAACAAGGCAGACGTGTTCAAATTTACACTACCGTATACAAACAGCACAAAGCATAAACTATATAAAATGTTTTCTAATAAATATTAAAGAAGCATTCACTCTAACAATTTTTCTGCAGCTTTCTTCCTTTCTTCCTTTCTTTCTTCCTTCCTTCCTTTCTTCCTTTCTTTCTTTCTTTGTTTCTTTCTTTCTTTCTTTAACCCAGGAAGTCTAACATTGCTGACTCACTTTCATTAATATGTAGTTTTTTAAACATCAGAAACCGTTGCAACCTCGACGGTCTGCAGGAAACTTAGGAATTGAAATAACCCTGTTTGCAGGGACAAAAGTCCTTTTATATGTTATTCATTTATGTACGACATGTAATCCTTAGTTTTAATTATTTTTAGAGGAAGTGAATGCTAAAATATTTATCGTCATTAAAAACCATACTGCTGACCCAGTTTTATCCTGGCTACCCCGTAAAGAGCGGAGACAGAAAATAATTCCCTGTAGCTTATACTTTGTACTGTAAAAACAATTCATTGATATCAATTGTCTCATGGGTGAAGCAATGGAAATGGCTTTTAATTTTAACAGCGCTGCAATTGCAGTTACCTGTGATTCAATATTTTTCCATTTGCAGAGAAAAACAATACCTTTAGGGACAAACTAACCCCATTTTACAGTGCATACACAATAAATGTGAAAGAATTGCGTTGGGAATGCAGTTACATTGTAGTTTCGAAACTATTTTTTTTATTTCAAAATGTATCCTTTCCAATATACTGAAAAATAGAGTATAACCTTATTCAAAATTAATGACACCCAACAGTAATCTGTCACAGAATATTCGTTAACGGTTATGGTACGAATGTGTATTTAAAATTTATTTTCAACAATAAAACTTCTTCAGAAATTGCAATATGCTCAAGAGATCATAATTAGTAAGGTTCGATTAAAGTACCGTCAACGGGGGTACATTGGCCCATTAAGGATAACTTTGGCCCAGCAGAGAATAAACATTTTAATCATTACATCTCTAACAAAATACTGGCTGGAGCTGCCATCTATACAGTATAGTTGAAGCTATTAAGATTATCACATTTTGTGGGAGATATAAAAATGCAAATATATATTCCTTATTAGGGCAAAATTACCCTTAATGGGCCAACGTTACTCCCGTTGACAGTACCTGTATCAGGATAGGCTGTATAGCTATATAGGATAGGACAGTGATTCCCGACTTTTTTTGACTGACGACATACTTTAGTGAACGCCCACGACATGACGACACACTTATTTGTTTTTATTAATAACAATATAGCAACAACAACCAGTGATTTTCTTATGGAGGAAAATGAGTGAAACTCTGTGTAGAATATTTTATAGCGAAAGAGGAGATGATTACTGTTCACTGCTCGGGAATTTTGTCGTTTTTAACCTAATTTTAGTCCTACTAAGACTTTCAAGGTCTAAGCGGAATTCAAAGAAAAATTATATTAAAAACATAGTTATTCACACGTATTTCGGTTCCATGATGAAAAATGCAACAAAAAGGTGCCGGAACGCCGTTTCAGCGCATTCCGCCAGAAAAAAACATTGATTACAACTTCTATGAATTATTGTAGATAGGTCGATGTTAACACGCAATCGAAAATTCTAAAAGAACAAGCAGTAACTTGAGTGGCATTAGAAAAAAAACAAAGGTATGTGTCAAAAATCCCAACCTATCTATGCTGGATGTCCGATCAAAGATTATCGTTTTTGAAAACTATTTAAATTAATGTGAAGTCTGCGCTTTGCGGGTTGCACAGAGTTTCTCTATAGACTACGTGGCCTTATGGTTGAAAAACTGAACTGAGCCTTGTTGCAGGTGTTCACGTTTCATTGGTAAAGTCTATCTCAAAATAAAATGTACCATACCAAAGACTTCGTTGCAAGTATAAAATGCGTTAAGAGACTTTCTGGATGGAATAAAATTTATTTTTCAAATCCAAAATTTCGCAACACATTCCATGGAGCTGCGCGACACACCGGTTGGGAACCCCTGGGATAGGGGTTTGAGTGTTTTTTTTTACTTGGTTATTTAACCACTCTGTATCAACTACAAGGTTATTTAATGTCGATTGAATTGATGATAGCGACGTGATATTTCGCAAGATGAGGCCGAGGATTCGCCATAGATTACCTGACATTTGCCATATACTTGGGGAAAACGTCGGAAAAAACCCAACCAGGTAATCAGCCCAAGCGGCAATCGAACCCATGCTCGAGCGCAACCCCGGATCGATCGACAGGCAAGGCCTTAGCCGCCTAAGCTACGCCGGTGGCCCGGCTAGGGTGTTAGTTGGAAGACCTGAAGGAGAAAAGACCTTTGGGAAAGCCAAGGTGTAGATGGGTGGATAATATTAAAATAGATTTGAGGGATGTGGGATATAATGGCAGAGGCTGGATTAATCTTGCTCAGGATAGGGACCGATAGCGGGCTTATGTGATGCCGGCAATGAACCTCCAGGTTCCTTAAAGCCATTTGTAAGTAAGTATTGTTTATATTTTACAGTTTTGTCTAATATTAATAAACTTTTCTATTATAATACGGATGTAGATTTTATATTTATTTCTTAACTGGTCTGATAATTTATTTGTATATCAGGATATCCTCCGACCGCAACTCATGAAGAATATCCGTTCACAGTTCTTTCTCTACGACAATTTATTTTAGTAGATTATTTTACGACGCTTTATCAACCGCTTAGGTTATCTAGCGTCTGAATGAGATGAAGGTGATAATGCCGGTGAAATGAGTCCGGGGTCCAGCACCGAAAGTTACCCAGCATTTGCTCATATTGGGTTGAGGGAAAACTCCGGAAAAAACCTCAACCAGGTAACTTGGCCCGATCGGGAATCGAACCCGGGCCACCTGGTTTCGCGGCCACATGCGCTAACCGTTACTCCACAGGTGTGGACATCTACGACAATCATAAATCATACAGTACTATCTCAGAGGCACCAAACCGAGGTCCTAGTGGGTGAGAAGTTTCCAGATAACGAAAGCTGCAACTGGACCACGAATCTCGCAGGACAGAATTCTGACAACAAAAGATCGGCTAAATCCGCCACTGACAAGGAGTCAGACAGACATATACGTGGCGAGTCGTCAGTAGTCATTCCAGCCGAGGGGCTGTGATCGCATCTTAAGCCATGTTAGGTTGCAAATGCCTGTCGTAAAGCGGGGAACCTATTTCCTCTGGGAGCGCAAGTATCCAGCATCTACCTTAATTCCCAGAGATGACGCTGGTACAGACCCGTCCATTGGGGTACGCAACACTGCAGTTGCAATGATATCTGACCTATGAGAAACACTGCAGCATTAAAAATAAAAATTCTTTCACGTGAAGTTCGTGACATGAAGAAACATTAAATCATAACTCAAGCCTGTAACAGTTCCTCGAGTGCCCGTCCTTCATCAAGTCTTAGGAAAACTGGTTATCTCTCTCTCCAGCATGTCCAATTCTATTGTGTCTTCTTAAGGAAATAGGTTCCTAATAATACTCGTAATATTCATTAATTCATGGTTTAGGCTGTAGCCTTTTCTGGTTTTAAATCTCATATGCTTTTCTTGCGTCTCACATCTCTTTATTCTATTGGTATCTACCCTATTTATGTAAAACTGTTGATAGTATTAAACTCTCAATTTGAACACAACTAAACTTTACAATAATAATAGAAAATTTTAAAATAAGTAAATTGAACTGTAATGTTATTTATTTATTTATTCATTTAACCTGGTAGAGATAAGGCCATCAGGCCTTCTCTTCCCCTCTACCAGGGAATCAATGAATGCATAAAAATAACAATAAAGATAAATAAAAATAAATATAAAAATAAAAATAAACCATCTTGAACGAATAATTTTGTCTAATCCATGATATATTATACTGTGAGAATAAGGGAGATAATACAATGAAAATCTATATATATAATTTGAACTGGTAATGGAAATTATGAGAAAACCGTTGAACGGATTTTAATGAATGACCCCTCATTTTGAAGCTTGGCATCCAAGAATTTTCAGAAAAACAGTAACTTTCAGTGAAGCGATAGTTTTCCTACATAATGTTCCTATTTTCCAAAATCCATCTTTCGTCAGTTTTGAGAACACTAATGGTGTTTCAGTATAAAACAAAACACACACTACAGTAAACAATATGACACGAAGGCCATGACCTGCAGGATTACTGACATATTTAGAGCTCAAATTCAAATGTTATTAAAAACTTTAAGGTTCACTAAAAATAATTTACAAGTCTGATTCTGTGGTGTGTAATTTTCTGAGTGCAGCTGGGTATTGGACATTAAAAACTACAGAACTTGAGGTAGTTTGATGACATTATTACCATTAGAAATGGAATATTATGCCATGATGTGACTATTTTTCATTAATTATACATATTATTAAGCTATATTGATGACATGAAATTGAAACGTTTTGGGGTTATATAAGTAGATGTACAGAATATCAAGTTTATATCTTTATATCTTTATTTCTGTAATTTACTGAGTGGCGGCTATATAGTACATACAGTATACGTTACTGATAACTACAAAACTTATGTAAGATAATATTATTAAATATAAAATATATTTATAGTAATAATCAAGTGGAGTTGGGTCTTTATCATATATTTAATGGCGGTGTGGTGTGGACATTTATACGCGTGATTCTCTTCAATATTGGCTCGAGAGAGCGCAAACATTTCAGTTCCTAAGGAAATACCAAAAGGTATTTCTTACTGATAAAATAAGAGGCCTATAAGATTTTATAGTCTCCCGATCATTTCAGCAAGATCTCTTAGCAGGATAAAATGATTTTACCCTCTACATTTCAAGGTACTTCACGAAACATGCAGCAGCTATATCAAGATGCTATGTCTATTGTTCAAAAGCATAGCAAACCTGACTTTTTTTAACTTTCACCTACAATCCACAATGATCCGAATTAGCTATTGCTTTTCTCCCATCTGAAAAACTCACTGATCGTCCTGACATCGTTACTTGCGTTTTCGCGTTCAAACTGAAAAACTGGAGGTGGATAAGTTCAAGAAAAAGTATTTGGGATAGAAAACCATTCGGAGGGAGTATGTTTTATTATTATGGAAGCAAATAACTTTGACAATATCTGGTATTCTTCATTGAAAATAAATCTGAAAAAATGTTTATTTGAACATCTAATGAACTTAGTTTGCAGCATTTGCTGCACAAGCCACTAGTTAAGTATAATTTCTAAAGGAATACATAAATGATAAGTCATTGCCAAGAGCAAACTAAGTCTATACATTGAAAGGATCGCATTCTCAGCTATACATGTTGTCATTTTTAATGCATCTGGAGACTAGTGAAAGAAATTTTGAATTTCTCCTAGAGAAAAGATTGTGGGGTCTCATTTTTCGTTTGAATACGTAAGGTAGTACTATTTAAGGAGAAGTCACAGGATATATCACCTTTGAGGACCTTACAAAAGAACAGATAGATAATCGAACTCATGGCGTCTAGCATATAGGTTTCGACAGTTAAAATGTTAATGATTATGATGATAGTAATATTTATATTAAGAATATTCCATTATACAATGGTTCGCCTTCAACCCAAACCAATCTGCTGCCACCAAATGTTCCTGTCCATAGGATCATCATCAATTAGTCCTCTTCTCTGCATGCTCCGTCGCAACCCACTCCAAGCAACATTCTCGTGGTCTACCGCTTCCTTTTGTCTCTTCCACCGTCCAATTCAGAATCTTCCATGGTATTCTGTTCTCAGTCTAATTCTTCCGATTTAAATGTCCATACCAACTCAAACGTTTCCCTTCTATTATTTCTGAAATATTTCCTGTCCACCTCCATAATTTCTCTGATTCTATTATTTTGGATTTTATCTTTTCTTGACATTCTTGGTGACCTCCTCCAAAAATCCATTTCCACTATCACTAATCTCTCGGCTTGTAGTCTGGTCACTGCATATTTTTCTACACCATAAAAAAGTGCTTTGTAGCAATGACTTTAAAATTATTTTTATGCTCGACCATGCCGAAATGTAGTAATTATACACCTGGTAGCAGCCCTTTAATGAACCTCATGAAAGTACACCTATCCATTAAAGTTTAGGTGTTCCATCAATCAGAAAGCACCATTGTAGCAATATGAAAGCGCAAGTATCGATTATTCTCGGATATGCAATCGCAAGACAACTAGCGAAACGTCACGGAGGCTGGAAATCCAATACTGTCGCAGAAGGTTATGTTCTGTTACTATAATAATTAGCGTTAATTGTAAATAATATTCAACTAAATTCAATTTGTCATCTCGTTTTTCAATGTCTAAACCAATTTCAAGGTTATATCAAGGTTAATGTTTATTTTACTCTCTATATTATATCAAGGTCAATGTGGAAATTTTATTACTTGGAAAAAATCAATACTTTCGCGTCTGCGCACATCTCACAATTTACGAGCTATTGCACAAGGTCAGTTCCGCTCCTCAGTCAGATAAGAATAAAGTGAATACTTCTGAATAATTTCAAGTTAGAAATATGGTCGAGCATAAAAAGTCGTATGAAACTTGCCTATAATGGTAATTAAGACGCTCGTATGAAAGTTATGAAACTCGCTTGCACTCGTTTCATAAACATACTCGCGTCTTAATTATTACCATTATAGGCTCGTTGCATAATGTACTATTTAGTGCAGTGCAAATTATTCCTACTCCATAAAATTGAATTCAACATTCCAATAATAAAATTCTCCTACCAATCAATTTATCTTCTTTCAATTTATAAATTTGTCGTTACATTTTCTCCAAATAGAACCAATAATAATAATAATAATAATAATAATAATAATAATAATAATAATAATAATAATACTCTCGTAATGAAATTACCGAGAAAAATATGTGAGTACAATCCTTCAGGCAAATAAAGAACATATTAATATCCAAAGAACTAAAAATATCGCCTAACACTACCTGAAAAACCGACACATGAACCAAGTATGAAGACACGCACAATACAGATAAGAATCTCTGTAAACTATCAGTTGTCACGACCGGGACGTGATCCGGAGATATCCATAACATTGCACAGGTTAATTCCTGCATATAGCAACACTAGTTAGTGTCAAGTGACTGTGTAGACAGATACACACACAAGACAAACACTTACACGTTGTACAAACTAATTCCTCAACACTCCGATACACCGCAGAGGGTACGAGGTTAATACTGCAATTTCGTGTAACGGAAGTTAAAGTTCGGACCCAGGCACTATTCACTTCAATTTAAAGTAGATGTTTATGTAACACTTTTTAATATATTTGAAGCCGCTATCTTGAATAAAAATAAACTCTAAAGAAGGGAAACAAATACAAAAAATGATTCAGAAAACGTTTTCGCGGTCCGCCGAAAAAAGTAACATTACTAACAGCAGCTTCAGTAGCAGTAGTAGTAGTTTCCTAATTTCTAGTGGGTTATTTTACGACGCTGTATCAACATCTCAGGTAATTTAGCGTCTGAATGAAATAAAGGTGATGTCGGTGAAATGAGTTCAGGATCGAGCACCGTTAGTTATCCAGCATTTGCTCATATTGGATTGAGGGAAAACCCCGGAAAAACTTCAACCAGGTAACTTCCCCCGACCGGTATTCGAAACCGGACTACATGGTTTCGCGGGCACACGCGCTAACCGTTACTCCACAGATGTTGGCCGACCCTCATTTGTTTCTTGCCAAAGAGCTCACAGTGGAAGATATGCTTTTCTTACAGTAATGGTAAACATTTGCTCATTACTCAGAAGATATTAATTTTAGTAACAATGTTTATAGGACTTTTATTTGTAAAATACCAGTTACTTTTCAGAGAATCTTTGTTATACTTGTATGTATGTATGTATGTATGTATGTATGTATGTATGTATGTATGTATGTATGTATGTTTGTGCGTATATATCTCACTATCCATTCATTTCATTTAGTGTTCTGCCCAAGGGCAGGTCTTTCACTGTAAACCCAGCTTTCTACAATCTTTCATATTTTCTGTCTTCCTTTTCGATTCCTCATATGATCCATATATCTTAATGTCGTCTATGATCTGATATCTTCCTCTACCCCGAACTCTTCTCCCGTTCACCATTTCTTTCAGTGCATCCTTCAGTAGGCAGTTTCTTCTCAGCCAATGACCCAACCAATCCCTTTTCCTCCTGCTGATCAGTTTCAGCATCATTCTTTCTTCACCCACTCTTTTCAACACAGCTTCGTTTCTTATTATTTCCATTTCATACGCTCCATTCTTCTCCATATCCACATTTCAAATGCTTCTATTCGCTTTTTCTCACTGCGTCGTAATGTCCATGTTTTTGCCCTATACAATGCCACACTCCATACAAAGCACTTCAGTAGTCTCTTCCTTAGTTCTTTTTTTCAGAGGTCCGTAGAAGATGCTCCTTCTTCTATTAAAAGCTTCCTTGAACATTGCTATACTCCTTTTGTCTTCCTGGCAACAGCTCATATTATTGCTTTATTATTGCTCATAGCATAACCCAAGTAATTGAAGCTGTCCATTTGCTCTACTGCCTCATTTAGACTGCAATTCGCAAGTTTACCTCCTTTATTTTTCTTTCTATGACCATGGCCTTCGTCTTATTTGCATTTATCTTATTCCCATACTGCTCACAGCTGTCATTTAGCTCCAGTAGCACATCCTTTAATTATATGAAATAAAAGTTGAGCTCGTAATATAAGCATTACAGTAGCCTATATGAGTTTAGCGCATTAAATGTCACTGATGAGTCGAAAAACTATCAGTCACAAGACACAGAATTTACTTATTGTTAATATTAAAGAATATTACAAAGAGGTACGGAAAAATAATGATTCTTTATTACCCATCGGCCAGGTAGTGAAAGGAAGAGCAGATGCCTGTCCTATAAACTGTAGCTACGGTTTCTCAAATAACCGTAAGTAGAGGCAGTCAACCAACATCTTTATGGTTTTAAGATTTTTTTACGACCTAACATTTTACGCAAGACAAGTTTGAAAAGAAATATCAGCTAGCATCTGGCAGGCCTATTCTGTCCTGCATAATAGTTCTTAATCCGTACATAACATAAAACAAACGTAGAAATAACAGTATTACAGTTAGTTATCAGCGTAAAATCAATGAAACCACGAAATGAGTTCAGCACACCGATGATTAATTTATTGTAATAATTAAAATATAATTACTTTCCAGCGATTAAATAACCACCCTGTTCAAATAGCGGACATGAGTTTAATAGTACAGTACTTCGTAAACAGCTGATCATATTAGATGTAGGCCTACTACAGTCGCTCAAACCTCCTGACGTTTGCAGGTGTGTCCGCTTATCGGCGATAGCCAATAGCGGCAGTGCTGCGTTGCAACATATAGGCACGCAGACTCGCCGCTTAGAAAGTCTCAAGATCAAATAACAAGTGCGCTCGAAAAATTGGTACGTTGTAGGGACCCTGCATGCACATATAATGAATTGTTTAAGGTTTCCTGAACACACAGGAACAAAAATCACATTTCTACTCCCAGTGGTTCCAATTTTATGGGTTAATATAGTAAAACCCCGACGGCGTGTAAATCGCATATTAATTGGGACCACTACATCATAACGTCATGTATTATTGAAAGAATGTTTTGCAACATAAAATCATTTCAAGTGACGTCCGCAAATATTCAAGTTACGTAACTTACGAATGCACGTTATTATTCACTGCAAAAATCACGACGAAAATAAACATCACGATTCAAGCATGTGTTTACTATAGTAAAGGCGGAAGAAATAGGTGGTTTTTTTATCTTTTGTAGAAATTCCACACTTTTTCTAGCGGTTTAGGACCTGAACAAAGAAATCTTCTTGTCGCTGTGTTCGAATGCTAGTTGTGGACAAGTGCTCGTCTGTGGTACTACTGCGTTACAGATTGTTCATATATAAAAATAAATAGTATTTTAAATAATAATCATCCAAGTAATCTGTATCATGTCTCAGTCCAGCCCTGATATCAGAAGCCATACTAAAGGTTTACTGTTTCTTGAAAGAACTTAAAGATTGTGAGGACGCAGACAGCCACTGCCAAGGCGTGTGGTGTTTTTCTACGATCGGTTCAAAGAATTTGTGAAGAATGATTTTTCTTTGTCATACTTATTGTGTTATTTGTTTTGTTAAGTTAAGCCATTCTTAAGTGTGCTTCTAATACACAAATATTTTTATTACGAAATTCGTTCATATTATAATAACGTGTACATTTTCTACACACAGTAAAAATATATTAATTTTTTGCATTTTAATTTTCAATTTCTCATGATTCACAAAGTTGATAACTATAATTATATTTAGTATTTACTATTTTAATAAAATATTCTGAAAACACGAAAAAAAAAATAATAATTGTGTGTAAGCCTAAAGCTAAATATCTGATTTCTCGTATTAGGTTTACATTATATTATAATAATAATTATTATAATGTAATGTAAACCTAATACGACTTCAGATGATATTACCATTTATAATATTTGTGAAATGGCTAACTTGCGAAACATTATATATGGTAATATCATCTGAAGTCTGATTAGTGTAATATATTACTATTCAGCGATGCATGCAATGGAGAGGGAAGCACAACTGGCCATCATAACTCATTATCTTCTGGCTTAGTTACCTCATGAGTGATGCGTTATTGTTGTCATGAGTTTCAGACCTGTCTTCGAACAGTTAACTAAACAAGACAATATTCAGTAAATCAGGTATTTTTAATTATTATAGGCTAAATCACGTTATTATTATATTTGTTCTTTTAAGTTTTCCTATAGTGAAAAACGTGTGAATGGAGGAGTAAGTTATTTGGGACAGGACCATACACCTAGCAGGTTCTGAGTGGTATAGGAGTCGGGGTAGTCGCCATATCCGCCTATTTCTTCTGCCCTAGTATAGTACAGCTTCAGAATGTCGGGAGTTAACTGTACTCCACGAACACGCAGCGACGACGTTGTTTGTTTATATCCTTATGCGTTGCATTACCTGTGTTCGGCGTACCTACTATATACCCAATGTGTCTTTAACTTCAGTCTTTAGGTAGCTGGAATACGGAGCCTTGTTAAAATACTACAAAGTTGAGGAACGTGCTCTTGTGTGCTCGCGAACCACTAGCTACCTCCACCAGATTCTAGTATTGTGAGCCGGGTTCCGAGTTATGAGCTATCGCCTTGCCGGCGTCATGATGAAGTGACGGATATGAGACCGGTCGGTCAGGGTGGGAGCCCATGTTATGAGGGACCCTCAACTTTATGTGAAGGGGTTGGAAACTTTAGCACCGCCACCCCGAGGTGGCAGAACCCTCCCCTTGAATCAGAGAAGGGGTGGCTATTCACATCTGAAGAGGTATTGACCTTTCCTAGCTTCCTCACATGAAGGGAATAGTTCCAGACGAATAGGGGAGGTTCCGCAAGGGGGTGAGAAAGATTTTTTTTCGCACAACATTCCAGAAACCCCTAGCATTTCCCAAGTTGTTCTGCTTTTATGGATGTTGGATTCTGGTTGTGCAACGTTCTGTTGTCAGTTGAGATGCACAACTTAGGAGCAAGCAGTTACAGAGGAACCTCGTTACACCCAAACTGTTGTATATCAGTGTTTAGTAGCTGGTGCAGGAAACGTGGCACAGATCCTCATAGTTCAATTCGACTGCCAGACTTCGATAGAGCTGTGTCGTAGACGAATAGACTTGCTATAATGAAATGCATGAATATTTCAGACACTACAGGAGTCCCATTTTATCTGCCAGTAAATCACTCGACGAGACCTGTGGTCTGGCTTCTGCAACACCTCGAATGCCCGGATTTTATGCCCCACCGGAGCTGCAATGGAAGAGTCATTCTCAGACAACGTCATAAATTCTGTGGCATCGTTAAAAGTAACCCGTGCATTTAGCATCCATATATTTATAGCGCATTATTCAAAGGAGAATATCCGCATAAAGCAGATGAACATCAAGCTGTAAGGGAGTAAATTGGAAATGCACGAATTAACTTCTCTCACACTAAACCGGGTGCATTTGAATAAAAGATACACTTAAATTTTGACCCAGTTGTATTGGGTAGTTAAAAGAATAAATTATATTTGAATATTTTGTGAAACAAGACCTTATTTATCCCTTTCTATAAATCTTGTACTCATTCGCATTCTTCAACTTCTCCTCTTTTACTTCTTCCCTTATTCCCTTTCGCTTCATTCCCTCACACCTGTTTCTTTATTACTCTCTTACCTCCTAAGTTACTTCTCTTCTTACACTTCCCTCCCTTACTCTTGCTTCTGATGATTAAGTTAAACTTCCTTACCTTCTCCTTACTTCTGCTGTATCTCTTCTTACACTTATTTCCCGCCTCCCCATTTCCAGCGTTTCTCTCTTACCTTTCCCGTATCCTTACTTTACTTCATACACTGTCTTCCCGTTCCCTTATTTCTGTTTCTCTTCTTATATTTCCTTCCCGCCTTCTTACTTCAGGTGCTTCTCCTCTTACACTTTCTTCCCGTTTCCTTATTTCTGTTGTTTTTCTTCTTACACAACATTTAGGCCTACTTCCTCTTCTATTGTTTCTTTCTTACACTTCATTTACTTCCTCTTCTGTTTCTCTTATTACACTTCATTTACTTCCTCTTCTTATATTTCATTTACTTCCTCTTCTGTTTCTCTTCTTACACTTCATTTACTTCCTCTTCTGTTGTTTCTCTTATTACACTTCATTTACTTCCTCTGCTTACATTTCATTTACTTCCTCTTCTGTTTCTTTCTTACACTTCATTTACTTCCTATTATGTTTCCCTTATTACACTTCATTTACTTCCTATTCTGTTTCCCTTATTACACTTCATTTACTTCCTCTTCTGTTGTTTCTCTTATTACACTTTATTTACTTCCTCTTCTGTTGTTTCTCTTATACTTCATTTACTTCCTCTTCTGTTGTTCCTCTTCTTACACTTCATTTACTTCATATTCTGTTGTTTCTCTTCTTACACTTCATTTACTTCCTCTTCTGTTGTTTCTCTTCTTACACTTCATTTACTTCCTCTTCTGTTGTTTCTCTTCTTACACTTCATTTACTTCCTTTTCTGTTGTTTCTCTTCTTATACTTCATTTACTTCCTCTTCTGTTGTTTCTCTTCTTACACTTCATTTACTTCCTCTTCTTCTGTTGTTTCTCTTCTTACACTTCACTTACTTACTCTTCTGTTGTCTCTTCTTCCACTTCATTTACTTCCTCTTCTGTTGCTTCTATTACACTTCATTTACTTCCTCTTCTTACATTTCATTTACTTCCTCTTCTTACATTTCATTTACTTCCTCTTCTTACATTTCATTTACTTCCTCTTCTTACATTTCATTTACTTCCTCTTCTGTTGTTTATCTTATTACACTTTATTTACTTCCTCTTCTGTTGCTACTCTTCTTACACTTCCTACTCGTCTCCTCACTCAGGTGCTTCTCTTCTCACACTTCCTTCCCCGCCCTTACTTTTGGGTGCTCCTCTCCTTACACTTCCTTCCTGTTTCTTTACTTTCAGTGTTTCATCACCCTCTTTTCATTTATTTCTTCATTTTCTATTCTTACATTTCGTCCTCTTAATCCTTCTTCCCCTTAACGTTCTGTTTTCCTGTTCACACTTCTTCTCCTTATGCTTTGTTTCTTTTCTTACACATTCTCATTTCACTCCTGCTCCTCTTTCCATTTCCGTCTTCTCTGATTTCTCATTATTCTTTTATTATCTTGACTTACTCATTTTTCTTTTATACAGTAGAACTTGGTTATAGCGACCTCGTTTTGTGCGACTCCTCGCCTATAACGTCAAATATTCTGTGGTCCCAAATAATTCCCCATAAGACATATGCTTTTCTACCTTGCTTAATACGACAAACGTATATGCGTCTACCTCGCATATAACGTCATTTTCATTCAACCTCAGTTTGGAATACAATTTTCTAAGAACCAAAGTATTTTAAGAAATATTTTGCTGAAATCTGGCAAATCCTTTACTGTTCCCTTCTATCATAGATCTCTGGAATGCAGGCAGATTCCCCACCCCATTTTAACCTGCCCGAATTCATGCGGTATTAATGGTATCTGCACGCGGCCAGTTTCGACAGGAAGTTTTCACTAGGTGCACGCATTTTAACGCAGTATGGCCACTAAAAGAAGTGATAGACACTTTAGAAGCCATTAGAATTATGAACATATCTATGAAGCTAGAGGAGGGAGTATGAAGCTAGGGGAGGGAGCAATGAAATTGCAACTGAAATAATGAACACAGAATGTGATTTAGAAAGTGTATATTGGGCAAGTAGGAGACAACAGAGTAAAATGACTGATTACTTGACTCCTCAGTAAACAAGTTTGGTGAGTAATGAACAAACTGTTTTAATGCAGAATACTGTATTTATAATTGTACGTGTATTTTATTGTGTTCATGGTATGCTTAAAAGTAAATACATAAATCTAAAATAAGCCTAATTATGTTTATTATTTTCAATTTTCCATCTCACTAGACTGATAATATGAATCTCTGTTACTACGACACTCGTTTATAACAACATAATTTTCAAGGTCCTTTGGATGTCGTTATAACCAAGTTCTACTGTACTTTCATTTCCTGAACTTTTTATTCAGGTTCCTTGTCTTCTTCGTCACCTCTTCTTTCCTCGTCTACATGCTATTCCTACTCCTCTTTGCTATGTTCTCTTGTCCTTCTTCCCTCCCTACTTCATCGTTTCTCATTTTATTGCTTGCTCTTGTATGGTGAAGAATGGATAGAATGGAGAAAATTCTCTCCGGCTCTTGTATGTTTCGAAGCTAAGAGAAAAATATCCTATTCATCATCATCATCATCATCGTCTTCGTCTTATAATTGCTTGTATTTAAAACTTTTTTTGAATAAAGAATATCAATCTTTTCCAACCTTCTCTATTCATATTGTTAGGTGATTGGTAGATTAAGTTATACAATTGTACGCCTATTAATAGTCATATGAAGGAGTCGTCTAATATAATTTCTATATTGACAATGTGGTAGTTGCTACACCAACTATGGAACATATTCTTTTCCTTTAATTTCACTGGTATAGTACTTTTTGGGGGAATGAACTAATATAATACCAGTCATTATTTTAGTTACAGACGCAAGGAATTCGCAATGGCTAACACTTGAAATTGAACGAAAATATGCTAAATTAGTAAAGAAGCTTACTTGGGAATTTGGGTGGCAGACAATACTGAAAAGAGTAACTTTCTGATAAAAATAATGTTGTGAGATAACTATATTTTAATTTACAACGCCGTTACTAAGTGAGCTAAAATTAACATAATAAATTGTATACGTTGTAGTTCAACTCTATGTGATACAATTTCCTATGTTTAAAACAAAAGAATAAAATTGGTCTTTCAGATTAACTACAGATAGCAATGACATAAAATATTTCATGAATGGGCTGGAAATGAAAACTGAAGAATCACTGTCAGCTATTCGTTAGAGACAAATTCTTTCAACGAATTTGCAAGAGATGGCAGCACATCTCAATCGTGTATGAATACATTTCGTGCAGGGGAGAGATGACCCTTGAAAATGCTAGTGTTTCACACCAAATTGGAAAGGGAAAAAAGAGATGGAAAAAAAAAGAGAGCGAGAGAAAGGAAATATGAAAAGACAATCGTTTGAATAATTTACAACTCCTTTATATGAAAAGGGTTAGAGACGATTATACTCCAATGGGGTGAAAAATCATATAAATTCCATAACAAGTGTGGTAATTCTCATCCCACCCTTTTGGAGCAGACTGTCTCAAGGGGGGAAAGAATTCGGCGCCCACAAACTGCAGTTCACCCTTATATTATGCAGGGAAGCTGTGATTTTTCCGATGCTTCGCAAACTGTGATGTGTGGAATGTTGATCCTAGTTTTTCAAACTCACGATGTACGGGAAATAATTTTTCTCCCGAATTTAGTTACACATATACATTAGTATATAACTACAGTATATGAGCCGTTCAGAGCAGAAGTAGTGTAAGTCAAAAATGGGTAATGAGGGTTAAAGTAAATATTGTGTAAAATACAGCGCAAAGTAGCAATTAATATTCAATTTATTAAAACTATTAATAGTCAGTGGATAGCAAGAAGGATATTAATTGCTACTTTGCGCTGTATTTTACAGAATTTTTACATTAAACCTCATTATCCAATTTTGATTTACACCACTTTTGCTCTCAACGGCTCATATGTAAACTTGTGGGAACTTACAGATTCATGAGATAGCTAAATACAGTAAAAATTAAGCATATTACGAATTTAAAAGAACTTTAAGAAGTTGTAATCTTATTTCACACAAATAAAGTGTAGGCTATATGTGCAGTAGCTAGGCTAGGCCCATAAATTTGCTGTGGTCTTGAAAGCAGCGTGTTATTTTTTGTATATTTATCACCACCACCACCGCCATCATTATTCAAGTATTATAGTCGTTTTTATCCTCTCAGATTTCTGAGCGGTAGAATCTCATAAAGAGCGAAAATACATATTCCTGTATCGACACAGTGCAATATACTATTGGACTGATGCAACATTTCGTAGCGCTTTTCCAACTTTTTGAGATAAATACAAGTCAAAATTAATCAGTAATATATTCTCCTATATTATCTACGACTCTCTGCCAATACTGGGTAGTGCCCAATGAATTCTGTTGGTTTTGAGTTAAAAAAGTTGTTAAGAAAAGTTTTTTTTTCCTTTATCAAATAATAATAATAATAATAATAATAATAATAATAATAATAATAATAATAATAATAATAATAATAATAATTCTTTATTTATACTGGCAGAGTTAAGGTCATAGTGTCTTCTCTTACACTCTACCAGGTCACAAAGTATACAAGCAGTTAAAATTTAACAAAAAGTTAAAGAACAGAATACTAACATATTACAAAAAAAAAAACAGCATAATAAAATTGACACTAAACAACATGAAAATAATACCATAATAGAAAAAAAAAGTAAAATACATTGGAATATAGTGAAAGCAACTCATTTAGTACAAATGGTTAATATGGAAAAACGTAAGGAAGAATATATCAAAATGGAATGTAATACAATAATAATACAAAAGAAAAGAAATACGAAAATTAAATAAAATTCACGATAAAAAGGCTATGATAATAAATTCATCGACTGAAAAAGAGAACAAAAAGGGCAAAGGAAGGAAAAAGAAATATATAGCCTATATTTTTACAAAACTATGGCAGAGAAAAGGGCTTATAACTGAAAGGAATCTAATTCAAAAAGTGCAATTTTAATTTATTTTTGAAACTAAACATTGTCCGACAGTCTCTGACATGTTGTGGTAGAGAGTTCCAGAGATGAGCTGCAGAGACGGTTCCCTTAAAGATTGTTGGATAGAAAAATGAAAAGGTGAAAACCTGAGTGCACAAGATTGAAGAATATGGGAGATGTAGAACCACCTCCTTACCAAGCTCCTGGATAGCTGCTTTCGTCATGCTAGCGGAGTTTTGGGCGTGCATTATCGTGTTGCAGCAAGCAGCATTTAGCGTTAGAGGAGTTACTGCAGGAACAACGACGGTATGTAGACTTATATAAAACTTAATTATGTGTTACGTTGGTGAACTGTGAACAAAACGAAGCACAATACACTGTACTCGAAACGGGACGTGAAATATAGGCATACGATCCGATATGTACTGTGACAACGCTAAGTGATTGACCTAGGACTCTATAAACACTTGGTATAATCGTTCGCAATTTTGGTCCTTTAGTTGCCGGTTGCAGCTAGGAGACGAGGACACTATTTTCCGCACAGTTAATCATTATCATGTCGTAGCTCCTACGATAGACGATCAATAGCGCTGTAATTTTTTAGGATGCATAGACAAAAATATCTAAGAAAAGCATACAAAAAATTGGAAATTAAAATCTTTTTTGGAAAGTGAGAAAAAACACTAACTTACAAGTGACCTGTTTAAAATAGACATTGAGCGTATTCCGAATCTCACCGGTGAGCAATCCGATGGCATCACGGTGTTCCGAATTCCACCGATGACGTCATTGATGCTTCACCGGTGTCGCACCGGTGCCATCAGCTTGCAGAGATGGTGGCAGTCTCCATCAGCCGCCATCAGTGAATCTGGTTGGTTCTTTTATAGGGCGGGAATTAGCAGACGAATGACATCGTGCACTGTTGTGTCATGGCGGTGTGTTCTGCTTTAGTTCTGCTGTATTGTTTGTAATGAGCACAACGTAAAAACAATATGTTAATGGCTTATGAGCGAACATGTCAACGGACCAGTTATTACTACCGGTTCAAGAAATAAGTTGTTTATGATCTCTTTTCTTTGAACGAGATGGCAGTACGGAAATTTCGCAAAATTTTGCTAACGTAGCACAGATAACAACTTACACAGTCGCCGTGACAGCCATCGATCCTTCCAGCAGTTTTGTTCCTATTCCGCTGCAGCGTGACGTCATTGTTGTCCACCGGTCCGGTGAGATTCGGAATACGCTGATTGGTACCTTCAAAAGTTGGTAAGCGGCAAACTTTTTCTATTTACCACTTTAGAGGGGAGGGTTAAAGCAAGAGAAATATTTAGAAAGAATGAAATTTTCTTTTAAAAGCGGTTGCATATGAACTGCTTTCAGTTGCCCACGTTATTTCTGTCGTAAAATATACACCCGGTCATAATATTGTTTTCCGTGGTTAGGTCAAGAAAAGAAAAGTGCCAAACAACGTGTGATACAATCGGGTTGCCACTAAAACATGTACTGGAAAGTTTTCGTAATGCATTCCCCTTGCACAAAGGTCAGCTGTGCGATCTTTCAGCTCAAAGACGCTAAGGGGGTTGCATACTTGCCTGGACTCTCTGGCATCTTTGCAACCTCTTCCTCCCTCTGTCCGAGGAAAGGGTGATGATTTGTGAGTCAGTCAAAGGAGTAGAGGGGGAAAAAGAGAGAGAAGGGTGGATGATAAGGGTGTTGAAGAGTTGGGCACAAAGGATAAGAGAGGGGAATCTCTTTAGAGGGTTGAAAATGAAATACCTTTAACGTAAAAGCAGGTGGAGGGGGGTCAGACACCGCCAAATTGCCATGACGACCGACAGGTATCTGAAAGGATGTGTCGTCATGCATTCTTAATCTTAACTCACCCCTACTCTCATTTGCATATACGGTAAGTTTATTTAGGGATGAGCGATGGTTACTACAGAACAACACCATTAGTGCTAACGTTTCTCTGTTGATTATGCACTGCTGTAGTGACGTGTAAGTGGTATCAATGTAGGGGCTTCTTGTTTCTCGGCTTGGCTCTAATTTCAAAGGCAATTTCTTATTTAGCGTCCCTCATCAATTAAATATCCTGTTAAGAGAAGATGGGGTGGCAATACCCAAAGTCGTATTTTAATGGAGTTGTATATAATACGCGTACAAGTTATAAAAGATCTTTTCATGTATACAATTAAAATAAAAATATAAATCCGTGGTGCGACAACCCATGAAGGGCAAGGCCGATCAACCGGCTGCTTGCTTTATGTCCACATATCTCAGAAAATGTGATCGATCATCCAACCAGAACGAAGGTATCGTGTGGCAGGCACGATGATTCTCCTAGCCGTTATAGCTAGTTCCCGTAATCGGATCAAACTATCTATCGTAGCTCTCTAAATTCCTCAGGATGCTGGGATGGCACCGGTTCCAAACACTGGCCGATATTTCATGAGAAAATTTCTTCTCCCATGAGATCTCGAAGCTGCGCGGGTCATAGGCATGTCTTAGACCTAGTGATGTGATTTCTGAATTGAAAATTTTCCACTATATTTTTCCGGAAAATGTTTCGCTTGTCCAAATGGTTGCTTTCCTTGTATCCATGCTTACAGACTCAAAAATTGCGCATAAGCTCATTCGGTGTTCTCCTTAGCCACCAATGTACCAAACGTAAGTCGTAAGTCGTCTAACATTTGATAGCTTATCAATACTGGCTCCAAAAAAGTGTCACTGTCAAGTTTGTTTACCATAACTTCCACAATGATTAAGAAACAAACGCTAACGAATATATTCTGAGAACTTTCCTGGTTTAAACTAAACTGTCGCAATACTATGAGCTCCACATTGGACTGATGCATGCCTACTAGTTCTTTTTTGGCTAAGGGAAACATTAATATGAAATGTGGTTCGTTATCCACGGACTTCGTTATGTCTACACACACCCTACCCTACTTTTTATAAAGCATTCATGGCACTCAAATCAATCACACATATCCAATGTTTAAAACAAGCTTAAAAAGTTTCAGGACCATTTATAATCATATACTTATAAAACATAGCAAAATTAATAAAGTAAAAAAAGAAATTGAACACGAAACAATTTTCAACAACATTTATTATTATTTCACTACAATGCAATGATAAAATTTGCCAAAATCAATGTGCTAAAAAAATTGCTTAATTAGGGGAAATTTCCCAGTAACTTTTATGGTTAAAACAGTAAAATTCTACAAATTTACAAAATCAATAACCTAAAAGTTTTAATACAGGGAAAATGTTCAGAAAAATGTATAATTATAACAGTACCGGTTGCTCTGTATGGTTGCGAAACTTGGACTCTCACTTTGAGAAAGGAACAGCGATTAAGGGTGTTTGAGAATAAGGTTCTTAGGAAAATATTTGGGGCTAAGAGTGATGAAGTTACAGGAAAATGGAGAAAGTTACACAACGCAGAATTGCACGCATTGTATTCTTCACCTGACATAATTAGGAACATTAAATCCAAACATTTGAGATAGGCAGGGCATGTAGCACATATGGGCGAATCCAGAAATGCATATAGAGTGTTAGTTGGGAGACCGGAGGGAAAAAGACCTTTCGGGAGGCCGAGACATAGATGGGAGGATAATATTAAAATGGATTTGAGGGAGGTGGGATATGATGATAGAGACTGGATTAATCTTGCACAGGATAGGGACCGATGGCGGGCTTATGTGAGGGCGGCAATGAACCTCCGGGTTCCTTAAAAGCCATTTGTAAATAAGTTGTATTATAAAACTTGCAAAATCAGTAAGGTTAAAAAATTTAAGGGGTGAGAATGATTATAGTACTAGGCCACACAGAAAAATTTTACAGGAGAGCTTGTTAAAGGTTTGGAGTTCAATGCTATTAGGTGCGGTATCATAATTATTTCGGCATATACTTGCTCCATTTCCTCAGTCATTTTTTAAATATTTCACTAGTAGCTTCCCCATACTTTTAAAAAATCACCTCGCAAAAAAAAAAAACATTTTTGTTAAAAGTGTGGCTTTAGACTGTCCCAATCTCATTGCTTGAATTGCTTCCTTCAGGAAAATTTATACATTATATCAGTAGAATTACAAAACACAGCAAAACCAATACGCTAAAAAACTGCTTAACAAGAAAAAAAATGAGGACAATTGGGCGGGGTTTGCAACAATAGACGAGCTTCTCAATTACGCTATATCAGACTTAAAAACATTGCATTATGATTTAGTATCCGATTGTTGCTGTCTTCGTGAGTGATGTCATACTGTGATGTCCTACCTCACCCCTAGTGTTATTCAGATACGTTCTCTTGGTTGGAGCAAGGAGCAGGGGTAACATTATTATTATTATTATTATTATTATTATTATTATTATTATTATTATAACTAGATATACGTTTTAAATTATATAATCATGATTGAGACAAGAGATGGAAATAAGATGATAATTGAGCAATGATATGCGAGAATAAGATCGGCAGAATAAATAAAAACAGTTCCTACACAGTCTATTTGTCTTCTTTTTAGTGAAGTGAAATTTTTCATATTTAATTTAACTTCTACACACTGACAGACGTGTGGTGGGACTGGCGTAATATTGGGTCAGCATAAGGCTTATATTAGCGTAAGCAGCAGAGAAATTAATAATTTATTCGCACGACAATCCCCACCTCTACATTTCTTTCCCTTGCCGGAGTTTCCTCAGGGGGACCTTATGTTTCACGCTCTGAGGGTGTTGCATTACCTGCAAAACAATCCTCGTGCAAGTTTTATGCCAAGGAGACCATGCAGAAAGCCGCAGTCTGCGAAAATCGGACACTCGCGCTGTTCATGCATTTATTTGCCACAGCGGGAATGTGCCGTCGCCCAATATTCGTACCTATAAACTCGCGGGGTCGGCGCGCCGTCGGGGTCAAACGTCTGGCCTGCAAGAGCGGTCCAAGGCCAGCGCCATCAACGCTCGTGATGCAGACTACTTTACGACTCAAAATGTGTGCATGGCTGCAGGGTTTTCCAAACTATTCTTGCAGTTCATTATGAACATTTTTAAAGAATCATTATTTTCTCTTTCTTGCTGAAGGTACTCTACTACTCGCTCTCCCCAACGAAGTCTTAGTATAGAAGCTGTTCCACCGTAGTTGAACCATGGCCTGTCACCTCGCGCAGATTACGTGGGCGGCAGTACGTGGAAATCTTACGAAGTACACACTTCTGTTCACTGCGCATCCAAGGTCATGCTTCAACCACCGTGGAACGGCTTCTACCCAACGATCTTTTGTGGTCTGTAATACCAAGCGGTACTTGATGTAGCAAGTCTTTGTTACACAAAATATGTTCGAACAATTTTAATCGTCTATTTCGGATTATTGCAATATCAGTGTTATGATACATTTTCAGATATCTTTATTGTTTCGCATTTTCCACGCGTTATTTTCATTAATTGGCCCTAACAATGTTTGTAGTACTTCATTCTCAAATAATGTCATTTGTGCACGGCAGCTTTTTTACCCAGTTTTCTGCGCCACTCAAAAGTAAGGTGATCAGATTTTCAAACCCCATAATCGGGACAACTCGCAAAATGGGACAGTAAATGAATGATGAAATTTTTATAAAATTTTACATTAGAAATATAAATATCCAATAAAAATAAACAGAACATCGATAGAATCAACGCATTGTACATGGATAAATAACATAAACATACAAAATTAATATGTCATACATATTAAAATCGATTGCTTGTATTGAATAGATCGATCCAAAAGGGAGTCAGCTGATCTGCTATATCCTTTGTCCGATGACATTCTCTCTGTACACGGCACAAATGTTTCGAACCTCCTCTTATGCCTCTCCTATATCAAATTGAAACAGAAGAATATGTCGTGTCTTTTTTTTTTTTCCACTTGACACTCCATCTTTTTCAGCCCACAAATAGCACAAACTTTCTTCAAACCGCAAAATTCAAGGCGTATTTACAAGCACAATACTCCAAACAACAGATGACAAATGACAAACGATAAACAATCTAACGACGCTGTGATCACTGCCTGCTGGATCGCATCCTATAACCACAGTCTACTATATACAGTCACGAAGCTTGAGTTTTGAGGGTGCTAGAAACAATAGACTGTGCCGGTACTATTTTGCATTGCCTGTAATGAGGCGTTATTAGCGATCCTAGTGGTGAGCAACTACCTAATGTTTGCATATTTACTACGTATTGAGCTTCGTGACTGTATATACTAGACTGTGCTATAACCACAAAGTCACAACCAGCCACCTACTGTACTCGGGCATAAGCGTTGATTGGGCTGGCAGTGAAAGCAGCCATATGATGCGATCCAGCAGGCAGTGGTTGTGATGAAGAACAAAAGCGTTACGAACTTAGGCATCAACCTAATATAAACCTACTCAGCAATACTAGAACTTACGTAATGTGTAGGTATTCTCGTAATGAATAATTTCTCTCACTTTTCTCAGATATTATGAGAAGTAATATACAAATTATATTTATTCATTTGGCGACGCCTTTTGTTTAACAGAATATAAGCACAAATGTGTATTCAATTGCTGTCAACATTTCGCAGAAAAGCTGCCCACATTTTGACAAACCCTCTACCGAAACTTATTTCTCAGAGATGTAAATATTACATAAGTTATATTAAGCTGAAGTCTTTTTTTCTCTTTAGTGCCCTATTTCATTATATCGACTTAACTGACCCTTCCCTTAAGTTCAACAGGAATACTAAGTGAGGAAGTCGAAGGGGAGCAACGAGGCCGATCCACCATAACCTCCGGGCACGCAACACAATGGCTGTCGACAAGCTGTCACATGGCGCGAATTAGAAGAGCCGGCGCCCCTCTACAAAAGTGTTTAATTTAAAACTTGGAATCATCTGCTGCAAGATTCTTGTTAAACTCTGGCACCCAATACCCTTCACATTCCGCAGTCAAGCCTGATCAGCCGAGGGTGCTTCTTCGAGGAAGGGTGGAGCAGGGAGTGAGATCAGCAGCCGGCTTTGTTACAAAATGCCAGCTTAATCCCGGGATGAGCTTTTCATCACACGGTAGCAGGTATTGCAGTCTTGAATTAAATACGTAAATATCACTCAGACTAATTTCAACGTTAGGAAGCTGCCACTTTTATAAATAGCGCTATTTTAGGCGAGAAAATTTGTTACGATGTATTTGTTCCCTTCCAGTCCGTATAAGCACATGTCAACTACATTCATACAGAATATTCATGCTGTAAACCAACACGAAAAATCTTCCAAGCTTCTGTATTCTATTGTATTTTATTTATTTACATTCCACGATATTCGTACATGGTTTCACAGCTAGAATATGGAACATGTGGGAAAAAGTCTTAATAGTACTACAAAATGTTAATTACAGCCACAGTAGTTAGTACCGATACTTAATACAAGACATAAATATTCATGCAGAGTTATTGAATGTCATAAATTCACGTAAAGAACAAAAGGAGTGAGACATTAGGTACTTCTTTAATTTGGTTCTAAATAGGTCTAATCTTATGTTTTGAGTTTGATTTTTTACACCATAGGGAGGCTATTAAAATGTGTATTGCCATATAACACACACATTTCGATAGCACGATAGACTTGGCGATTTTTTACGAGTATTTATGATATGAACTGTTGAATTAGTTACAAAGTTTTCACGATTACATACGGCTAAGTTTATTAAGGAAAAAAACACACTGGCAAGCCATGGGCATTATTTGATTTTTTTTAATGGCCCTACACGATTCCTTAGATTTGGCACCTGCTATTATTTTAATTACTCTTCCTTCTAGTAGGAATATAGCCTACTATTACTATTTGTAGAATTTCCCCAGATTATTATTCCAAAACTCATTACCGAGTGGAAATAAACGAAGTATATTGTTTTGAAGGAATTGACATTTATCATTACCGAGTGGAAGTATGCAAAGTGTATTGTTTTTAAGGTACTGACTGACATTTACTCTTGCATAGATGTAATAGCAAAACATGCTGAATTTAGTTCAGGGGTAATTTCTTGAATATGGTTTTTCCAATTTAACACATCAATTTGTAAGCCAAGAAATTTGGATGTTGTTGCGCTAGAAATTTGCGAGGTTGAATCTGGGCAGGATTTAAATTGCATTATGTTAATTTAGTTACAATTTATTACTAATTTATTGGCTTTAAACCTGTAATTTACGATTATATAGAAATAACAGACAATGAAAACCAAAATTGCAACAGTAAAATTACAATAAAATTTAAAAAAGAATCCCACATGAGTATACGTAATAACAAAGTCTTTTTCACCTTTATTTTTGTTAGAAGGCAGTATTAACACGAAATAATTTTATCATAAAGTTCCACTTTCACAAAATCAAGCCACTTATAGTACATATATATTATTTTCGACATATTGAACAATGTTTCGCAATCTTATTCGCAGTTTGATTGAGTAATTGAGACAGTTTTGCTAACTACTTGCTTTGTTACTTTGTTTTGAACACAAGGGAGGCAGTTTTGCAAAGTTGATCCTGAGCATAATAAAGATCGATTTTCATATTTTATTCTGCTCTTTATTGAAATAGCCTTGCTAATGTGATTCTGGATATAAAATAAGCTCTTTGTTTACTCGATTACGATATAATAAATGCTATTCATCCAATTCCATTGTGAACATTGCAAACTGCTTTGGAAAATTTGTTATGGACATAATTGATGTGGTCTTTATTCCACACATAACGAAGGCTATTTGGCAGACTTGAATCTGAACATAACGGAAACTGTTCAACAGCCTTGATTCTGGATATAACATAAAAAGGTTCATAAACTTCATTACGCACAATCATGTTATCTTGTAATCTGAATTCTGGACATAGCAGAGGATGTTTAGCTATCTCGATTCTGGTCTTAACGGAGACTGCTTTGGTAACTGAACTTTGGTCATAAAGAAATATATCTCATCATCTTAATTCTGGGCATAATGGCGGCTGTTCAGCAACCTTCATTCTAGTCATAAATGAGACTTCAGCAACCTTGAAGGCTGTTCAACAACAGTGGTTCTGGACATAGGCTAATGAAAGCTGTACAGGAATATTGATTCTGATCCTGATGGAGATTGTTTAGCAAACTTGATCCTGGACATAATGGAGACAGATTTGGAAACTACATCCTGGAAATAATAGATAATATCTTACAATCGCACTTATGGAAATAATGAAGACTGCTCAGCAACTTTGATTCTGAACATAATGAACTGTTCAGCAACCTTGATTTTGGACATTTGAGGCTGTGCGATAAAAAAGGAGATTGCTTTGGGTATTTCATTAAAAACATAATGGACACTGTTTTCAAAACATTATACATACTATATCGATGGTGTTTAAGTAAAAGGGCTTTTAATTTTTTTTTTAAATTTCGACTTTTTTACTGCAATTAGTGTAAGCTTAATTACGTAAATTTTAATTACAAAATATGAAGATACGGCTTTCGCATGTTTACACTCCACATATATTAGGTAACTGATAATGTGTCAAATTTTATTTTATTTTACTTTTTGTTCCTGAAACATCTTCTCTTTTATGGGATATGCTCTTTCACCTAAACACCATCGATCTAATGTAGGCTGATTTGAACAATTAATTAAGGATATAACTAACAATATTTTTATAACATGACTACGGTTATAATAAATATTTGTTTGGAATTTGTTCTGAGCGTAACTGAGACAATTCTTTAAACTTTATTGTGGACGTATTGGATAATGTTTTGCAAACTTCATTATATACCGGGTGGGAAAAATAAAACTGGCCGGAAAATCTGTAATATTTACATTTATATATATTTATAGTTATAAGACTGTTTAAGACTGACCTTTGTTAATGAACATCACAGAAGATGTTGGAAATGGCCACCGTTGATGTCGCTTAATCAAACTGTGAGACACGCGTAGCAGCTCTGCCTGAGGGATAGCAACAATAGCGTTTTCTATAGCTCTTCCAATGTGTGAGGATTATTTAAGTACACCTGACTCTTCAATTTGCCCCACAGGTAAAAACTACAGGGAGAGAGATCAGGCGATCGAGACTTGATCCAATTTTGTTGATTATAAGATTAAATTACCTTAGGGATAACAGCGTAATCTTTTTTGAGAGTTCTTGGCCAGGAGACAGCACTTCCTCTACTGATTGTCCTCTCTTCACCGAACACCTCATGCACGTGCCAAGGTTGCCAAGCTCGGGAGAGAGCATGCGGGAGATGCCCGGACATGTGACAGCAACTCATTGTTGCATCGAAATCACTGTTTTCTGCATTGTCAGGATCATTTTTGCGCCAGTCTTATACATATAAATTCATAATTTCATATATATTTCCCGCAAGCCAGTTTTATTTTGCCCATCCCGTATAATGGAATATTCTTTTGAAAACTTCATTACAGAAACCATACTTATTACAAAATATATTTTGGGCGATAAAGTCAATAAATATGCTCATCTTCTAGATAATTATAACTTTGTCCCCTTTGCTGTGGAGACCTTCGGTCCTTGGAGTCATGACGCTAAAGTTTTGGTATTTCAAATCGGCCAAATTTTGATCTCTATTACTGGTGATCGTCGTCGCACTACTTATTTGCGTCAACGCTTGAGTATTGCAATTCAACGCGGAAATGCAATGAGCGTTTAGGGTACTCTTCCCGAGTCCAGCCCTTTGGACGAACTCTGTCTCCTGTAAAATTTATTAAATATTCCGTATGTAAATATTTGTTTTTAGTTTTATATACCGTATTGTTCTGGACAAACTTTATTGTAGCTATAACGGAGAACAGAGTCTATGCATAATAGAGACTATACCCGTTACTGATAACATTCTACATGGCCTATCTGTCTTTTCTGTTTAAATCATATTTGATACAACATCTTCTGTCACAGAAATTGGAATTGTCAAAAAAACTGATCTATCAAAGAATCTAAGACAAAAAATGAACAATTAAAACTTTCATTTAGCGATTAATCGAAAATCAAGAAAATATATATGGATGCAGAGAAATTTCGGAATGTGATTTTATTACTTCACTGTATATGTATAACCAAAAGAGCAGGGCATTTTAGTTCAGTTGTTCGAATTTTGGAAAACAGCATAGAAACATGGTCTCAGAATACAACGTACAAAGTCATGAACTTTAAAATCCAATTTCAAATTAATATTAATGTTGGATACACTACACAGAAAATCCCTTTTATTTTAGGGACGTGATGGCAAGTCTCTAACCCTTTCCACCGTCACTCAAGAAGGGAGTTCGGGGGTAGTTTTATCCCTAGGCGCTCATTAAATTCCGCGCACAATCTTACAACGCCCCCGACACGTGTACCCCCCACCTCCCCCCTTGAAGCGTTTTGTTCCCAGCCCGAGAATTGTTGACAAATGATACACTTATTAATGCCGCCCCGACAAACAAACTTCATATTTTAAACTAATTACTATGCGCCGAGTTCCATTGAACCGCCGCCAGGCGCGGAAAACACGTCATTTGTTTTGTCTCGGCGCTGCGCTTTGTTCCATTGAGGCGGCGATGTCTTTTATATCACTCGAAAATCTAACCGACCGAAAATACAGATCAGGGTACAACACTGGTGTCACTTAATGGGGTTGTCAGGTGCCTCGCGCCCTACGATTCTCTGAATCATGCATCATGGAAATTAATATTTTTATCACTCTGCCTACAGTAACGTACCTATGATATTCACTATGAGGCTCGCGGACCGCGCCAGGCTTCGCAAGTGCTTTGAAATCCCTTCTTTCCTATCCATTGACGACTATTATTTTTAAAATAATAGTGTATACTTAGCGTTGCTTTAGAAGAGGTTCGTTAAATGTAATACTGTCTTCCTCCGACGAGTTTAGCGCTGGGACCTGAGGTATTCTTGCCATCGGTGCGAGGGGGTTGCAGGTAGATTCTTTTGTTGCTACAGCCAAGCCGATCCGAGCGGAGTGGGAAGTATTAATCGTCTAAAAATATGCAGTCTTCAGTTTGTAGTAGTCTGTGATTATTACATATACATATTGTTTACCTTGGCCTATATGGTTTTGTTATTAATATATTAAATATATTGTTGCAATTTTTGCTCAAACATCTCCCTGATGTCAGCTATGTTAATATTATATGAATTACTCATGTTAACAATATTTCACCGTTACAAATCATTTTTAAGGAAACATGCTGTGGAAAAGTTTTTGGTTTTATTCTATTGGAATTTTAGGATATATGTGATTGGTATCGTGAAAAACAGATTCCTATAATGTCATGCGAAAATCATTTGTTGGTGATATGTTAAAATACAAATCAAGTAGTTTTACTTCTCAAGTGAGTTCAGCAGTACAGTATATTTAAATTCATTACTTTACAAATTTAATTCAATTCTACTAATCACTAAATTTTATGGTATGATTCTTCTTTTCATTTATATTATTATAGTTGTATTATGATTTTTCTTTTGATTTATTTTATTGTATTTGTATTTCTGGTGGTGTGATGGATTAACTTCACCAGAATAGATAGATAAATAAATAAATAAATAAATAAATAAATAAATACATTTTCTACAATACTTTATCTCTATCTCGCCAAAAATACGTTAGAAAACTAATGGGCATACTGCTCTCGTAAATTGGGCGACTGTTTTCAGTATGATTGTACTTCCTTCCAGACTGCCGCTGTCACTGTTCCCTCCCACTCCAGTACCGCGCTAGACTAGTCAGAACCGCATTCCTCTCAGCACTAAACTCCTCAGAGGATGACAGTAGACGAATATGCCAAAGATTCCATCCCCACCCTCTCCCATATCCACCATACTTTCTAAATTCCCACGCACTTAATAACTTAGAAATATCATTTTTCCCTTCAATTCATTGGAAATTTCTTCACGTTCGTTTCAATATCCTAAAAACATCTTTACGTCACTCATGAACATAGTAGCTGAAATTTCCTGCATCCCTTTTTAGCGTTAACAAAATTTCCTTATGTTCCCTTTATACCTTCGAAATCAGATCATGTCCTCCTTTAATGATTTCGAATCAACTCCCATTCTCTTTTAATACTTTCGAAATCTCCAAAACATTGTCGAAATCTCTAATGCCCTAATGCATATTTTCGGAAATCTTATAACCATAGGCGGAGTTATGGGTGTGGATATGGAGGGGCACTACCACCCCAAACTTCTCTGAACTCTTTTCTTTTTCTATTATTGTTAGAAAATGTTAAATTCAAAAGATCTATTTTGCTTTTGTTTATGATTACGTTTCTGTGCTTAATTGTAGAAATTAATGTCTTCAGATCATGTGTCTGGATTATAATATTTATTTTAAATTTTTGAATGTATAAGAATTTTTATGTCCCGCTCCGTGGCTTCATGGTCTAAGGTTCCTGCCTAGGACTCGCGTTACGGAATGCGCGCTGGTTCGAGTTCTCATGGGGGAAGAAATTTTCTCATGAAATTTCGGCCAGTGTATGGGACCGGTGCCCACCCAGCATCGTAATGCACTTGGGGAGCTACGATAGGTAGCGCAATCCGGTTGCGAATAGCAGCTATAAAGGCTGGGGGGGATCATCGTGCTAACCACACGATAACTCCATTTTGGTTGGATGATCGTCCATCCCTGCTTCGGCATGTGGGGTGAGGCCAGCAGCCGGCAGGTCGGTCTAGGCCCTTCACGGGCTGTAGTGCCACGGATTATTATTATAAGAATTTCTATACCTCATTTGAGGAATGGAAGCACTGTAGTGTTTCTTTTGTAACTGCTTATACTCAAGTGTTAGAAGTCTGCAGGTGTTCAGACCGCCACTTAGAGATGTATGTATACCGTAAATGTATATTTTTTACTTTAATATTGCAGTACTCGCGATTACAAATCAAACGAGTAGTCGCATAGGCCTTTAGCTGCTCTCGATGCCGAGATATTATTGAGAGTTCGCGAGGCACGGTTAATTTTACACGCAAATCGGCGACCTTACGCCCGTAGCGAAGGGAGGTGGCGTCATTGAGCGTGGTTACACAAGTTACATTGCTTCATGGCCTAACTACTAATAAATTTAGCATTCAGCTGTGGTTCCACAGTCTTGTTACAATAAGCATTTGAAATTTCTGCCATTTTTTATTTCATAGCAGATCCCGAAACCGGTGAACATGCTCAATGTGGGAAGAGACGTACTCTATCTCAGAGCTCCTATGGATTTCCTACAGCGAACTTGCCAATAGAGATGGGTAAAAATAGCTGGAACAGTTTATTTGAAACTGTTTCACAACTGAAACTGTTTCGATACGAAACGGTTTCGTGATATAACCTGTTCCAACTGTTCCAAAGAGAGTTACACTGCTCCAGTGATCACTTCAACGTCCCACATGGTTCCAAGAGATAAACAGTTCAATTTCTGAATAGTTTTCCTCGTCTTTGTTGTCTGCAAAGGCCACGTGTAGCGCTACCATTGACCTCCAATTGAAAGTAGATATAATATTATCCATGTTCCACACGGTCTTCGTGCAACAGTAGCCTACTAGGATCGCGAAATTTAATTATACGAATCAAATTCTCTAATAAATCTCCTAATTATCAGCTGTCCATTGATGGAGAATATGTTCATGGTGCCCTAACATAGTGTTAATTATTAATATACCGCGAAAAATATCATCGGCTAATGTCATGTTATTAAATTTTCCTAGGGTTATATGCGTTATTTTTACTAAAATCGATTCATTTTGATTGTAGTTTTTACTGTACTCTTTAGCAGTAACCTACGAAAAATGACTTTCGTTGTCATAATACACTGAATAGCTGATTTAAAGACGATTCAAGGGCTTTGAAACATGTTCCCGAAGCAGATGAGAGGTTGAAACAGTTGGAACAGTTGGCACTGATGTTGTAAACATATTCTTATGAAACTGTTTCTTTGAAACTGTTATTTTGGAACAGTTCGTTCATGAAACAGTTACAGTCGAAACTGTTTCTTAAAAAGAACAGTTTATTCCATCTCTACTTGCCAAGTACCAAGCAACGACGGACATCCCTGAAGTTTGGCACCTTTCTAGTTTTGTTTTGGTATCATTCTAGTTTTGTCTTCACTAAAAGTAAATATTAGTACAGCAAGAATGCAAGATAGGAAGGCCAGTGTTTGGTTATGGAAATGCATGTGTTATTCGAAGAACATTCCATGACGAAGTCCTGAATAGCCGAGCGTATTTCTTTGAAATACGGGCGGTCCCGCCGAAGAGACGCTCTTTCATCCACCCATGGCCTCCGACGTGCATCACCTTGAGATGAGCTGAACGAAACTACACATTTTTAAATCGCATCAGCTCAGCGCCTGTTTAGAAATGCAAATTGCGATGTGTTTTTGTCACAGTGCTAGGGCCCCGCAGGAAAAACAAGTGACGATTTATTGTCGTCCATGGCAACACTATCGTGCGGCAGGCTTTTGTCTCCACAGCGGGGAGAATGTTTTACAATAATAGCTGTGATCATCGGCCGGGAATGGTAATGTGCATCGGTTTGTCTATATGTCTGTCTGTCATCAAAGGGAAGGGCGTTTCAAAATAATAGCAGAATTTTAATGCTTTTGTGTGGAATTATGATAAATACGGTGAATAAGATAATTCATAAGGGATGGTCGCTGGTGAGAGGGGGGGTGTTATTACGTTGATTATCACTTTGAACTCTAAATTGAATAGTGTGGTTTTGGAACGAACGTTTTAAATGCTCCACAACCCCACAGCCATGGCGGACCAGCGAGGGAAGTTCTGACAGATTCGATAATGTTTACAACTCTGGAATGTGAGTTTGACTCCGGGAATTAATAATCGTTCAACTTGGTGGCGAGTTTGGGCTGTGTTTACAAAAAGTCCTTCGCATTCAACTGCCTGTGGTGAATTGCTTATAGCCCTAGAGAATCTGATTAGTAGATAGGCTGATTGAGAATTGTTATCACAGCTGGAAGCAACGGTTCTTAAAACAATTAAGACAAAAAACACTAAGTTCATAAATGAAACATATAGGCACAGTATAAGAGGAAAAGAGGTGCAGTTCCTAGACTTCCACACTAGAAAGAGATTATATTTAATATTATTTTATCCCTATGCAGGACTCGATATTCAATCTCTTAGGGGGCTGAATTCAACCCGTGTTTATCCAATCCCTGGCCTACGATTTTACAATATGGATAGGTTCAAGAAATAATTTCAAGTAAAACGAGCGAAAATTCACTATAAAGTATGTTTTAAATTTATGTATTAATGCAGAAAAATTCGTTCCGGCACCGAGAATTGAACCCAGGACCCTCAGCTTGGCTCGCTGATTGCTCTTACCATCTGAGCTATTCCGGGATCCGATCCACAGCGCCGGCCGAACTCTCCTCCTTTGTATCATCAATAGCCTACTACCTACATTTTAGACATAATATATGCCATATTTGCAAGAGGCATATTTAAATGACCTCCCTCAAATCCATTTTTAATATTATCTTCTCATCTACGTCTCGGCCTCCACAAAGGCCTTTTTCCCTCCGGCCTCCCAACTAACACTCTATACGCATTTCTGGATTCGTTCATGCGTGATTTATGCCCTGCCCATCTCAAACGTCTGGATTTAATATTCATAATCATGTCAGGTGAGGAATAGAATGCATGCAGTTTTGCGTTGTGTAACTTTCTCCATTCTCCTATAATATCATCTCTCTTAGATCCAAATACTTTCCTAAGAACCTTATTATCAAACACCCTTGATCTCTGTTCCTCTCTCAAAATGAGAGTCCAAGTTTCACAAATATACAGGACAACCGGTAGTATAACTGTTTTATAAATTCTAATTAATAAATACTAAAGTCAAAATTTCTATCCTTATGAAATGCTCCAACACATACAGTTTTCTAGAAACCAATCAGAGAAAGTCAGCCATTAAGATAGGCATACAGGGTGAAGTGAAATAACCCTGCAGATTGAAAGGAGCGATATGATGTACTTAAAGGAATACAAAACCTATATTACGTTTTGTAATTAAATCCACGGTTAATCAGAAAATTAAGTTGAAAGTTTCAGCAATCGGGCAACATCGCCGCTAACACACTGATCTTTGTTCTAGTAATAAAGATGTAAGAGGTCAACGAACTCATATCTGTCTCTGTACGCGAGCCTCTCTCTCACGCTACGACGTTGCAATCTGTTCGCAATGTTCAGTGGCTTGAAATTATTGGCTTTTAAATTAAATTTAAACGAAAACCGTCCACGCTATTGAAAAACGCCAGAGGGATAAATGATTCTTCATTAGATTTTCTATCGATATGGACAAAAGCCACGATCCTACTGGCAATAATTACCGAATAAGTGGGCGTTAAAAATTAAGAAAAAAATTTTCTGAGAAAGCTATACACTTTCCATCAATATGGTATACACTTTTTGTTATAACATGAGCAGCTATTCGCTCTGAAAATCTCCAGGGTTATTTCACTTTTACCTTGTATATTACTGACATCGAATCTCGTTTTTTCATCTATGGACATATAAAGTAAATAAAACAGTAACCCAAATCCCATCTAGGAATGTCCCACGAGACAATTGGTTTACAGGTCTGATTACATAGAGTATATATAAAATGTTGGACCGACATAGTAGATACTCTTAAAATACATTTGATTTAGTATATATTTTAAAAAATAATCGATCGCTCAGTTATCAGGTTAAACCGGCAAGCAAAAATAACCGGTAATTAGCCGGTTAACATAATCAAAATAACCGTTTTTCCCCATCCCTACTGTAAAACCTAACATGGAGAGGTGACTAAAGTATTTTTTAAAAATGTAAGAACTTGTTATGTGGTGGGATCTTTAATTAAAATCGGATTTATTTAAAAAAAACACGAAAATGTCTAATAAAATATAATTTCGCTCTTATTTTTCAGAAACACATTTCGCATTTCGTGCTCAATTTCGTATATTATCGCAGAATTTAAAAATTACAGTAACATACAGTACTTAACATGCTTTTAAACACAAAATGACTTATTTTGACAACATTGGCACATTTCGCATTCATCGTGATTGCGAAAATCTGCAATCTCTATAATTATATTACATAACGTTATTCAACGATGACTTGACAAGCGAGGGTCTCTCGTTTATTTTATACGAGTATATTATGAGAGACATAGAAACATATATTTTTGCGAAACCTGGAAGACAACATTTTGCGACATATAATTTTTAATGTGTATAATTGAAAATTAAAATGAACAATAAGCTGATTAACCATCATATAACTTTCAGTGGATCTGCCGGGAATCGAATCATAGCCTCTCTGGTGAGCAATTGTTCGATAATCGAATTAATTAATTATAGGTTAGCTTTTCAAGGAAATGCCGGAAGGAAGATATGAAACACAAGAGACTGTAATTAAATAGAATGGAAATGATATGAATTCTTAGATTCGAGCTGTAATAAGCCGGGCGTGGGTGTGCTGGCAGTAAACATGTGTGTCGCGCGTTCTTGAGATGCTCGCTCCGTCTTCTGAGAAATCATTTCGCTCTCTAATATGTTTATAATGCAGCTTTCATTGCGAGCGCCTCCTTGTCAAACTCATGCTGCCGAACTGATGACTTTTTTTTCCCCTTTTCTTTACATAAGACTGTGCTTGCGAGATCATCTTGTGTGGATGCGTGGGCTTCATAATAGCATTCGAATCAGTCAGCATCTTCACGACGCTTCATACGCCTTTTAGTAGTCTTTGACATCCTTCTGTTTCGAACTTCTTTCTTTTTGCTTTTATTTCTCTTCTTATTACCATCGTCATCATATCAGAATGTCACGACTTTCTTCTTTATCATCATCATCATCGTCATCGTCGTCGTCATCATCATCATCATCATCATATTCGTATTAATTAATCCTTTCAGTATCATTATTATTTTCTTCACACTAATCTTCAACATAGTAGACAATTTATTATTTTCCTTACCATTAATATAGGCCTAATATTAATCATCATAGTCTTTACCGTCATATTCATATGATCTTCATTACCTATCCTTTTTCTTCATCAGATTTTTTTATCTTTTTCCTTTACCAATACTTATCTCATACTGTATTGCTGTCTTCTTTTCTTTCTCATTTGTTTTTCTTCACCATCGTAATCCTACTCTTTTTAACATGTTTTCATCATGATATCTTTCTGCATAAAGTTCATCATGTCTTTTTTCATCGTCATGATCCGATTATTTTTCAAAATAAAATCGTTCTTCTTCTTAAAGCTCATACCTTTTTTTTTTCACCATCACGATGTCATTATTTTCCATCACATTCTTCAAAATAAATTTATTCTTTATAAAGATTATATTCTTTTCCATCATCATGATCATAATCTTCTCCATAATCAGCCATAATATTCTACATCACCATGTCTTTCTTCATAAAGATTATCGTATTCTTTTTCGCCATAATCTCATTCTTCTTCGCCAACTTATATGAGCCCGCGGAGTAGGAATCCACCGGATAATATGTCGTATTATTATTATTATTATTATTATTATTATTATTATTATTATTATTATTATTATTATTATTTACTTACTGGTTGTTAAGGAACCCGGAGGTTCATTGCCGCCCTCACATAAGCCCGCCATTGGTCCCTATCCTGTGCAAGATTAATCCAGTCTCTATCATCATATCCCACCTCCCTCAAATCCATTTTAATATTATCTTCCCATCTACGTCTCGACCTCCCCAAAGGTCTTTTTCCCTCCGGCCTCCCAACTAACACTCTATATGCATTTCTGGAATCGCCCATACGTGCTACATGCCCTGCTCATCTCAAACGTCTTGATTTAATTTTCCTAATTATGTCAGGTGAAGGTTACAATGCGTGCAGTTCTGTGTTGTGTAACTCTCTCCATTCTTCTGTAACTTCATCCCTCTTAGCCCCAAATATTTTCCTAAGCACCTTATTGTCAAACATCCTTAACCTATGTTCCTCTCTCAAAGTGAGTCCAAGTTTCACAACCATAAAGAACAACCGGTAATGTAATTGTTTTATAAATTCTATCTTTCAGATATTGACAGAAGACTGGATGATAAAAGTTTCTTAATGAGAATTATTTATTTTAAGTTATAACTCAAGTGATGAAAGAGTAATGGAACGGAGAAAAATTCTCTCCGGCGCCGGGATTTGAACCCGGGTTTTCAGCTCTACGTGCTGATGCTTTATCCACTAAGCCACTCCGGATACCCACTCCGGCGTCGGACAGAATGCTTTATCCACTAAGCCACACCGGATACCCACGTAGAGCTGAAAACCCGGGCTCAAATCCCGGCGCCGGAGAGAATTTTTCTCCGTTCCATTACTCTTTCATCGTATGATGACGCAGAATATCTGCATGGAAATATCATATGTACTTCGGTACATTAAAATAATATATATATATATATATATATATATATATATATATAACTCAAGTGTTTGAGCCCACCCAATGTTTTTCAAAAGTTGGTGCTACTGTTCGCCATCATATCTTTATTCATAAAGTTTATAATATATTTTGTCTAAAATGTAGTGATCTACGGTAGTACTATAAATCAGTGAATAAGACGAGTGTTTTTGAAAAATGTAGCATGTATGTATGTATGTATGTATGTATGTATGTATGTATGTATGTATGTATGTATGTAATGCCTATATGATTTGCTTCTAATTTCACCTCATCATCATAATGGCCATCATCATTGTTGGGTTATAGTAAAACGGGAATTAAAAAAGAATTTAAACACAAAATGGTTTCTCGTTGATCTCTTAGGATTGTGAACGATCATTATTCACGAAGCCGAAGTTGAATCTTTCTCTCCACGCCTCCATTCAGCCATCTCGTCTTTAGCACAGTGGGCACAAAAACATTGGAGTAACGCGAAGATTATTGCGGTCTACATAAAGAACTTTCTGCTGAAACTTGGCACGAACTGAAAATGTGCCAGTATAATTACGTGTTGGCTCTGCTGTGCCCCGTCCTTGCTTCATTACCCGAGCACTGCGTCATTCTAGTTGGCCCTGCGCCTTAGCCAACCAGACAGGGTGTAAAGTCAAGTAAATTAGTCCTAGATTCAGAGTCAAACCGTAGACCATTAGCATCCTCTGCAGATTCTTAATGAATGCGCAGACTTTATATCCGACTGCTGGGAGTGACAAGGGACTAGATGTCTTCTAGATTGCGATACATAAAACTACGGAGTTTAATACAAAAAGAGGCAGTAGACTGATTCATTTACTGGTTTATTAACTGCACTCTGATGTGGTTATATGGCGTCTGCACCATTAATTTCGATGAAGGGGGCTCATAACTGGGAGGCTCCCACACCTTGAGGGAGACAGGAAGAGTAGATAGTCTGTCCTCTATTTAATTACGCTTTTAAACTGCAGAGGGGTTTCCTTTAGCTGAATGACAAACACACCAGTTTGTTGTGTGAAAAATCTGGGTTCAAATCTCGGTTACTTTGACCGTAACTTCTGGTGGACGTTGCAGATTTATAAACAACAGAAAAGTACAGTCAACCAAAAGACTCGATACATTTTGAGGACAGAACTACATAATTTTATGGTTTGCAACTATGTTATCATGCTTTCTCTTTACTGAATTATTCAATCTCACGTTCTCACGACGATGCCACGCGGAGCTGGAGAGGACAAAATACTAAAACTTTAGAAAAGAGCTATAGTATGTCTTCCTACTTGGACTGCCTCACACCTCTCTCTCTCTCTCCCTCTCTCTCTCTCTGGCTACAACGTTGCAATCTGATTTAATCGTTCTGTAGCTTGAAATTAGTGGTTTTTAAATTAAAATTACACGAAAACCGTCCACGCTATTGATATTACGCGAGAGGGATATATTATGCTTCCTTATTAGATTTTCTAACGATATGGACAAAAAATCTCGATTCTACTCGCAATATTTACTGAATAAGACGGTGCAAAACATTTGGGAAAACTTTTTTTTCTGAGCAAACTATGAACTTTCCATCAATATTGTATTACACTTTTTGTAACATGCAACATGAACAGGGTTACTGTACTTTCACTCTGCATATAATACGTTCACCCCTAACGAATACAAATATGGCAACATATAAAACAGTAATACTTACTTACAAATGGCTTTTAAGGAACCTGCAGGTTCATTACCGCCCTCACAAAAGCCCTTCATCGGTTCCTATCCTGTGCAAGATTAATCCAGTCTCTATCATCATATCCAACCTCCATCAAATCCATTTTAATATTATCCTCCCATCTACGTCTCGGTCTCTCCAAAGATATTTTTCCCTCCGGTCTTCCAATTAACACTCTATATGCATTTCTGGATTTGCCCATACGTGCTACATGCTTTGCCCATCTCAAACGTCTGAATTTGATGTTCCTAATTATGTAGAAAAGAGTAATATAACACTTATTAACATTAC